>NC_092825.1:134097068-134467725 GCF_039878825.1 Excalfactoria chinensis | reverse complement strand
GTACTTTTTCACAAGCAGAGAAGCACGGGCTTAGACAGGGTTACTTAGAGGTAGTTACGCAAGATTATGAGAAATTATTATTATTTAGTGAGAAGGAGAAGACTTCTAATCATTTCACTCACTTTAGTTGCAGTAGGTAGATTTGTTTTTCTATCCATAGCCAGAAGAAAATTGTTATTCTGCAACATACCAAATTTCAGACATTGAGAGCTTCATTTTTTATTTCTTATTTACCTGACTTCTGACATTTATTATGGAAATCAGTTTGCCCAATTAAATTAAATTAACCAAAAAGTAAAGGTATTTGAAAAGATGAAGCTATTGTAACACCTTGGAGAAGATAGTATAGTATTCTACTAGAAGATATTAATTGGAAGTACTGGCTTATCACAGATCATCAGTCAGATGGACACGTAAAGCACTTCCCACATGTAAAGAAAAAGCATATATTCAGTAAAGCTGGCCAAATGGCTACTGAAGCTCACATTTATCACCAATTGTAGCTCCTTTCTAGCTAATTAATCATTTAGAATGTGATTGCTGTTTCTGGGAATAAGTCTTTTATTTCTGTGTGCATTCCCATAATAGTTTCAACAAGCAGTGTGGATCTGTAGTAATGTTCTGACTTTTACTGTAGTTGTATAGCATGAATGCTTCAGAATGACTTGTGCTTGTTTATCTATTTATTTAATTATTTATCTCTGTGTGTGTGTGTGTGTTTGTTTGCTTGTTTTAATGCATGTTTTCTCACAATTTTGGGCTGTGTCCTTCAATCTATAAACACATTTATACATTCTAATAATAAAATAACAAAATACATAAAATACATACATAAATACATACATTCAAATAAAAAGCCATTAAATGAAGATTTTTCATAGGCTTTGAGGAATGGTGGGAGTGCTAATTAATCTGTTTGTTTTTAATGAATGATACATAGTTTTACAGTTTTGTACATTACATCAACGATTTGGAAATACAGTACTGGATTGAGAATTTTATGACCTCATGGTTTAATTGAAGTTATCTGAACTCAGCTCACATGATGAGTTGGCCATTTTGCACAAAAGACTGTAATCAATAATAATAATAATAAATGAATTTCAATTTATTCTGGAAAGTGCATTCTGGAACTTTTCCCAAATAAAATTAAAAAAAAATAATGATTAATGGTAGAAAACATTTTCAAGGAAAGAAGACTAAAGGGTTATCTATTGCATACTTTTAAGTGTGTACAGTGATGAGGCTCTACTTTCTAGTTTGCTAAAAGTTTTTTTTAATTAGTCATGAGAAGTACTCAGTGTGGAAAACAACAAACAAACAAACAAACAAACAAACAACAACAAAAGGAAAGGAGTTAAAAGTTGGATCTATTTTATAGTTTATTTGAGAAGTTTATCCAGATCAGTCACGGTTCTATGACGAAGATAAGATAAGGAAATAGTAGTCTGAAGTAATTTTTCTGTATAAATAGAAAGTTGAATATTGCAGATGTGGCTTTAATCACATAACATTAACATATTTTTGTCAATATATATGTGCCATGTTTGATAACAGCTTATTTAGTAATTTTATTTTATTTATTTGTTTCATTCTGAGGAAGGTTTTAAGTATGAAAATGTGTAATAAAACGGAGCTGGCAATTTAGAAAATAATTCATGCATTACAGGATTCTTCTGATTTTGCAAACAGGTAAAGTGCACTAAGATCAGTATAAAACCATCAAACAAATTTTCAGTTTCTGAGCCTGAATTACATCTATGTTAAAGGTTAAATTATGATTACAGAATCATAGAGTGGATTGGGCTAGAAGGGACCTAGAAGTTCAGATTGTTCCAGTCTCCCTGCTGAGGGCAGAGTGGCCAGCCACTAAGTCAGGTACTAGATCAGGTTGTCCAGGACCCCATTAACCTGGCCTGCACTCCAGTAGGGAGGGGAAATTCACAACTTATCTGGGCAGCCTTTTTCAGCACCTCACCATCCTCTCAGTGATCTTTTTTTAACCTTACAATTATCAGACATGATCTGACAATTATGAAGCTAGGCTGGCTATCTTGGACTACCTGTTTTTGTCCACTTTGTGCCTCTACATGTCTTCCAGGAAGATCTGTTCCATGATCTTCCCAGGCACAGAACTGAGGGTCACTGACCTGTAGTTCACTGGATACTCTTTTCATCATAGTATCATAGTATCATAGTATTGTGCGAGTTGGAAGGGACCTTAGAGATCATCGAGTCCAACTCCCGGGATTCGAGCCCTCTGTGTAGCAGAGCGGCACTTCTACCCCCTGCTCCACAGGGGGGATTCGAACCCAGGCCCCCTGGTGTTGCAGACGGGAATTCTACCGCTGCGCCACCGGGGCACACTCTTTTCTACCTTTCCTAAAACTGGTTGTGATGCTTGCCTTTTCCCAGTCACCAGGGACTTTGCCTGACAACCATGACTTTTCAAATATGATGGAGAGTGGCTTGGCAACTACATTAACCAGTTCTTTTAGGACCTTGGAATGCATACCATCAAGCCACGCAGACTTATATATATTTGGTCTCATGAGGCAGGTTTGAATTTGCTCTTCATTTATTGTGGAATGGATTTTACTTACCTGGCCCGCACCTGGGTGGCTCAGGGATGTGAGCTTAAGGAGTGTGAGAGAAATGAGAAGTCTGGCTGCCAGTGAAGACTGAGACAAAGTTGCTCCTGAGTACTTCAGCCTTCTCCATTTCTGTTGTAGCCATTTCTTCCTTCTCATTTATCTGAAGAAGTTCACTGTCTTTGGCCTGTCCCTCCTGAGAAATGTACCCGTAGAAAACCTTTCTTTTTTTCTTGCATTTTTCATCTAATTTAGTTCCAACTGTGCCTCGGCTTTCCTTATCCCATCACTACACGTCCAGACATCATGCCTATATTCTTCCCAGGTGACATGAACTCGTTTCCAGTGCTTGTACATGTCCTTCCTATCTTAGAGTTTGTCCAGCAGGTCCTTGCCAAGCCATGCCATCTTCTTGCCCCCTCTTTTTTCCCGTGCTAGGGGACAGTGAGCTCTTGTGCTCTCAGAAAGACATCCATTCTTAAAGAGTTGCCAGCTCTGCTTTATTCATTTGTCTCAGTTCAGCTTCCCAGGAGATTTCATTTGGTAGTTCCTTGAATACACTGAATTTCACTGTCCCAAAGTTCAGAGTCCTTCCTTGGCATTTTGTCAGACCCATCTCCCTGAAGATTGCAAGCTCTATCAGGGCATGGTCGCTACAACTCAGTGATCATGACACCATCCATGCAGCCAAACATTCACTTGCTCTTTTCTCCTCCTCTTCCCAGTTCACAGCCATCAACTGAAAGGACAGAGGAGAACATTACTTGCTCTCTTGACCTGTTCAGTGTCTTTCCAAAAGATGCAAAATCACTTTTAATGTTCCTGTTACAACCTCCTAAGACCCTACCTGGAGGAAAAAATCAGCAAAGCGAACAACAAAAATTAGACACAGTTTTCACTGAATTGTCATCTACCAGTGGCTAATAATGTTGCAGGGCTATTGTTCTGTATTTTAATGCTTTCCATGTGTGTGATACAGGCATGTAAGAAGATGAAAGTGTAATAACAGATGTTATGTTCTCAGTAGCTGAGAAGTTCTAGGAAACTTTGTTGTTGCTTTCCAAATTAAAAGATGTATTTTATGCCATGGTTTAATGGATGTCAGACATATGCATATGAAACAGAGCAAGGTGTTTTGCTGTCAGCTCAAAAGTCATTCTTGCTTGAAAACTTCAGTCAAGTATGACTGTGAGATAATTCCTTTGTAGTGGTGTCATAACTGTCAACAGTTTACAGGCTGGTTCAGCCTGGTTCCATGACTGGCAGGGCAGAGGGATTCATGAATCTGCACCTCCAGAAGGGGGACACAGGGGACCCCAAATAATTAAAAACAGTGGCAATAATATGAGGAGAAACTAACTGATTTACTAAATATGGCATGAGAATGCAACATAGTGTAATACAATATAATTAGAACTGAAGCTGATAAACTAAATATAATGAGAGAAAGAAAGAGTATCTGAGAACTGAAGGCTTCAGTATAATGCTGTGGTGAGATGTGCTGTTCTACTGTAGCTATCTGAAGTCTCACTTTGTTTGTCAGTTGTGAGAAGCACTGAAAGAGAAATATTAACTGCTATGTCTCTATCATATCCTTTCCAAATATCATAGTATCATCATAGTATCATCATAGTATTGTGCGAGTTGGAAGGGACCTTAGTGATCATCGAGTCCAACTCCCGGGATTCGAGCCCTCTGTGTAGGAGAGCGGCACTTCTACCCCTTGCGCCACAAGGGGGATTCGAACCTGGGCCCTCTGGTGTTGCAAGCGGCAATTCTACCGCTGCGCCACCAGGGCACACAATACTTCTCTATTGTCATTTGGGCAGATGCACTTTTTATGATCTGATAATCTCTCAGATTATTGGAAGTTTGCAGCTCTCTTTAGGAGTTGGAATCAGTGCTCTTTGTGGATTTCTTCTGACTTGAGATACTTGATGATTCTCTCCCTTTCTTTCCACATACTTTTTGATAGCTGAAGGTCTTGCACTGGAAAATGAATTTCAAGCAAGGAAAAGAAAAACAACAACAAAAAACAGCTATTTTTGTAATTATGTGTGTTTATCTCCAGTCACATTTTAAATGCTGGTTAGGCAGAAGGACAAGTAGTGTAATTTTATGCACCTGCACCAATTGCATTTCTCACACTCAGTGAAAGGATACAAGATGAGATATTTAAGTCTATTTGAAGTTTGAGTGAAAACAGATTTAACTTTCCACTTATCTAAGTTAAACTTCTGCTTGTTCTTATAATAGACATAACTTTTTTTTTTTTTTTTTTTTTTTTTTTTTTTTTTTTTCCTGGTCTATATGCTCTAGAATATATAGAATATATAGAATATATAGAATATATAGAATAGTGTTCTGATCTCTGAAATCATGATGTATAGTTTTTAAAAGAATAAGACTTACCTCATTATAGCAAAACCAGAAATTTCACTACAAACTAACACTTGTGAACAGATTCAGAACCTATAACATTTTGAGTGACAACTAGGTGACAGCTTTACTCATTTATCCACTTCTACAAATGACATTTTATTGTCTATATTATTACATACAATATCCTAGATGTTATTTTCACGTAGCACACTATCTATTATGTTCTATATTCTCTATTTAAAGTCATGTTCATGATAAATATTTCAAAGACATTCACTAATTTAAGAAATTTGTTTGGAGATTTTAAAATAATCTTGGACTTAAAGTAGAAAATAAGTCATGGAATACTTTTATTACAGAATCACAGTATCTTAGGGTTTGGAAGGGAGAACACTGAGTCCAACCCTCCTACTAAAAAAGGTTCCTTACATTCTTCATGTTAAGAAGGAGAGAACCAATAAAGATGTTCCATGTGTAAACTGATATGTGAAAATACCAGAGGATGTATTCACATACTGTGTACTCGGTGTTAAGCACCTCTGTGGGAATGAGATCTTCCAGTTGTTATGCAGGACTGCACAGCTTTGAAATTTTACAAAGCTTTATCCTAGCCACCTAATTTAAACATGTTTTTCATTAAGATATCAAATAGAATAACTCCAGTATTTCAAATTTAAAAGCAAACTCTTGTCTAACCAAATTTATGTGGATTAGCATGCAACTTCATTCATATTGCCCAGACATTTCCTCCTTAGGGAGGACATCATAGATGAGTATGGCATCGTTTGATTATTTAACTTGGATAGATGAATATAACAAAGAGAAGAAGGAATCAAAGTCACAAAGAAGGAGAAAGCTTGGGGTCACACTGGCAAAAGGAAGTAGGAAGGGAATAGAAGAAAATGAAAAGCAAGGGAATGGAAATATGACATGAAAACCAGGAAAGGAAATGTTTGAGAACTGAGAGATTAAGACAGAGTAAAAGAGAAGAATCAAATCTAAGCATAGAAACATAAACAGGAAAAGGATGATCTAAATGAAAAAGAAACAAGCTTTAGGATTAGTAAATTCAATTTAATGTATCAGTTCTTGCACATAGTTCATCGACAGATTTCCCCTGTGGATGTGAAAAATAAAATATGATCAAAAGCAGTTTTTTTTTTTTTTTTTTTTTTTTTTTTAAAGCATAAAATGGACACTTAAAAACAGGATTTAATATTGCTTTTTTTAAATCACATTTTTTTCCCCTCAAAATCTTAATTTACATTTTTTAGTGCTTAGTCTTCTAACACTTAGTACTAGTTCCAATTTTATTTCCAGGACACACTGTATACTCATCTTATGTAGTCTTGATATGACTCAAGGAATTGTCCCCAGGAAATATTGGTGTATTGTAAAGTGCATTTTTACCCATAAGGAGTAGCCTTTAGGGGCATCCTATTAGAGGAAAATATTGTCTGTTTTACCATAAATACATTATAAGTAATGAAAACTAATACCTTAAGCCTTTTCTGACTGCATGTTAAATGGCCAGTCTCAAATTCTTTTTTCTAAGTTTCAGGTCTTTCGAACAGTGTACAACAAAATGAACAGTCTGTTTGCATTTGTCAGTGTATTGATAGTCCAAGTATGTAATCCATATTATATAATCCATATTATGATATCATTGCTCCTTTTTATATATAAATAAATATATATATATTTATAATATTATATTGCTTCAGAGAGTATTTGAACATAATAAAACTTTTTTTTTTTTTTTTCCTTTCTTTTTCTTTTTTTTTCCCCTCAAGCTATAACAATAAAATATTTAGGTATCACAGTAGTATATCAAATATATCACTTATGTCCTCTGCTCCCATTTAGCCACAGTGAGCTTTCCCGAACAAGCACTGCCACTATGGTGTTGCTGCCTATTTTTCTCACACCCTCATAACCCAAGTAGTGCATGTGCTAACGGATATTGAATTTCTCATCTCCTTACTGTTTTGTCTTCTGTCTTCAAAGAGATAAGAAATGGACCTTCCCACAGATGGGTCTTAAGGATTTGCTGTCTGGAAGCATAAGGTTTCTATTAGAAATGAATAAGAAAATAAAAACCTTGAGTGGCTTATAGAGAAATGATTATGGTTTAAACTGTAATGCATGGTTTGACAGTTTGCATTTCTGCTGTAATCTCCCTCAGGGCACTTTAAATAACTAAATGTTATTTTTATTATCAAGTGTCTTCACATCACAATGGTTCATTATCCTCAGTCTTTCACTAATTAATCTTGAAGTTTCCTTATAATTTTTTCCATTTATTTCATTTAACTGGCTCCTGCCATAGACTCATTTCCTTACTTCACCTGCAGAGCACTGTCTGTTATTTAAGGACAAGTCAAGATTGCAGAAAATATGTTTCAGATTTATATTAATTGACAATAAGTAGCCCTGGGACTCAAATGCCACAGCTGTCCCCTGTTAGATCACTATTCATATTATTGAGTTAGAATAATCCTTTCTGAAATCTCCACTATACTGAGATACAAAGGAAAACATCAGACCCTGAAAGTCTCCAGGATGAATAATGATCAGAGTCTTCAGAGGAAAATAAACCAAATGACAGCCAAGATAGTATGATCTGCCAATTGAGAAAATATTCATGCTTCTGTGGTGACTTGCAGCTGAACATTTGCAACTGAGTGTCTGATAGTTTCAGTTCAGCTTGTCAAGATGCATGGAGATGAGGACTTTCCTATCAGATCAACACTCAGTGTTCCCTACTGTATTTTCTGGAATTTTGATGTCAAGTATGAATGAATGAAAATCAATGCATATATTATAAACAATAATTTATACAACGGGCTTAGATCCAGTGTTTTATCTAGTAACTTTCCTGAGAATACTGATTTTTGAGCTGATCTGATTCAGGCTATGATCTGTGGAAAGGGAATATATGTTAGAAGAAAACACTTTCTTCTCCAGTTCATTAGTCTCTCTCAATATTTCATGTAGCTTTTTATCAGATGTAGACTATGTACTGGAGAAACAGGTACTATCACAGAATACAGAGTATAAATATATATATACATATTTATCTTGTTTATTGTTCATAGTAAGTTGAATTGCTTACATTTATCTGGCACCCCAATAGGAAAAATACTCTTTTTTACTGCTTACTGAACTAATCTTTGTTACATCAGTGCAATCTCTATCAATGAAGAAAATAGGTGGGTTCTTCAGGATCTGTCTGCTTCATTTTTGCTGAGCTTTTTCTTGAAGACCTCAAGTACTCACAAGTATGGGGTACAGCATTATTTCTCCACTGATCACTACTATTGGTTGGAATGTAGTAGAAGTTTTATTGATTTCACTGATCATTTCTAACCTGAAACTATACTCTAGGGTGTAGAAAATAATAAATATATATATGACATATGAAGGACATTGTATTCTACAATAACTTTTTTCTCCTAGATTTTCCTCTCATCCTGGGACAGCGCACAAACAAAAAGCAAGCAAGCAACAACAAATAAAATAGCACTAATGAGCATTAAACCAGTGAAAAATGGAAACAAATATAACAGAAATACAGAAAGAGACAGAAGGAAATAGAGACAGAAAGACAGTAGGGAAGAAAGAAGGAAAGATAGAAATCTATACAGTTTTCAGAGTGTTTTGTTGCTTTTTCTAACTTTATGGTTAGAAAATGAAACAATTTGTTTGCTACTAAGTTGCATAGAGACTATGCATCAGTGCACCTTAGCCTTCTTCAGAATTCTTAAATATTTGAATATTATAAAATATCCTAAGATTTCACTGGGAAGTCTTTCACTACTTGACAATTGCCAACTCTGAGTGAATAAAGGAAGCACTGAGGTAGTTCTCAAAATAGCTTTTCCCATCATTTAGATGAGTCATTTTCAGAAATAAAAATAGTTCATTAAATCCACGGAAGTTCTTTCAGAGCTTCTAAAGACTGACACCAATCTGATTGTCCAAAAGAATGGTAAAACATAGCTTCAATGAAATTTATGTTTTGTCAGTCTGGTAAGTTTGTGCAGCACGAATGTTCATTTTCATCCTACCAAACCTAGATGTGCTCTTCTCACCACAGGACACAGAAAAGGAAAGGCAGGTATTTGTCCAGATGATGAGTCAGCCCATTTAAGGCCTAGTCGTTTACTTATAATGATATGTATTTTCTCCAGAAAGTAAGAGAAAATGTCTCCGTTAGCTACCTGCATTCGCTGCCTTAATATGTCATAAATAAAAGACTTCATGAAGGTTCATAATTACTGTACAAATTCACTCACGTAGTCCGTGAATTTGTGAAGTTCAGGGCATTGTTAAGAGTTGTGGGAAAAAACTGTACCAAGGATACAATCAGAAAACTGCTGTGCTTTTTACATGTTCCTGGGGAAGATTAAAAAGTTGAAGGAATTAGGGCAAATACTACTGTAATTTTGAACTGCAAAAGGAGAAATATTTGCCATTTAGCATCAAAGAAATATAATACAGAATTTTTATTTTATGAGTTTTAGAAATTACTTTATTAGAGACATAGCTGTATCTTAAATAATCCATTTCAATATAAGATAACTGTAGCATGCGAGTTACTGCTTAATGACACTGGATGTTATTTCAGTCCATTTATACACAGTTACAGTTATTATTTTTAATTAAACTATTTGGTTTGCTGATTGTGTTACAGAAATCAGCCTGGAATCCTCACACAACTCAAAAGTCAGAGGTGATATAGATTTATCTGTGAAGAATAGAGACAAAATGCGTAATTCAGGACTCTTACCAGTACTGTTTAGATACTCCCAACTTCCACTAGAAATATTTGAATGTAGAACTTGTTTGGGAATAAGCATCTAGGTAGTTCCTTTTTCTCAGTTTCAGAATGACTTAAATATCTCAAATGACCTTTCACCCTTCCCACCTTTGAAAAATGAAGTTGTTTTTGAAGAAAAATAATTTTTGCAAGCATGACCAAAATTTTATGCACATTCAATAGATACTGCCTATTCATGTTTCTTTATTTATTCTTTAATTTATGATGGTGGATTTGCAGTTAAAAAAGATATATTAATGACCAGACTTTGTTATTGTTTTACATTTGTCGCACTGAACAGTTCTTTTGCAGACCACACACAAAGATGAATACAAACAGCAAAAATGTCTACTATGAAGAAAACATTTTTCTTCTTGTAAAGTATAGCCAACAAAAACTACCTCTAAATCAATTTGCCTGAATATGTTATGTCCTTCGCACAATATAAAATTGTGCCAGCAATATTCATATATGCAACACACACCTACTACCTGCATGTGTAATTTTTATTCTGGGAAAAAATGAAGAAATATATTTTTGGATTTTTAAGGATTATAGAATATCCTTTTGCAGATATCTAAATAACCTCATAACACTCTATTTCTATGAGGCACCACTAACACTTTATGGGCAAAGATTTGAACTTTATCTTTGCTTATAAAATACTGGTAGGAAATAGAAAAATACAGCTCAAAGTTTATTAATTTGGAGCCCCTATCTGAAAACCTTTCCAACTGTCCCATGTGGTAGAAGTAGCTTATTTGATTTAATGTAAAAGGTTATGAATTTTCAAGGTGCCACAGGAGAAAAGAGTTGCAGCCGTTATAGAAATATATTTGAAAGTACAAATAAATATCTTTTTATGAATAAGTATAAAGAGACTTGACTGCCTCAAACCTGAAAGGCAGATACTGGGGTAAATAGGCAATCATATTTTAAAAGTGTAACACATAACAGATTTTCTACAGGAGACCTGAAGTGTTTGGCAATTAGAGGGTTGGAAGACTGGGTTCATGTTATTGCTTATCTTTTTATTTATTTATCTATTTAGCTATTTATTTAAATTGTTTCCTATTTAAAGCAGAGTGAATCTGAGCAAATAGTTCCACTAAGTCATTATAAATAATATTACGTTATACATTTATCATTATTAATCTTTCCAGAATGTATCAATTAATTAATCTTAAGCTTGCATCACTCCTTTTTAAAATACAAACTCTCTGAAGTAAGAACACAAAACAAAATCAACATAAGTCATATTACATGTATTTTCTTCATAGGACCTTTTCTGGAGAAAATTTATTTATTCTAGTTTTGTCACATATCTACCTTTGTCAGTCTGCTGATATAGACAGAAAATAAAATCAAATTAATTTCATATAAAGCCTCGTTCAATAAAATTGAACCAAGGCATGTCATGGAGACCTGCATTTCTGAAACCAGTTTCCGTTTTTAGCTTTGATATTTGCTGTTAATGCTTGTCAGTACAGGATGTTTTCATTCCTCTAATGATTTTTACATAGAAAATTATTGAGCACATTTGTTTTAAGGTTATGTTTCCAGATATGACAACCTTTTTCACTTCAGGAGCAATGAGGCATTACATAATTCTGTTATACTCAGCTGAGGCTCAGACAAGCTTGAAGAAATTCAGCATATTTCTGTATATAAAATACCAAAGTGCAGTTAGCAGGCAATTTGATTTCTTTGCATCTTTGCTTGCATTTTACACCACACAGCAGCACCTTAGTAGGACATGTAAGACAATGAGTACTTCAAGCTGGTGAAATTAAATCTTAGTTATTTTTTATATCTCACAATCATTTCAGGAATAGGAGAAGTCCAATAAAATACATATGATGAAGTGAATAATAAAACTTCCTTTAATGATTAGAGAAAACATAATGACAAAGTGATTATTTTTATATTCTTGTCAAGATGTAATAAAAAATATTTTTCTTTCTTTAAAAACAAACAAAAACACATACATAATAATTTGAATTATTTTGGTGTCCGAAATATAGAAAATAAGAACTCAAGTAGGGATTTTTATGAACTCAATCTATAAGCTTAAGCTGGATATGTCTGGGAGAATTCTGATGACAATTTCTCAATCTAATTGATGAAGATGTAAACTAAAGTGTCTGCAGTATTTGAGAGAAAACTGGACAGTCCTAATCAAGAAAGTTATTTGATTATGAGAAGTACTGTGTGAAGTATTATGAATTTGAATAAAAATATAAAACAGATACTGAATTTCAGTCTTTGCAACCTTTTTTCACCTTTAATGTAGTTCTGTCTTTGTTATCTTTGTACCTAGACTGAGTGAGACTTAATGAATACTCTGTTCATCTGCTGAGCATCTAAAGTAGTTTTAATTTGGATTTTAATAACATGAGGTCATAAAATGCAGTGGTTTTCTTCTTACATACTTGTCAGTTCCTGTCTTAAAGCTGAACTCATTGTCAATATACCATGACAAAAGTGTAAGATGCAGGAAAAGAACATTTTTTTTAAAGTCAGCTAATCATAAAGTTTGATCAGAATTCAGAATTTCATAGCAGACAGGGTGCTCGTTGAAAGGAATTTTTAGGTTTTAGCCTGTGAATTTTTTGTTCTTTTAGTTCAGTTGTTTGTTTGTTTGTTTTGTAGTCTGTTGGGGCTAGGAAGATGGCTCAGAGTAAAAACAGAACAGAAAACTCAAGCCTTCTAATTATTTTTTATAACTGAGAAATTTATGCAGAAGTGAAGGCTTCTATAATTATTGAAGGCTACTCATTGTTTTTTTACAATTGTTATCTACCTACCTATCAGTCTGCAAGGCCTGCTATAAAAATAATGATTCCTATGTTATTCCATTGGCCCACAGTATCAGAGGTGGGATATGGCAGTAGAGGTTGAATCTTCCCACAAATATCCTGTTACATTTTCTTGCTGTATGGCAGATGCCAGAAGAGGGGCAGTCTGACAAAATGGCATTTGGCATGGAAGTGCATATGAAATAAAAGTGTGTTATTGAATGTGGAATAAAATGTCACTCAGTGACATTCGTTGATGCTTGCTGAATGTTTCTGGACACTGAATAGTAGATGTGAGCACAGTGGTGAGTTTCAGCAGGTGACAGCAGCAGTGGTTCACCTTCACTGGTACAGGTATTTAAAGTGTGGTATGTAGGCTCTTGCACACCCCTGATGAACATACATAGCTAATACTTTTGACATGTTATGTTGAAAATACTTTGCTCTATCAAATAGTGTTATTGCACTCTTTGTTCAAATGTAGGATTCGTAAAAATATAAAGAGGGAACTGCCTTTTGGAGCAACCCACATATCTAGTTATTTAAGATTAGAAATGCACGCAGCTTAAAAAGTAAACCACAACATCAACAACAACAACAACAACAAAAACAAACAAACAAACAATAACAACAAAAAAAAAAAAAAACAGAAAAGAAAAAGGAATGTCACAGTTCCTAAGACCGACATTGTTGAATGAATGTACTAAAAGCAAAGGTCTACTGTAGAGAATTAAAAAGGGTCACATTAATATTCATGACATAAAATATTATTGTAAATTAAGTGTGATGATCTGTTACAATATATCATTAAGAATGCCATAAAATCTCTTCAATAGTATGCTAAAATGAGATGGGTTATACACAGTGAAAGTTCTGAAGTATTTGCTTTTTATAGGGTATAATTATTGCAATAGAGGAGGATGACTAAGTATAGCAGAAGAATTCCAACATGATGCAACATTTTTGAACTATGGAAATGGAAGCATTCACTTTAAGAATGAAGACAGAATAATAAGTTAATGTCAAGGTGATAACATTCTTCCTAAAAACACTAAAAAATTATTCCATCTCAGAACAGTGGTCCTCACAGTGAAAAATAGTTGACAATATTGATTTCACAGGTAAATTTGTATATTTGGCATTACTCTTTTTAGAGAGGATGACTTTTAAGAAAGAATGGAATAAGTTTCTAATTCTGCAGTAATTGAAGAATCTTTAAATAGATGTACAATAACTTCTGCGAGTATGTATGTTAGCATAGCAATTGTTTTCAGCAAAGAGATTTCTCACTGCAATGAAAGCTGTGTTTAGACTTTTAAAATTAGGGTTTGCTTGAAAGCATTCTGGTTAAAACACAGAACTGAAGAATTCAGATTTGACATTACTGAATCATTGCTTGTTGCCTTGAAAGCAGAAAGAAGGGAAAAAAGTTAAAACAGGCATAACTTGTTTTAGTTTAGTAATCAGTGTCATAATATACTTAAATCTTGGTTTAAACACTTAAATTTGTTGAGTTGGATGAAAAAACTGTCAGGCATCATAATATTTGAAATTGCATGTCCTGGAAAATATTTTATTTTTTGAATGAGCATATTTATTGTTTCTACAATTTCAATTTCCTTCAGTCTTTCATTTTCATATAAAAACAAAACAAAACAAAAATAAAAAAAGAAAAATGAAGTAACATGAGACTCAAGGTTTAACCATGTAGGTAAAAATCAGAACAAGACATCAGAAATCACAGGAATGGATGAGAACTTGAGAAGAAGTCAAGGCTGATGAAGAAAAGCACAGTAGTTTGGAAATAACAAACAAACATAATCTGATTCAGTTCTTTGTGAATTCAGTAAAGCATCTCTATATTTTCATTTCTTAGACTTGGCTCTCGTGCATGCACAAGATCATCTTGAGATAATATCCTTGTTTGTGCTCGGAAATCTTTTGAAGACTCCAAAAATAGATAACTTCTTCTTTGGCTGCAATTTTTTATTTCACTCTAATATAATGAAAAGTTCCACCAGAGTGTCATATTACTTTTACAGTTGCAATTCTGGAGTATGCATGTTTACAATACAACTCTATGGCATTTAGTCACTTAGTATTAACAGGGGAGCTATATTTAGATTTGCATTTTAAAGAAGTATTTTTGTAGTATTATTAAAAAAAAAAAAAAGAAAGAAAAAGAAAAAGAAAAAGAAAAAGAAAAAGAAAAAGAAAAAGAAAAAGAAAAAGAAAAAGAAAAAGAAAAAGAAAAAGAAAAAGAAAAAGAAAAAGAAAAAGAAAAAGAAAAAGAAAAAGAAAAAGAAAAAGAAAAAGAAAAAGAAAAAGAAAAAGAAAAAGAAAAAGAAAAAGAAAAAGAAAAGCTGATGATCACAACATTTAGATCCCATTGAAAGTGCTAATTTGCTACAGTATTAATTTATGATTTTAATTATAAACTCGAAAAACAGATTTAGAAGCATGGTTGGCATGACTGTAATGTTAATTTGTCCTTTAACGTTTATTGAAAGCAATATGTCCAACGTAATTACAGTGCGTCTCAAATAACCTGTCACTGTATTTTTTTAATGTATAATCCATTAATTTGCTTGATTAAGATAAGTTGCCATCTGCTAAGGATTTTTTTTTTTTTTTCTGTTGTTCCATCATTATTTCCAAATACCAAGAAATTATATAAAACATTTCCTTCTATTTTGTTTATTTTCTTGATATTATCCTATTAGTCCCTGGGTATAGTGTTCATCCTGTTTCTTCCTAGTTGTTACAAAAAGGGTCATGTTGTAACTTATTAAACAGCACAAATGCCTTACAGACTCAACCAAAAATGGTTATATTAGACATTAAATCAATGTCAAACACTCAGTGGCATACTACCTTGTATGTGCATTAGAATATTTATTTTTCTAAGAAATATTGCTACTGTCTTATAAATAAAATTAAATTCAATTGAAACTAGGAATTTCATTAATTCACTTGTGCCATACTCTTAATCGCCAAACTAGAGCTTGCTCCTTTATGAATATTTTGTAAAGGACATTTTCCAGTGCAACAAAGGATAATTTTTGTAACTGAATGGTTACAATAACCCCTTAAGGGATGTGAAAATGGGGACCAGCTACTGGAGCAAGTGAGGGTCCTAGTGTCAGAAGCTGGTGGGGAGTCATAGCTCTTTGAATCTAGGAAGACTCCTACAGACTTATGCCTGCAGTGCCAGCTATTGATAGAATGCTATGAGAGTAAAGCTAGTGCCAAACACTGAAGTAAGGCCAGGGGTGTAGGCCACATGGACTGTGGTAGCATCTACTGGAGTGGATTAGTGTCTCAGCACCAGCGGCCTTCTCTGTCAACACAGGGATGATTCCAGAGGCTTCCCATAGGCTATTGGCAGGGACACCTCCCTCTAGACAAGGTTGTTTGAAGCCCCATCCAGCCTGGCCTTGCATAAATGAGTTGACTGTGGGTTTCTGCACTGGTGGCTGAAGCTGGGCCACAAATCACAGCTTGTGTCCCAGACGCCAGATACTGGTAGCAGCAGAATGACCCCTGAATATGTATGGCATGAGCATGCTAGAAAAACTTAAAACAGGCTAAATGGTAAGTAGTAAGAGTGTGATGGGAGGAGGCAGCCAAGTTCCTCACCTAAATTAACATTTACTGACTGGTTTACTGACATATACACCAGTAATTCATGCTAACAAAAGGGAGTCACTTCATAAACTATTGAACATGGACAATTACATGCCCTGGAGATTGATGCCTGGAAATAATTGTGAATATTATTTTGTTTTCTCTGGAGGAGACAGATAGTTCCTTCGTAATATTCTTTTTTCCTAGGGTTTCTGGTGCCTCCTGATAAATCTAGAGGTGTGTACCATGTGCAAAGTCATGGACAGGATGGCTAAAAAGGCAGAGCTAAGAGAGTGCAGGACATCCTTCCCACAGACATCAGACTGATGTGGAAGTGATAATGCATCCCAGGGCTGCTAATTTCCTTCTCTGTGACTGGTAGGTATTTACAGATTCTAATAAAACAGCCTAACCCAACTGAGCCAGTTTCCCCTGCCCAGCCCAGGGAATCTCTGAAAATGTATTCAGGTGTATCTGAAAAGCAGTTTGGCAGAGCAAAATGGTTATGTCCATGTAGTGCTCTCTTACATAACTGGATGAATACTTTATCAATTCCCATTTACGGTTGAGGAAGACACTTATTTTTTGCCAGTTTCAGTCAGAGGGTTTGCCTGAAATAAAAAAGAAACTACCTGAATCACTTTGTTGAACCATTTGCTTTTCAGATGCATGGAAGGCTAAAGAAATAAAGCCCAGGCTTCTGACTGCAGCAGTTTTTTATCCAGCAACTCAGTGACACAGAAACTTGAATTCAGCAGGATGCACAAGCAAGTATTGATTATTGCAAACTAACATACGTTTTATTATTATTATTATTATTATTATTATTTTAATGTAGCAATCTTTGCTTAGATTTTTACATTTTATTTTTTGCACAGGTTACGTAAATATTATATCAGCCACTGGAACCACCCCGTGTGTGAACTTCAATGACATTCATGTGCTAATTCCCTCTCTCATCTAATAAAACCAAAATAGTGTTTGTACAAAGTTCTAAGGAGATGACACTGGCTTTACGATAATCCCATGTCTAAAGCTCACACTTAGGATGGGCAAACACTAAGTTCAGATGTTCTCCCTGAGTCTTTCAAAATGGGAAGGTGGCTGTAGTTTCAGAAAAGCTTAATGTATAGTGATGTAATGTTTACATTATGAGTGAAAAAGCACATCCACCGAACATCTCATAACAGGTTGACTGGGCCTCTTTTCTAGCAGATGGCTTGTGTTCCTTATCTCACATGATAAGGAACCTTCATATCCTGAGTGAGCATCTCAGTACTGGTTTACACCAAAATATATAATCTTTTTGTTTACAATTGGAATTGCTCCTATGGATTTGCAGCGTTCCGTCACGTTTACTCATGTTGTTATGTAATCCTATGTATAAAACACCCTATTTCTCCTTTGATTGTTTTTGTTTATCAGTGATTAACACCAGCTTCTTAATTCTTTGCCTTCTGTGTTATTCTGAAATTAAGTGATTGTTTTGTCAATCGCACTTAACAAACTATAAGATTACTGTTAGCACCTGGCTACACCTTTCATAATTTGCAAGAAAAAATCTTGTGCCTTCCATATGTCCCAGGGCTGTTGTCTAAGGCATACTTAGCAAAAGTAATTCTGAGAAGGGCATACAAAATCTCACGTGTGATAACAGAGATAACAGTGAGTGGGATTTGGGTTGGGAAAGTAAACAAACTAGAAAACAAACAAGCAAAAAGTATCAAGCAAAGATAGTCCTTAACTCTCTAAAGATGAAACTGTGTTTGGAATACATTATACATTATATACATATACATTATGTGCCCCGGTGGCGCAGCGGTAGAATTCCCGTTTGCAACACCAGGGGGCCCGGGTTCGAATCCCCCTGTGGAGCAGGGGTAGAAGTGCCGCTCTGCTACACAGAGGGCTCGAATCCCGGGAGTTGGACTCGATGATCTCTAAGGTCCCTTCCAACTCGCACGATACTATGATACTATGATACTGAGCCAGAAGTTCTTTTTTTACGGGAAAAAACAAACAACATATAGCTTTAGTAAATTTGTTGCAGCTCAGGGTAATTATGTACCTAATTAAGAGAAGTTTACAAAACATGCTGACACTACTGAGGATGTGCTTTTGGATGACAAATTGTTGACAGCAATGTCAGAGGCCTCACCTCTATGTAGACCTTAACAGTAGACCTGGAGAGGCTTTTTTACTAATGGGAAGAAAGGAAATGGCAGACAGAAAAACAGATTATAGCAGAAAAACTGTGCATTGCTTCTTACTACACCATCTCCCAGAGCTGGGAGAATCACTTGTATTTTATTTTAACTTTACCAGAATATCTATAAAATCAATTAAAAACAGTCTGATAAAATAAATTACACTAGTATGTATAGATAATGTACATTCTAGTGAGATTTTCATAGTTTCAGTTTATGTTATTATCTAAGCATGCTATCCAGGGACAGCATATAATAAGCAATTGACAAATTCCTACAGTTATTTGATTTCAGCGGTTTCTGGAAGCAAATATTTTATCAATTAATCAAACTGGTGCAGGCTCAGTACATTAACAGTAAAATATATCATTTTTTCTTAGGAATACAAATATTTACATCTCATGCTCAAGATGTTTTGTCTAGTGTTACAGTGTCTTCTAAAATTATTCTGCAGGACAGTAGAGACTACACCAGTAAATATAACATTTTAAGTCTGTTTAAAAATGTAGTAAAAAGGCATAATGAAAAAGACTTAAAAATTCTAGATTATTTTAGTGTATGTTTATTGATGAAGAATAAAAATAAGATTTTTATTTTAAAGGGGTTTTGTATATACCTTTTACATATACCTTTGAGAAGGGAGAATTCTCTGCATTCATCTTATGTGTTGGAAAAAAGAAAGAGAAGGAAATTTCAGGTCAAAATAGAAATCTGACTTCATGTATTCTAAAGTATTCCTATCTTTTGTCTACTCTTTTCTCTATATCAAATATGAATTTATTTTAATGTTTACAACTTGACACTATGTTTGAGGTAAGGTGAACATTAAGAAAAGGAGGGATTTGTCTTCTATGGTAGAAGACTATGTCAGCCTGCAGAGTTCAAAAATTTCTGAAATGTCTTTGACAGTAAACCATGATTATTTTTGTAAGAATAAAAGATAGACTGACTTTTTGTTAAATTCAAATAGCAAATATTAAAAAAAATAATAAAAATCACTTCTCATTTCAATACAGAATTTCAAAATATGCACAGAGATGGACCTCAGGTGTTTGTCAAAAAAGTCAATTAAAATTAATGAAGAAAACTGTTGATTGTATAAGCAATATGTCATGACAGACATCTCAGAAAAAGGAGAGGATTGGAGTTGGCGGAATACAGTAATACACACAAGTTTTATTGAAATGAGAGAAAAGATATTCTATGGAAGAGTGACATTGCACATTGAAGAGGTAAACTAAGTGTCGTGGTTTCACAATTTTTCATCAGTATTCCACATCATAAAATCATGCTGTGCACTGGGAGTTAAAGAGTTAATGCTACGGTTCCATGGATTGTTGATATACTTTATGAGTTCCAGTCTCTTGGTCTCAGAAGAGAAGAATGAACTACGATTCCCAGAAGACTTCATTTTTCTGTATCAGTTTTGTGTTTGGAGGGAAAGATAAAAAGGACTGGGAGGCACAGGACTTCCCTCATTGCTTCCTGGCTGCTTCACCTACAGCATAAAGAGTAAGGACTTTAGTTTTTGAAACTCTATCTCTTTCACATTTTATTGATTTATTAGCCTCAATTTCAGTCATATCGTATTACATTGTATTATCTCACATTCTCCTACAATATTTAGTAAGTTTTTTCCCTTAGCTCATTGCTGTTGTTTTCCTTGTCCAAGCCCACCTCCATACCTTTTCCCTTCCCCACCCTGCCTCTTCCTGGGGTGCGGATATGTGAGTCCCTTCATCTCTTTGTCACAGAAACCAGACCAAACAGGGACAATTCTGGTACACTGACTGGGAAAGGAACTTTAAAAGGTAAATATCACTGTTAATTTAAGTAACACAATATTAATGTAGTTAAAATGATGAGTTGTGTAGGCAGAGTACCCATGGTACTGTACTATCGAAGATTCAGTCAGAAAAGCTGCAATACGTGCAAGATGCTAATGAGAAAAGTAACAGCTAAAAGTGGAATGAAAAAGTGAAGTTCGTTTACTTCCAAGTGAACAAAGTAATATCATGGTAAGGAGTGATGTAGAAAAGAAATGCTTACACAACATATATTGCTATGAAATGCCACCTGTAATTTAAATGTTCACAAGAAAAGAAACAGTCTTAAACATATGCCTGAGCTGTACACACAGCCTGATTCAGGAGAGCCCATTTGTAATTAAATATTCAAGAAAATTAAATCAATCTTAGTCTTCTTGATGGATTAAAATGTTCTTTTAGAATCTTCCATAGTAATATTTAATTTTGAAAAAGAAAACTGTTAAATTAGGATGATTATTAAATCAGCAGTTAAAATTTCAGTGTTCTGGAGGCAACAGCTGTGTGAAAGAAAAAGATCTACCTTAAATAGTACCCAAAGGCCTTCAACAATATACATTGCCAGAGGGATTAGACAGAAAACTACCCGACACAAGATAAGAGGGAAGGTCTTCATGCGGATAAATAGCAGGGTACACATCAGAAACACAACGTGTAAATGAGTGCTGCATTTTCCCAGAAGATGGACAATGGAATCCCACAGCCATCCATGCTGAAGCTTCAGTGTATTTGTAAGTAGTCTGGAGAGAGGGTGAAGAGCAAACAGCACAGGTTGCTAATGAATATGAAATTAACAGCAGCCAAGGTGGAAACTTGTTGAGGAATTGCAGTGGACGCTGCTGTGTGACTAAGTACCACAAATGCAAGGGAAATTCGATGCAGGTAAATGTTACATGGAGCACATGGGGGGTGGGAAAATAATATTATTTTCATACAGAAAAGATAGATCTGAGCTGACTATTACTGCTCATTATCAAAAACCATAATGAAGAATGTTATTATCTGGGTTTTTTACCTCTAAACCTATTAATAAATTATTAGGAAACAATGAATAATGTTAAGGTTTGCTGGTCATACAAAATATTTACATAGTTAAAACCAAAACTGACTATAAAATACTACTGAAAACTCTTGTGAAAATAAAATGCGTCATTAAATACAAACCAGTTTTCAGTGGGGAAAGAAAAAAATGCACCCTAGTTACAGACACAGGGTGACTGGCTCTGGTTTAGCTGTCATTATTCCAGAAAGAAATTTTGGATACATTGTGTGGGTAGTTCTCTAAATGTTGGCTTAGTTCTGAACAACAATTTAAAGAACAAACTGAATGTTGGAATTACTGGAAAGACAATAGAAAATTGCACAACATGACCATACCACTGTGTAATGTGCAGATGTGAAGGTAGAGTGGGACTGAAAAGAGGCAGTGACAACTGCATGAAAACTACCCGAGAGAGGCTAAATAAGGAAGATATGACTGAAATATTTAAAATTACCAGTGAAATGAAGATGCTACTTTTTTCTTTCTTTCTTTCTTTAGTAAAAAAGGAGACATAAGACAAGAATGAAGTGGTAAGACAAACCCCTGAAGAATGTTCCACTGCTTCTCTTTGCAACCTTAAGCCCAGGATACTCTCACAACCCTGATTCTCAGAAATGTGGAAGGTACTGATAGGAGATAACTTTACTCTGTTTCCTGTAACCTTTTTTTGACACCTACCACTGACCAATGTTAGAAACAAAGCAGAGCTCTAAACAGGCTTTTGGTTTGATATAGGGAAGCTATCATATATAATTTTGCTAAATTAGTGTCTCTCTCTAATTTATAGGAGTAAGGTAAGGTTCTTTGATATATTATACCCAGCATGAGATTAAGAAACAACGGTTCAAATGTTGGTTCAACCAGTTTATTACAAATAATAATTAACTGAGAAGATGGGGAAGGGAGAGTGGCGACTACGGAGAATTAGGGTGATGCGGAGGGGAAAGAGGGTGACAGGAAAGATAGGAAGAAAGCAAGAATTGCATAAAGCCAGGATAGTCACCACCTGGATACATTAGCATCACGTCACACATCGTTCCGTTGGTCCAAGGCAAAAGCACAGGGGAGAGCAGCAGCAGAGTGCCTGGTCGCAAGCAGCAAGCCGGTCAGCACAGAGCAGACCGGTGGAAGAAGCAGCAGGGTCTCACAATCAGGGTCTCACACAGCAGGGCCAGGAGAGTCTGGCAGCAGCAGAGCAGCAGCGAGGGATCTGAAGTCAGATACCTATCTTGTTCTTCAGTACGCAGGCATCTTCTTCAGCATGCAGGTGTCAGGTCGTGAGGAATCTGTTGTCAGAAAACCTAACTTCATGGTTGCTGATCCCTCTTTTATCCTTCTTTCTCTTGCCTACCTAACATTCTTAGGTGCTTGGGTAAGAGCAGTGCAGCACCCCCTGAGATGGCCACCATCCTCGAGGTAAGTCCACACAAAAGACCATTTCACGGCCATTCATCTGCAGCTTATCTCTTTCTCACTGCTGCTGGCATTGTCCATCTGTGTCCCTCAGACAAAGGATTTCTCAAGCCTTGCCCAGGACTTGCTTGGACTTGTCCATCCTCAGCAAACTTTGAGGCAATAGTGCAAAAGCATGGCCTCTTACAATTAGAGATTGAAACATTACTCCACATTCCAAATATTTATTTTTAAGACAAAAAATCAGAGAACTTCACTATTTGTTGTTGTTGTTGGGAGGTCATGTTTTCTGCCTATTTTTTACTTTGGGAAAATGCCACAAAATTCTCAGGTGGAAGATCTGTCTTCACAGGGGTTTCTTCACTCAAGTATTATATTTAGTTACTTCAGTATGTTTTTCATAGCAAATAGCATATCTATATACATATATGTCATTTATTAACTACTGAAGCATTCAAACGTCTTATCAAACGACAAGTTGTCATTTCTCTGAAGTTTAAGAGTTAAATCCAGATAGCGTACTGAGTGCCTTATGGTTCTAAGTCTTGCTCAATACATATTTGATTAATTTAATGAACTTGTATTTTTATATTTTTAAAATGTTTGTTTTCATTTTTTAATCTCACCTCTTATTTATTTATTATTTTCCTTAATAGCATTTTTCTCATCTCTCATTTCAAAGCTTTGTAAGAGAAGAGTTGTAATGAACTAAGCAGACAATTAAAAAGGACTTGACCATGTGATGATTGCTTTCGTCAAAATGCAGTGTAACTGACTCTGAATTAATTCTTGCTGAGCATGACACTTGAAGCTCCACTATAAAAGCTACACTATGAAATTTTCATTTACTTTCAAGTATTTTGCAGGTACACTTATCTTGTTAGGATAAAAATAAAGAATCAGGAAGCAAATAGCAATTCTTATGTACTGACTTTTGTAAGAGGCCATGCCTTTTTACATTACTGTCTCAAAGTCTGCTGAAATGGACAAGTTCAGGGAAGCCTGGCCAAGGTTCCAGAACTCCCTTTGTTTGAGACACACAGAAGGACAAGTCCAGGCAAGTCTGAACCACGGTTCCAGACCCCCTTTGTTTAAGGGTGACGTGACAGATGACAGACAGATGACAGATGGACAAGTCCGGGAGCTACGAAAGGGAGATAAGATACTGATGAATGGCCCTTAAGTGGTCTTTTGTGTGGGCCTATCTCAAGGAAGAGGGCCATCTCCGAGGTATTCACAGGACTCTGACCCAAGCCTTCCAGAAATGTCCCGAAGGCTGGGAAGAAGTAGGATAAAAAGAGCATGGACAAACCATGGATTAGAGGTTTTCTGACATCAGATGCCTCTCTTCATGAACAAAGAGGTTGTCTGACATCAGATGCCTCACTGCGTGAACGCCTGCATGCATGAAGAACTCTTAGGTATCTGGCTTTAGATTCCTCCAACGTCGTCCTACGGCGGACACCAGATTCACCTGGGCTTGCTGCTCGAGACTCTGCTCCGTGAGACCTCGCTTCCAGAGACTCTGCTCCGTGAGACCTCGCTGCCTCCCGAGACCTTGCTGCCCTTTCTACCTCCCGCTCTGCGCTGCACCGATCTGCTGCTTGCGGCCTGACCTTCTGCTGCGGCTCTCCCCTACGCTTGTTCTTCCTGGACCGCAACGGGACGCTGCTGCGTCCAGGAGGTGACTTTCCCCGCTTTCCGTAATTCTTGCCTTTTCCACCTTTCCTATCGCCCACTTTCCCTTCCCCATCACCCTAATTTTGATATCCGCCGCTCTCCCTTCCCCATCCCCTCAGCCGTCTATTATTCCCAATAAACTGGTCGGATCAACATTTGAATGTTTCTCTTCTTAATCTCACGCCGAGCATAATTTATCAAAAGAACCTTGCCTCACTCCTTAATCGGAGCGAGACAACTTTGTCCCCACAGTTGAGCGGTTGAAATGTTAATATCCATGCATTTTAGACAGTTATCGCGCAATATTTGAGTTGATGCTAGACAATCCTATGCCATTTGCTGTTTTCCTATAATTTGTTTAATGATAAACTACCAGGAAATTTAAAATCTGGATCAAGGTTAAAAGCCTGCAGAGTTACTGAATGTAAAAGGAAAATTCATCAGGACATTGTGGTCTCGTATTGAATTGCTTGTCACTACCAATGTACTTTAAATGGTACAGTAGGGGCTAATAATGGGAAAGCACACAAATTTACATAAATTATCATAATTTTCACACTAAATAATATTAAGGGATCTTTAACTGTTCTTGATTTTCTTTAATAGTCAAGGACACCAACATACAGAATAACCATGACTGAAAACCTACCTAAAAAACTCCATGGATAATAAGCACTAGTCTACGAATAATGGTCAAATTCCAGATTGTTGCACTGAGTGAAGAGGCTCAGTTAAATACCACTTCTATTGATAAGCTGTCAGTAAAAAAAACATGAGATCAGAATGTTTTACCTCATCACAGTATGCTATTACTGCCTTTACCCTTTGCTGATGATTCTGAGTTTAGACATTTTTTTCTGTGTCCAGCTTGGATACCACAGTTCAAGAAAAAATAAAGTAGGCTTTACTCGCTGGTTAAGTGTGATCACTTTTTCAGTGTGTTTGGATCAGTCCCAAATAAAATATATTAATGAATTAAATTATGTCAGTTATGTGTGAAACACATGATCTTATGTATAGAAATTGTGCTGATTGAGACTGCATGTTTAGGGGAGGTCAATCATAAAAAGAGTCAGTGCATTTTTTTTTTCCTCTTGCAGATCCTTTTGTAATTCATGGGAATGCATGACAAAAAAAAAAAAAAAAAAAAAAAAAAAAAAAAAAAAAAAAAAAAAAAGATAAATATTCCCACTTTTCTAATGAAGCCCTTAAGGGCAAGAAGGAAGGCCCAGGAAATTATAGGCCAGTCAGCCTCACCTCACCTTTTATCCCAGACAACTGGGATAAAAGGAGGTTATCAGGAGTAGTCAGCATGGGTTCACCAAGGGGAGGTTGTGCTTGACCAACCTGGTGGCCTTTTATGAAGATGTCACTAGTTGGGTGGACAGGGGGAGAACTATAGATAGAACTAGATAGGGAATGATTAGGGATTGGATAGGGAATGATAGAACTAGAGGGAATGGTTTCAAGCTGCGACAGGGGAGGTTCAGACTGGACATTAGGAAGTATTTCTTCTCAGAAAGGGTAGTCAGGCATTGGAATGCACTGCCCAGGGAGGTGGTAGAGTCACCAACCATGGGAGTGTTCAAGAAACGTTTGGATGTTGCGTTGAGGAATATGGTTTAGCTGGGAAGTATTGGTAATGGTTGGACTAGATGATCTTCTAGGTCTTTTCCAACCTGAAAATTCTGTGATTCTGTGATTCTGTGAGGGGGAGAGCAGTAGATGTAGTCTACCTTGATTTCAGTAAGGCTTTTGATACTGTCCCCTATGACATCCTTATAACAAAGCTGAGGAAGTATGGGATAGATGAGTGGACAGTGAAGTGGGTCGAGAATTGGCTGACTGGCAGAGTGCAGAGGGTTGTCGTTGGCGGTGTGGTGTCCGGCTGGAGGCCTGTGACTAGCGGCGTCCCCCAGGGGTCTGTGCTGGGTCTGGTCTTGTTCAATATCGTCATCAGCGACGTTGATGAGGGAATAGTGACCACCCTCAGCAAGTTTGCTGATGACATGAAGCTGGGAGAATTGGCTGACATGCCTGAAGGCTGTGCTGCCATTCAGCAAGGCCTGGACAGGCTGGAGAGCTGGGCACTAAGAAACCGGATGAGGTTTAACAAAAGCAAGTGTAGAGTCTTGCACCTAGCAAGAAATAATTGCATGCACCAGTACAGGCTGGGGGAAGACCTGCTGGAAAGGAGCTCTGCTGAGAGGGACCTGGGCCTCCTGGTGGACAACAGGTTGGCCATGAGCCAGCAGTGTGCCCTTGTAGCCAAAAAGGCCAATGGCATTCTGGGGTGCATTAAAAAGAGCGTGGGCAGCAGGTCAAGGGAGGTGATCCTTCCCCTCTACTCTGCCCTGGTGAGGCCTCATCTGGAATACTGTGTCCAGTTCTGGGCTCCCCAGTACAAAAAAGACAGGGATCTCTTGGAAAGAGTCCAGCGGAGGGCCACAAAGATGGTGAAGGGCCTGGAGCATCTCCCCTACGAGGAGAGACTTAGGGAACTGGGTCTGTTTAGCCTTGAGAAAAGAAGGCTGAGAGGGGACTTGATCCAGGTTTATAAATACCTGAAGTGTGGGAGCCATAGTGGTGAGGCTGGTCTGTTTTCAGTAGTGCGTGGGGACAGGACTAGGGGAAATGGGCTTTCTTATAGGTGCTTATTCATAACTATTAGAGAGTAGCTAAGTATCAACTTTTCTGTTTCTTACCTTGTGTTTCCTCTTACCACCTGTGCAGCTCTTCTTTTCTTTCTTTCTCAATGAAAGCAGTCTTTCTGAAGGATAAACTAGCATTTTGTAAGGCAAAACTACAGGGTTACCTAGATATGGAAGGTTCACTTGCATATATTATAGTGTTGGTACTGTCCTAGATTCATGTAAAGCTTTGCTTAGAATTGTAAAACCATCCACAACTTTATTCTACTGGATTTATTTTGGACATCACGTCCTCGACAGCTAAGTCTCTTTTTCTAAAGTATTCACTTCGTAGTGTGTGGTACATTACTTGTTTTTATTATTTAACACTTGCTTGAGATAGCTTGTCAAGGCAATTTATCTTCATATTAAGACTTTCTTATCAGGACAATGAAAAGTGTGATACTTCTGTTAAAAATAAATTTATAATTTCAACTTCTATGTACATCCATTTGAGAATACATATGTACAAATATAAATATTTATATAAAGAAAAAGAAAATGATACCACTAATGAGGATGAATGCATGAACAGAGCTTATGAGAAAGTCCGGCCTCTAGTATCACACAGAGGGATAAATGCATTTAAGCCTCAAGGAAGTCCTGGATAATGGTAAGTAAATTAACTTTTAGTTTTCTCTTTTGGGAATGAAAACAGATTGGCCAGGTGACTTTGATAGTTCTTACCGTACTTCATGGGCAGTGATGGAAAATACAACATAGGGATAGCTAACTTTTATTCTTAATCATTATACAGCTCACCCTCATACTAATCCGGTAGTTGACTTTCAAAGGTTTTTTTAGAATTTGTAGCCTTTTTCTTAAAGCTTGGATTCACTGTCTTGACTTGAAACTTCCTCCTATGTTTTGACATTTAAATATATCATTTTATTTTTTTTCATTATCAACAAACAGCACTCACAAGGTTATTGCAAGCTAAGTTGGCAGTGTATTCACTTCTGGTTTGGGGTCCAAGATGAGACAAGGCATGCTACACAGCTACACTTCCTGACTTTCTGGGAAGACAGTAGGAATTGCAGACTGAAATTATTCCTTTCTAATTGTCACTCAGGGATGATGTGCTGAATATGCTGTCAAATGATCTGTCTTCAGTTTGGACAATCAACAAAGCAACATTAAGTCGATTTTCAGGAGAGAAATAAACTGGTGTTTTAACTCCTTCTACCAGATGCACAGAAGGAAAAATAATTTTTCCCCAAAATGTTTGGAAAACATAGTGTGAATGCTTTTACAAATATTTCTGGAAGACCTTGCAGGCTTAGGACAGGTTAACATAATTTTATAACATGATATTTATTTCTCTTTCTCCTCCTCTTCTTCCAGATATCCTTTTTTTTTTTTTTTTTTTTTTTTTTTTTTTTTTTTTTTTTTTACTTTCCAACTAGAAGTTACAAATCAAATCACAGTTATATTACTGGTGTTTTCAGTTGTGCTTGACAGACAGTAGTTAGTCCACTTTCAGAAAATGATTGGTATTGCCTAAGGGAATGGAAACTCAAATGCATTCCAGGAGTATAAACAGGAAAATGAAACTTACAAAACTCTAGTTTAGGCACTGTTTTTGGACAACACTTACTTAAGGTAGTGAATCCTTCACAAAGCCAACAGAAAAAAAAACAACAACAACAACAACAAAAAACACCTTGATCTTATTCTTTTATATATTTCAGTAAGTTAAATTGCAAATATCAAGCAGTGTAATGAAAGGCTGTTAGAAAACTCAATAGATCTTTGTACCTGTAAGACCTATCTTTCCAGATAAAAATAATCCTTGCCTTACAATCACATTTTATTCACTCCTTTTCTTTCTGTCAGTATGCACATTTGAAAACAACTTTGTTTAGAGCAAAAGTGCACCACTGAATTCCTCCATGTCGAAAATATTGCACCCATTGACATTCATTAATGCTTGCCAAACGTATATGGAAATCAAAGAGTGGATGTGAGCATAAGGAGGTGGTAGGTGTTTTGTTTCAGTGTGACAGTGGTCATCTCTAGTTATGCAGATTTTTATGAGCACAACATGCATGCTCTTGTTCATCAAAGGTAGAAAAGGTGGCAATGATGTTGAAAAAGAGTGTTTTATAACAGAATTTATGAAATAGTGTTATTGTGCTTTTTGTATCTATTGTAGTTTCCATGGAAATAAGGAGGAACCACTGCTTTCTGATCAGCATACTTATGTACTCAGTACAATTTCTCTTCACCCACTGCGGCCCAGGCAAAACAAAAGATGAGACATCCATGCTTTTGCAGGTTTCTCCATTACAGATAGAGAATAAAAATAGCAAAGTTACCAATCATTTAGCAAAAGTATTGAAATTACCTTAGTACAACTCATGTTATGTAGTGAGCTGCTTTAATTATCCTCTGACATTAACTATGATTTCTTGTGTGCATGAGCATGTGTGTGCTGAAGTAATTCCATTAAACAATGATATAGTGTCTCGATGGAACTCTGCCTTATATTTCATTCTGTCTCTAATTGAGCTATAGATAGTATTTCAAAAATTTAATACTTTTCTTTTTCTTAGACCTTCTAATTGCTGTTTTCTTATACTGTATGCATAGTTTTGATGCTGACCCTTATGCTCTGAAAGAGCAGAAGAGTTATTTTCTCCTTTGAACCGTGGAAAGGAATAGTGAAGAAGGAATAGACTTACCAATCAATCAATCACACTGAAGTAAATAGAGATCCTGTATAAGTAGTTGAGGTTATATTAATAGCCAGACAGTACCTGGATATTGCAAGTGATCCCTTTGTTTTATACTGTTTTTTGAAAGTGATTTTATTTTCTTACTTCTCTTTTTAACAGTCATACAGTAGGTTGTATTCTGTTCAGCACTGTGGTTTTTTTTTTGTTGTTGTTGTTATTTTTTTTGTTTGTTTGTTTTTGTTTTGTTGTTGTTTTTTTTTGTTTTGTTTTGTTTTTTAAGGTATAGCATATGAGTTTCAAGGGCCAAATTGGTAAAACTCAGTTTAAGGTAGAAAGTGGGAAACAAATACATGCCTGTTTTGCTGAAAATTTACCCAGTTCAGTTTTTCTACAACATCTTCTGAAAGAATAGCCATTCTGCCTGCTCTCTTCTCTGCCACACAAATATGCTTCCCTCAAGTTATTTAATACATTATTCCATTTTAATTGTACTTGATCTGTCTTGTAGAACATTATTTAGCACAGCTCAGTAGAAAGACAAACTTATATAGCATATGGCACAACTGTGCTTTGGCAAAGGTTCTCTGATATGCTTCTGCGTCCTCAACAATGATTTAGGTTTGGAGCTGTTCCCTTCTGCCACTATGCTTCTGAGCTTCTATGCAGAAAACTAGTTACGATTGATGAAGCAACATCTTCCTGCTTTTTCATCTGGCCTTTGAGAATACTAATGCAATCACTGAGGAAACAAGTTTCAAAGTCAGGTTAAAGTGAGCTATTGGAAGCTAATATTTATATGTCCAATGATATACATGTTCAGGTTAATGATCAATGATAAAAATGTTCAGATGCTACTTTGAAATTACTGTAAAAACATTTCATTTACCTTGCGACTGAAGGATTAGAGTAACTATGTGCACAGTTATTCCACACCATATGTGGCTGTCACATTATTTCAATTGGTCAACCCTCAAAAGCAGCAGCTATTTGTCTTCAAATCGTGCCAAGTTCAACTGCAACTGTGTTAAAGTAATTCTAAGTTAACAAGATTATTTAGGTAAAATCTCATGAAAATTTCAAAGTCAAAAGAAGTACAAATAAAAAGTACAGTATTTGGGATTTGAATGTCAAATTCATTTCAAACAGCTGCGCTCAGTTACTTGACTCACTGCATTGTCAGTTATATGGCTTGGAGAGATGTCAGTTCCCTCTATACTGCTTCTCTCTCCTACTTAGGATATAGTTGATTTTCTGTCTGTCTATCTATCTATCTATCTATCTATCTATCTATCTATCTATCTATCTATCTATCATCTATCTATCTACTTATCTATCTGTCTTTCTATCTATCTACTTACCTACCTACCTATTTATCAATATATCTGTGTATGTGCCTATCTACTTACCTACCTTCCTACCTAACTTATTATTTTTAGGTATTTTCAGTAGAACTGATTAATAATGATTTTGTATAGATTTCCTTATGAAACTCCTCCAGTGATATAGACTTCGGTATATTTGTCACCAAAATATATACTTTAGTCCATTATGGCCTTTGAGGGTAGCAGGTGTCTTGGAAGATTTGTAGAATCTTTTCTTGATATATGAAATTGGCATGGAAGTATCTGTATTGTAATCTGTATATGTATTCATGTACCCATGAAGCTCTCACTGCATTCTTCAAGAGTATTCTAAAAAATCTATTCTTCCACAGTTTTCTACCATGACCTTCATAAATAAGAAGTTAAAATCTGCAACTTATGTAGTATATTCTGCAGGTACACTATATAAAATTCAGGTTTTATTTTATAGCCTCTTTGTGACTCATAGGGTAAATCTTATGGGTTACTGAGTACAGAAATGTTGAGAATGGTCATTTGGTGTACATAAGAAAATTCAGTGCCTAGGAAAGCTTTGCATTTATAATTTGGAAAAAAAAAAATCCTATTTATCAGATGCAGAAATCAGTCTATAGTCTGTTAAGTCATGCACGCACTGATATAGTAATAATTATTTTATAATCTCAGGAAAAAATGTAAATATTCTAAGTAATAAAATACTTTCCTTTATTTCACTCATGTCATTTTCATAATGTTTGCAGATTTCATGTCTGGACAATGTTTACTTTACTTTTCTTATTTATTTCATCAAACCCTTTCTTAAGTGCCCCCCTTCCCTTTTTCTTTTCTTTTCTTTTCTTTTCTTTTCTTTTCTTTTCTTTTCTTTTCTTTTCTTTTCTTTTCTTTTCTTTTCTTTTCTTTTCTTTTCTTTTCTTTTCTTTTCTTTTCTTTTCTTTTCTTTTCTTTTCTTTTCTTTTCTTTTCTTTTCTTTTTTTCTTTTCTTTTCTGTTTGTTTTGCTTTTTTGTCTCTTTCATTTTATCTACAAGAATATTTCTTCACAAAATCCTGTCTACGTTAACAGAGATAGACATTCGTTGGTGATTTTTGGTAGTTTTATTTGTTTTTTACAATTAGAGATGAAGAAAATAGAAAGGTTTATGTTGGAAAACCATTCATTAATTCCAGTAATTTTCTTCTTATTGTCCAGCTCCTAAACATATGCTTACAATTCCAAGATTCAGAAATATTACAATTTTATCTGACCTAAAATTCCTAAAAGAGATCACTCCATTATAAATCTAGAGGTCAAACAGTACGGCTGATACTATATCTGATGGCAGTACTGTTTCATCTGATTCATTAGATGACATTTCAGCTGTTAAAAGCTAGGCATGTGAGTAAGATGGGGAAAAATAAAACCAACAAGACAATGAGGAGAAGGATAATTACAGTGTGTTCTATATGATGAGAATAACCACTCATCCTCATTCACCGTGGCAAATCAAACCTTTTACATCCAAAATCCTGCTTATCTTACAGACTGAAGTGTGCAGAATACACTAGTGCCATTTCTCTATGTCTAGAGTCTATATTCACACTATGATAGTACATTTGATGAACCTCACAGATGAAGTAGGAAAAAAAAAACAAACAGGTAAGAGGAAGTTGTTACTCAAAGAACTCGAACAGAGCTGTAGACTTCAGCAACACAATAAATAGAACTCTCACAAGGTAGAATGTTTCAGACAGTTTATAAACTAGTGAAACATTGGCACATCTGCAACACTAAAGTTTAAAAAATTTCTGGTGTTATAAGTGAACATACATCACTAGATTTTTGTATTTCTTTTCTTGTAGAAATCTTCAGATACTCAAAATATCATTTGAATAAATGTCAAATGAATCCTACATCTCTGTTTGCTATTCATAAATCACAAATTAAAAGGTCAAAATTGATTACTTATAAATGATAATGATTATTTCACATATAAGAAGAATAGCTAACACAGTTGAAAATATTTCAATAATGCACTAAGTCTAATGAAAATAAAATTTGTAGCAATCCGAATCAGAGAATGATGACTGAAACACTTCTTTGATTGCCTTTGGTGCTAGTTTTGAGTTTCCTAGTTCAAATACAAAAACATGTCACAGACTTCGAACTAGGTAGCTTCCTGTTCATATAAAGTGAACTTCATATAAAGGAACCCAAAAGGATCTGCTAACTTTTTATGAATGTTTAGTACCAAAGTACACCAATGCAGTAGCTAGTATGAGGAATACATAACAACATTTTTCTTCATGGGCATGTTTTTGTTTTGGTTTTGTTTTGTTTTGTTTTTTTCTATGTGTGTTCTATTTTCCTCCCCTTCTATGAGAGTCACCTAGGACTTTTAATATGCTTGCTGATAGACACCTTTCTGCTGTTAACTTCTGGATTTTAGATCAATGTGGAGGCAAAATATAATAGGGAAAAATGTTCCATCATTTAAAATTAGGTGGAGAACTTAACATGAATTCATATAGAGTCTCTAATACTAGCGTTACCAATAAATGACATGGATTTATCAAGAATTTACACCCTTATAGGTTTAGCTTCAGCTTTTCCTTTTTTTTTTTTTTTTTTTTTTTTTTTTTTTTTTTCCTATGTCAAAGAAACGCATTCTTGTGTGCCCCCGGTGGCGCAGTGGTATAAAGTGCTGCTTGCAGCACCGGAGGGCCCGGGTTCGAATCACCCCTGTGGCGCAAGTGGTAGAAGCGCTGCTCTGCTACACAGAGGGGCTCGAATCCCGGGAGTTGGACTCAATGATCTCTAAGGTCCCTTCCAACTCGCACGATACTATGATACTATGATGATTCTTGTATGTAGCCTTTTCATTAGCTTGTCTGCTAAGTCTCCAGTAATGTTTTCATAGTTGCCTCCAGTCTGTGTTTCCACTGTAACCCCTATCTCCTTCTAAGAATAAAAGGAGGACTAAAGTACACTGTTTTCTGCATTTTCACTCAGTACACCATGTACCAAATGAAACATCAAAGTTACATTGAAAACTTGTAAAAATCTGAACTTGCACTATTCCTTACAGGTTTCCTCATAATGATAATGTGAAAGCTCAGTGACATCAGAGGAAATATTTGTATTGCTGGACATGGAGACTTGATAAATAAGAGAATTCCGTTTATTTTCTCTTAGGCAATGGCAGTTTCCCTAAGAGAATGTTTATCAGATATGTGAGACAGCAAAATGCAGAAAACGTGAAAAAAATCCCCTCCTCTAAGAAGTGAATTGAAAGCATATTTCACAAAGAAATTTTAAGAAATGTGGGATTAATGTATTATCTACTTTCCTTTCCACCCCTGATTGTCTCCCTCATTTGTTGAACATATTGCATAAAGTGTCTTAATTTGGCTTTTTTGACAGGTAGGGAAAAGAACACTACTTTAAACATTTATACAAACATTAACATAGGTGTGCTTATGTTGATTTTTCTTTTAAGTATTCATATTTCTTACAGAAGTAAAAGTAATTATTTGCTGATGGCAGTTATTTCCTAACAAGTGATTGTGATATCAGTAAAGAAAGAAAAACCAAAAAAAAAAAAAAAAAAAAAAAAAAAAAAAAAAAAAAGGAAGAAAAAATGAAAGAATATATTCTTCCTTAATATTCCTTAATATTCCTAAAATCTACTGACAAGATAAATTTAGAATTGGAATAGTTATTAAGACATAACCTACTCTATACTGCACCACATACATAATTATTATGTCAATTTAATGTTGGTAGATGCTTAGCTATATTTAGAGAGCTTCTTAGTCCATGTCAGCAGAAGATATATTAAAATGTTTGCTTGGATATGTTAGAGAATTGTATGCATTTTCCGATAACAGAAATGCAGAAAACATGAGCTTCAATCCCATATTTGATATTCGTTTTTTCCAGTATTGCATAGGAACTTGAAAAATATTCCAGAAAAGATAAGTGTTTCACACTGAGTATTTCTGGTATACTCACATGGGTGATTTGATTACTAAGCAATTTATTCTATGAGTGTATTTATATAAAAATTATACATACCACTGCATTTGCAAAATCCAGTGTTCCTTCATGCTTATATTCCTGTAGAGATAAATAATTTTACTTGGATGATTAAGAAAGTGATTGTGCCTTTGAAGCAGATGCCTAAAGCTCTATCAGATATTAATTATGTCTGAAATATTTATCACCTGTCTGTTTGCACATGATGAGATGCACAAATTTATCATTGTTGACTTCTGAATACTTATTTTACTGCGGAGTCACAGGATTTGTACAATATTCTTCTCACAATTCACACATGGTATTTGAAAAAAATGTTTTTTTCTTTTTCTTTTTTTTTTTTTTGTTTGTTTGTTTGTTTTTCCTTTTCTATTTGATACATTAAATTGTCATTTTTTCTTTGTGATGTAGCCATACTGTTTCCTGGCAAAAGTCTATGATGTCACCCAGGATATGTAGTTTCTTTTGGAGCTGCTGGGGTTGTGTGAATTCAGTTCAATGGCATTCTATTGACCTGACCATGTGCTGTGCTTCTGAGGTGGCTTCTTTGCAGTCAATAATATGGGTATTGTATACATTCATAGTATCAGAAAATATATTTGGCTATGCCTGTCAACATTAAAAAAAAAAAAAATTAACCTGTGTGCATTATTCCCCTTCTGCAGCCAAGTACATCTGGGAATAATGAACAAATGTAGAACTTTTGCCCATATTCACATTTTATCTCACAATTCACAACATTTTATTTTACAGCTTAACTCTTACAGCAAATTTCACCTTGTTTGACTTTGGACATTCATTTAAGTCCAGTGATAAAATAATACATTCCAGACAAATGCAGATCTCTAAGGCAGGTGAAATGTACCACTATCTGCTAGTATTTGCCTATAAACCATGCTACCCTTAATAATAATGTTTAAAGTTTGGTCTTCAAACTTGCTTAAGTTTGAATGCTGAAAATTGGGTTCATTAACCCATTATTATCACAAGTTCAAAGGCAAAATGTGGATGACTGTATCCTACAGGGACTATGCAACTTCAGATATAAAACAAGGACTTTTACCTTTGTACTTTGTAATGCTTAGCATATGACTACAAGCAAAGCTAAGCCACGAAGCTTGTTGTAAGAATACTGATAACCCAAATGTTAATGGAAGTTGGAGGCTAGTATTGGAATTGAAAACCACTGAAAACTAGGCTGCTAACGTATTTAAGCAGGTATATAATTGAAACTGTTACAGGCACAGTTCTTTAGTACACCAGGTGAAAAAATGTTACTATGTTATAAAAAAATGAAATACTGCTTAGCCTTTTAAAGAAGAAAATTACCTGAACTTGGTTATTGTTTTGAAAGCTGAACGTGTATAGTATTTCAAGAACAACAAAATAGGTATCCCAAACTGAATAAACCTCCCAGAAGCTTCTGAATCTGACAAAATAATATTTGAAGATCTTTTTCTCTTCATAGATTCCTAATCGGAACTCACTGGCCTTTGTAGCACTGCAACACTAGGGAGCACACTTTCATCAGGAATTATACTGCCTTTGGGATCTAGAGAGAATTGGAGTTAGAAGTCAGCTCAGCGAATCTGCAATTTGGCAGCAGGTCAGCCCCTGCCCTGCTATACAGAGTGACAAGGCATGCGAATATGACAAAGCTAATGGTAAACAATGACAGATCTGTTGAGAGTCTGATGGGATGCATCTCTCATTTGTTCATGTGCAGTGTAGGAATCAGCTTTATTTTATTTGAGATGTGCTTAGATGCCTATATGAACTCTTCACCCTGCCTTCTACAAATCAGATTTGCAGAGCAATGAAGTGATTTTCATTGTAGTTGTTGTCTCTTTATTTTGTTTTGGTTTTGATGATTGTGAGAGACTTACAGTAAGCTGAAAATTAAGAGTAGCAACACTTAGAAAAGGGAGAAAACAAATTTGCTCTTAAATTATATTTCTTGACAAAATGCCCTCCTGGTTGACCAGTCAATACAATTAACTGTTTAATCACGCTACTACTATTCAGATGAGAAAGTGCTTATCTGTAGAAATAAAGTTGCATGGGACAGAAAGGAGATACTTCTTTGGAAAGGTTCCAGATTCAGTTTCACTAATATAATAGTGAATTATAATTTTAAATGCACAAAAATATTCCTTCTTACAGTAATTTTAAAATAAAACTTATTTAATGTTAAATCAGTTTATTTGTTGATTTACTTCTAAAAATAGCTAGATATTTCTTGTATATTGTTTCATTGTCTTTTAGAGAGTTTAAAATCCACATTATACATTCTATACTTTTGATAAATTACTCTTTCTTTATGGTATGCTTTCTTTTTTATCTGACTGACGAGTCATCTGTAGTTTAACTAAAAATTTGTTTAATTGAGATGTGATCAGACACAATGAGATTTCAAAATCTTTGCCAGTCTGTACTCAAGAAATAACTCCTCATCAGGAAAGAGTTCAGGAAAAGGCCTGTTGAACTAGTCATTGCTAAAAATAGCAACAGACAGAACCTTTTCCTAGACCTTCACCAGAATAACTGCCACACTGAATGAGATCTATAGCCATTACAGTAGTTTCATGGGAGCATTTAAGCTAGCAGTCAAAAAACAGCTTAGTTAGCCTGAGAGTAAAACCTTTTCAAGTGCAGTCATGTTATTGATGCTCTTTACAAATTTTCTTCATATTTTTCTTCATATGTAGCCTTAATTTTTACCTTATCTGTGTTGATGCATAGTGAACCAGAACCTTACTGATCTGTTCTTATCCGTATGTACATTAAGAAAGTAGAAATATGTAGATCAGTGTCTTTTTCTATACCAATCCTCCAGATCTCCCTCTTAGTGGAGCGTATGCAAGTATTTGTTTTCTCTGGTATATGGCAATATCCTCAGAGCATTAAACTACTTGGAAAGATGCTGCTCATCAAACAGCAGAGAAGTGACATCTCTTGCTAAATAGAGTACTCCAGAGGTACTGCATTTCAGTTGAAAAGTTCCAGTTGAAAAAAATTGATATTAAAATATATGATTGTACATGGAATCACAGAATCATAGAAGCCTCAGAGTGGAAGGGACTTTTAAAGGTCATCTAGTCCAACTGCCCTGCAATGAACAGAGAGACATCCACAGCTAGATGAGGTTTCTCAGAGCCTTGTCCATACTGACCTATAGTGTCTACAGGGATGGGACATCCACCACACCTTTGGGCAGCCTGTTCCAGTGCCTCACCACCCTCACTGTAAAAGTCTTTCTCCTTACATTCAACATAAATCTACCCTTTTCAAGTCTGAAATAATTTCTCCCTGTTGTGTCATGACAGAACCTGAATAGTCTATCCTCTTCTTTCCTCTGTCTCCCCTTTAGATATTGAAAGGCTGCTATCTGGTCACCTCAGAGCCTCCTATTCCCCAGGCCGAACAGCCCCAGACCTCTCAGCCTGTTCTGATAGGAGGAGTGTTCCATCTTCTGGATCATTTTTTGGCCCTCCTCTGGACATGCTTCAGCAGGTCTGTGCCTCACCAGCACAGACTAGAGGGGCAGCATTAGTAGAATTTTGCCTGAAATGAAATTTATAAAGCATTACCCCACAGAAGACCAAGTCTGGTCTGCAATTCAAGAAGATCAACAGATAATCTGAAAAACAATCAGCTGAAATTCTCACACAATAGAGTAAATGTAAACCATTAGTAACAAGAGCCGTATCACACCATCAATTTTTAAACAGCATTTCCCACTGATTCCAGTGCTTAAAAATCAATACATTCTCTTCAGAGAAATAGTTTCAGATGAATATTGTTTATTTATCATAAAGACTAGTCTGAGAATGTCTTCCAGTTAGTAAAGATATCCTCAGCATTCTTGTTTAATACATCTGTTGAGACTTTCCTATCCTTTGCTATCCAAGTTTCCTCCTCCAAGTTTATTCAAAGCTGTAAGAAACTTCCCAGTAGACATGCCATCAGTGTGGGAGAATGTGGGATGTTACAGCTGTTGTTTGCTACCTGTACCAGTTAGATGTCACAATCACGGAATGGGGAATCATCAAAGTGTCTATGTGCACAGTCTATAAAATGAAGGTGTTTGTCTAGAAGGCTTTATAGACTCAATAGACTGAAGAGTTAAAAGACAAAAGAAGAAAGAAAATAGAGCAAGCTTACCTGCCTTGTGAAAGCAAAGTGGCAGAGACTGACATAACAACAGGTGCTCTATAACCCCTTAAATTCCTTTAACTCTGTTTATTATAGTGTCATCACGTAATGCCTCCATTTAAATCTTGGAGATCAATTAAAACTGTTTATGAAGAACACAGAAGCCTGAATTTAAAAGGGAACAATGCTTAGCTGATTAATACAATTATTTTTGCTAGGTTTTATTAGTTTAAAGGTTTCCGTGCCTTAAGAGTAAAGATATTAATGATATTCTCAAAACTTCAGCATGTGAATAATTTTGCTGACTCAAGTGGTTACATATACAAAGCAAGAATGATATATTTTCTAAAATCTCTGTCTGAGCTTCACATATTCCCTTTTAAAATGAAAAAAAAAACAAAACCAAAAAAAAAACAAAAAACAAAACAAAACAAACAAACAAACAAACAAACAAACAGCTCAGTTTCAAAACTATTCCTTTTGAAAAAATAACAATATAGAATTATTTAAATGATGCTTAATTTTCCTTATTTTCTCTGGGAAAATAACTCATTTAAAGACATAGTACCCCAACTGTATAACTTCTGGCTTGTAAATATTTTGTGTTTTGGAATATGTAGAGATTTGTCTATTAAGCAAGGGATATAAGGAAGATTTAAATGCCTTTCTCCAGTGAAAAGATCTGATACAACAATTTTAGCACATGCACAGACTTTTATTTTCCACAAACTTGACTTTCACACAAAGTACTGATAAATTCCCAGCATAATTATGAGTGAAATTTAAGAAATATGGACTGTAAATTTAATATAAAATCAGGGAGGATGTTATATATTCTAAATACTGTAACAATAAAGGGTAAAATTGCAGTGCCCTATAGGTGCAGTTCACAATTTTTATTTTATATTTCTTAAAATAATTAAATAAATAAATATGTAAATAAAGTGCAATAATCACTATATATCTATATATATAAATACATGTGTATATATGACACCTATCATTTTAAAATTGTTACTAAAGTTATTAGCATTCTATTTGGTCTATTTTTGACTTTTCTATTGCTTGAATTTTTTAAAAAAAGAAGAAATTCTATTTGAGTCATTCTAGTATACGCAAATAATATCTATCATATAAAGGTTTCAGTGGCTATTATTGTTCATTTCTTTTCCAGAAATCACTTAGCATTTCCTTTTCTGGAGAAACTTGTAATAAAATTGCTATAACAGAAAAAGCAAGCCACCTAGCAGTATAACCCGCAGAGAAATGAACACTTCAGCACTTATTTTTTATGGGCTAGTTAACCTTATTGGATTAATATAACTGCAAAAGCCTGACCTCTATTACTGTTGATAAGAGCTAAAATTTACTGCCATAACATATTACTCTGATCACTTCAGAAAAATAAAAGAGAAAAAACAGAAAAACTTATGCTAAGCGTTCAATCTACTTTCCTAATCTGTAAAGCCTGACATTTTCTGTTACAGTAGGTAAATTAGAAAGTAAGTTTATGTTCACATTCTAAAAGTCTCCAGCAACAATGTACCAAATGGAAAATTGTCTATCAAATAAATAAAAATGGTAATCATTTAATGTAATTAATCTAAAATGTGAAAAACAGTGTATTAGGAGCAAAGTTAAATTAACTCAAAATAAATTAGTTCTGACTTATTATTTTTATTGTTTAGTAATACACACATTTGTCAGTGATTTTTCCAGTTTTCTAATAATCACTTCTCACTATCTGACTGTCTGAAATAAAGATTGTCTGTCATTTGATACCCTTTCTGTTAGGTTCAATAGAGTCTTAGCTTTTCCACAAACATATTCCATGCATTAATTATGTTTGGACAATCAGAATATTGTAAATTAATTATTTTACAATGCTTTAATTAAGTTGAAATAAGATGATAATACACATGATAATACTAAAAAATAATTTTAAAATGTATGAATATCATTTTCTAAAGAGGCAAGAATCCTGTATGGAAACATGAAATGGAAACATTATTAATAAAATTATGAATTATGAATAATTGGTTCAAATTGGCTGGGTTAATTATTGCAGAGAAAATCTGGAGTTTTACATCTTTTCTTTTGTACATTTGTTTTATTTGATGTTGTGCATACAGTCAAAGGTACAAAAAGACTTTTTAGAAAGTGAACAAACAATACTCTTGAGCATGTGTTGAAGCATATTGAAAATATTGAATTATGAATCCAGCTTAGTTTCATACCATCTATAAGGTATTTTGTGGTATCACATTTCCAGAAATAACCAGTGCCTCCATTTGACTTAGAATCAGTCTCCTAAAGGTTTTAGCGGAAGTCTATTAAAAAATAATAATGATTATCATTGTAGTAATTGTATCATTCAGAAGTATCTGGAGCATTTACATGGTGACGCACCCTGAAGAGCTGCATAGTTTCAGAGAAAAAGTCTGTAAAAAGTAGATTTGAACTAGAGTGATAATTTTCTGATATTATAATTGAGGTTGAAAATTTAATATTTTGTTTCAATGCTAATTGCAAGGATATTATTAGGTGTCACTTAATTATACTTGTTAACAAACACTAGTGTTAGATCATCCTTCCTGAAAGTTTGCACATTACAAAAAGTCATGATGCAGGTAAAAATAAAAAAGCTTAATTATTAGATTTTCTACACTGATGTGTGTATATCCTCCCTTATATTTTTAGTTTAACTGATTACTCTCTATCACTTAATAGATTAAATAATTTTAAAAGTGGGGCATAATTATTTTCATTAATCTTTTGAGAACACTGTGTTGTCTGAAAGTAGGATCTTGACAGCTGAGTAAGAAATGCAATGATTTTTCTGTTGCTCAGAATTGAAAACAATAAGACCTCTCTGATGTATTTAGTTATTTCCTCTTGCAATTTCAGTGGGAATTTAGTTATATAAATTCATTTAAAATCCTCACATCAGTAACTGCATCAATCACACAAATCTGTAGCATTACTTGAGCAAGGAGTCTATGAGGAAAATGAACACAAGATTGAGTTGTAAAGTGAGCTTTACTAAGAACATACAATGAGAAGCAAGCAGATGACGACAACAACAGCAACAATGACAAAACACTGGAAATTGCTTTTACTGTTTTTCATAGAATCAGATAATCATTAAGGTTTGAAAAGATCTCTAAGATCATCTAGCCCAACCATATATGCATCACCACCATGCCCACTAAGCAATGTCACCCAGTGCTACACCTTCATATTTCTTGAGCCTCTCCAGGGATGATGAGTCCACCATGTCTCTGAGTGCCTCACCACTATTTCTGAAAGGGAGTTTATTGCTAATATCCAATCTGAAACTCTCCTGGTACAGCTTAAGGCCACTATCTCTCATCCTATTACTAGTTACCTGGCAGAAGAAACCAACACTAATTTTGCCACTATCTCCATTCAGGTCATTTTTTGAGAACTATCAGATCTCCTGGTGCCTCCTCTTCTCCAGACAAAACAGTCCCAGTTCCTACAGCTGCTTCTCATGAGGCTTGTTCTCCAGATACTTCACCATCTTTGTTGCTCCTTTCTGAACACACTTCAGGGCCTCAACGTCTTTCTTACACTGTGGGACCCAAAACTGAGCACAGTACTCAAAGTGCAGTCTCACCAGTGCTGTGTATGGGGTAGCAATCACCTCTGTTACACTATTCCTGACACTAAGCAGGATGCCACTGACCTTCTTGTCCACCTGGACACAGGGCTAGCTCATGTTCTGACGACTGTTGGAAAAGACCACTTTTCCATTGTACAGTTTCCCAGTCACTTTATTTAAGCCTGTAGCATTGCACAGGGTTGTTGTGGCCAAAGTATGGAATCCAGCACTTAGTCTTGTTCAAGCTCGTACAATTGACTTCAGCCCACTGATCTGGCCTGTCTGGATCTATTCCCATGTTCTTCCTACCCTCAGACAGATCAGCGCTTCCTTCCAGCTAAGTGTTTTCTGATGACTTCCTGAGATACACTCAATCCCCTCACCCAGATCAGCAACACAGAAATTAAAAAGAAAATTATCTCAATAATAACTCCTCTGTTGTACTGTTAACCAGCAGAGAGTACACCTGTCCAAGTCATGAGCTGCCACGTGCTTCAGAAGAATGCTATAAGTTACAGAGTCAAAGGCATTGCTGAAGTCTAGGTAGACTACATCCACAGCCTTTCCCTCATCCACTAGGTGGGACACCTGGATATAGAAATATACAGGGAGATCAGTCAGGACCTGCCTTTCAAGAACCCATGTTGTCTAGGTCTCATCCCATAGCTGTCCTGCACATGCCATGTGATGGCAGTCAAGATGATTTGCTCCACAACCTTCATCATTACTGAGATCTGAATGACAGACTTGTAGTTCCCTGGATCTTCCTTCCGATTCTTATAGCCTCCAGTTGCCTGGGACCTTCTCAGTTGAACAGGACTGCTGATAGATGATTGAAGCTTAGGAATCACTTCTGCTAGCCCCATCAGTACCCTTGGTTTGATTCCATCTAGCCTCATGTACTTGTGACAGTCACTGACTGCTTCCCCCTGAATTGTGTGAGTGTGTGTGGATATTCTACTCCCTATCCCTGTTTTAGAAAGCAGGGGCTGAGTGTCCTTCTTCCACATGAAAGTAAATTAAAATCTTAGTTTTCTGGATAATTTACAGTGCCATACTTGGTATTTTTTATTGGAATGGAATCATAGAATTACTCAGGTTGGAAAAGACCTCAAAGATCATCAAGTCCAACCACAGCCTAACCATAGTACTCTAACAACCCTCTGCTACATCATATCTCTGAGCATTACATCCAAACGTCTCTTATACACATCCAGGGATGGTGACTCAATTACCTCCCTGGGGAGCCTATTCCAGTGTTTAACTATCCTTTCTGTAAAGAAGTGTTTCCTAATGTCCAACCTAAACTTACCTTGGTGCAACTTGAGGCCATTTCCCCTCATCCTGTCACCTGTCACCAGTGAGAAGAAACTTGCCCTGCTCTCACTGTAAGCACCTTTGAGATACTGGAAGAGAGCGATAAGGTCTCCCCTCAGCCTCCTCTTCCTCAGACTAAACAGCCCCAGCTTCCTTAGCCTCTCCTCATAGGACTGATTTTCCAAGCCCTTCACAAGCCTCATTGCCCTTCTTTGGACCTGCTCCAGTACCTCCATGTCCTTTTTGTACTGAGGTGCCCAAAGCTGAACACAATATTGAAGGTGAGGCCAGTGGTATATATTCAAAACTGTTTTCTCTTTATGAGTTGTAAGCCACTGTTAGGTGACTAAAGAAAAATAGAACATTTAAAAAAAAATAAATTATGGCTTTGCATCTTGATGATGTAAAATTTCTTTTGCTTCTAATAAACTCAGTGTTAAATATCTGCTCCCTCTAAATAAGGTTTTAGTGGAGGTTCATTTCTATGATCTACAGTTTCACTTTATTTTAACTTTCGTCTTGAAAGCATTAAAAGATTTCCAGATTGTCTTTTAGATAAGAACAGTGCCCTCGGAAATGGGTTTCAGAAATGGAGTTAGTTCTTCTAGTATGATGATGCTGAACTGTTGACCTGTGGAGGGACAGATAATTATGTTGACTTTCACTCTTCCTGCTTCCCTAGCTTTAGTCATTTTTCCTCCAAAATTTGGTATTGGCAAGTTACAAACTAGGGGTCAAAGTAAATGAAGTGACAGTCAACCCACTACATTATTCTGTGATGTGATTTGTCTCGGACTTTTTGTCACTCAAATGCAGGAGATGTTTTTTTGCTCTGCAGTAGTGATGTGAAATGTAAATTGGTTTAACATTTTAACCAGAAGGCTCTCTTCCTCTCCTGTCTGGATGTAAACCCTTTGATGATAAACAGTGGTGATGGCAGAGTATATAAAGAAGGAAGTCACTGGATGATAGTGCTACTTATAAAAAATAAGCTTGTAGTTAGTTAAATCTCTGTGTTTAAATTTAGAATAGGCAAGTCATTTGTAATGAATTATTTATAGAGTTAAATTTCACTTTTTTTTTTTTCTTTTTTTTTTTTTTTTTTTTCACCAGTTGTCCACAAACATATGGCAAAATTCTTGGATTTATTCATTATCCAGAAAATATTCATTTATTTCTTCAGTGAATAAATTTTTGGCCTGCAGATTGCTCATGAGCAGTTTATAGGGAATAGTCAGAAGGTGCACTGTGTATGTTAGCTTCCATGCCTGCTTTGATATACTGAGAATTAGCAGTATTATTATGACTAAAAGATCACATGAGCAGATGCTGTGCTGACAGCAATATTTTAGCTAGCTCTTTATTTAATTCTCATTGGAATATGACATGGTACTCTAGTATTGCACTTCAGGATTTACCTAAGAGTATATAACAGCTCCTAGTAAATGAAGAATTGCTTTAGTTTACCACTCCTATTTATGCTGTAGCCCCAGCATTGTGTTGGCACAGCTGAGAGCATGGTGATTTACAGTTTAGTCAGAAACGAATGTTTAAAAGCAGGAAGTAATTACATCAATATTATCAGCAAACTTGATCTAGTTAAAGTGTTGAAGAAAAAATCATACCAATATTCTTGATTTACATTCTGTTGTAAGTACTTAATCTCTCTGGAGAGCAAAGAGTGCTCTTAATTTTTTTTATTTACTTTAATTTATTTATATATTTATCTTTTACTTAAGCTAAAGGTTTGTTTGTCTTTTTTTATGATTTCTTTTTATGATTTCTTCTTCTTCTTTGTTATGTTAATAATTTAGAAACATGTTAATTTTAAAGAAAATGTTTCTAGGCTGGAAGAAATTTATCATTAAAAATAGTAAAATCAATTGGAGCTTTCATTGTTTGGAGAATGGACAATATTTGTATAATGTCAGGTAGTGTGCAGTCCCCAGCTGTTAAGGATGTGATTCATGTCCCAGTGCAGATGGTCAAGTTTGAGGGTATGAGTTATGGTAAGTAATAGAGTTCTTTGTAGAAGAGATTCTCATGCCAATCCATTCATTTTCCACAAAAAACCAAAGAATATTCCTCATCTTCTGCCTGTACATATGGTCTGTAAACTGCCACAATATCTCTCTGCAAGTCCAGCATAGGAAGAGGACATTCTTGTTTTTGCTCAGTAGAGCATGAACAGCGCACTTCAGAGCATATCAACAGAGACATTTTTTCAACTCCTTTGGAATTAAAAGAATAGGAGAAAAGACATTTTTTACTGTCCTGATGGTGTCTGTAAATAGTTATCTGCAGTGTTCAGGAGTACTTTTCCTGCTATCAACTATTTATGTTCATTTACTGAGTAAAACTTGGTCTAAGGCTCTCTTGCACTGTAATAATGGGATAGAATGAGTAAATGATAGATGTGATATGACAGTTGTAAGAAAGTAAATATAATGAAGAAGAAATAATCCATTTTCATAACTTTTAGCAATTTAGTTCATTATAGCATTGCTGAAAAATTCTCAGCATGTGATTAAATGTCACTTGAAAAGCTTATCATAAGAAAATAAAAGATGATACTCTTTAAATTAAATTCTCTTCATCCATAGTATGTATACTGCTAAAGGAATACAGTGAAAGCAGTCAAGTACTTGCCTTGAATTTCATGAAACACATATAGAAATTCAAACACATCTTCTGAGTTTCTAGGTCACCTGCTCTAGGTGGTGAACACAAACTTGTGCATGCCTGGAAGCACTGCCTTGCTCAAATCTGGGCATTCAGACACGTTCCTTGCCTGAGAATCACCCCTCTGGGTTATGACATAGGTGACCTCTGCCTGAACCGAATATATACAACAACAAATTCAACTCAAAATCTTATATCTGAGACACTTCCGCTCAGAGATGTGAGGGGACATTTACTTTCATGTTTACATAGTGGTGTACTATTTTTAGTCAGAAACATGAAGAAACAGAAGATTTGTATACTGGTGGTTTTGTGTTTGTATTGCCTGTTTAATGTGCTTCTGCTTCTCATAGTAGATACTACAAATGCCATTTTAAAAATGCCAGTTTTTCTCTTTAATTGTCCATGGAATGTGGGAATGCAAAGAATCCCTGAATAACACTCCTGGGCTCACTGCCTAACATTGAATTGCTGCAACACTTTGTGCCAGGAAGCCTAATCCCATTTGGGATCTGACCCAAATGGTTTAATCATATTACACTCAAAGCTATTGTAATAGCTTTTATGCAAGTCTCCTAATATTTACTGAATAAATACATGTAATGTGTTTACTTTAAGAGAGTAATTGTTGATTGTATTACAATTATATTTCAGTCTTCACCTCATACTTACCAAAGAGGATATGGACTCAATATTAGGAATATGATTTCATATTTATAGTAGATAGAAATTACTATTGTTCTTGATAAAGAACTTTTCCTTTCTTTTCTTTTCTTTTCTTTTCTTTTCTTTTCTTTTCTTTTCTTTTCTTTTCTTTTCTTTTCTTTTCTTTTCTTTTCTTTTCTTTTCTTTTCTTTTCTTTTCTTTTCTTTTCTTTTCTTTTCTTTTCTTTTCTTTTCTTTTTTTTTTAATTTTTATTTTTTTACACTTGCTCTTATCAAAACTGTTTTGAGATGTTTTAATTTATGAATGCAGTATTTGAAAAGTGAGGACTGAAAGTTAATGGCAGTACTGTTTAGCTGTATTTTTCACTTTATTACAGTTATCACATTTGGTAAAAAATTGAATTTACAATAGAGGTACATCAGTTTATTGCCATTTACTTTTCCAGAATTTAAGTTGTCAAAAATCTGTGTTATGTTTGAAATGACAAGAAAATCCAAGTCTCTGAAAATTTTTAAAATACTCATTTTAAGATAGATTTTCCTACAGCATTTCTATAGATTCTGATTAAAAATAAAACAGAAACTAAAACCAAGGTATAGTATTATTTTTATGGTGCTTGATTTAATTACTCATCAGTTGACACACCTGAAGAAGATACACTGTCATGCATAATCATGATAAATTTAGGAAAACTGAGATTTCAATAAATTGTCAGATTAAATACTGTTGGTAATGTATGTGAGGAAATATTGGTGCATCTAATGGAATTAGTATGAGCATGACATGGTCTTTAACATCATCCGTGCTGAAGGTGGGATATTTTCCCTTTAGCAATAAAAACAAAACCACAGAATTTCATCATATCTTGCCCACTGTTCTGGCAGCGCCAAAGATGCTTAGTAACCTCTGCTTGAGTTGTCATTTGGAAGACAAATTTGTTCATAGATCATGACTGTCAAAGATCCTTTTCTGCAACTGTATCAGTAATTAGTTATGCCTTGTTAGTGCTCAAGGCAAGTACATCTGTCATGTTAAAATAAAGGGTTATTTTTTTTTTTCTCAATTTTAGATAACATTTTAACCTTTTTGCTTTGTAGCATCAACAAAGATCCAAATTATTGACAAGATCACATCAATGGCTTTTGAAAACGTTTGTGTTGTATAAGACTGTTGTTAAACTGTTGCCATGATAAGCATTTTAGATATTTTATATTAAACATAGTGTAGAACAAGAGAAATAGAGAAGGTTGGGCTGTTTTTCATTTCAAGCCTTTCTCCGATGTGTGTTGAGCTTCTCTTTATGACTTTCCTGGGTGCCATCAATTTCAATTGATTCTGATGTAGCTAGGATCAATCCTTTGTTACTTAATTGCATTATTACTGTCTGTGTCTTTGAAAACAATTACAAAGTTATCTACCAATCCAGCTGCACCAATAAAGATGACCCTGTATAATTATAATTAATTAAAAAAATAGTTTATGCACATTGATTATGTCTGTCTTACCGAGGCTGCCATTTATTGAATGATTTCACGTACAAGATATATTTCAAGTATAATGAAGATCTGTGTTAGTATATAACGTAATAATAATAATAATAATAATAATAATAATAATAATAATAATAATAATAATAATAAAAACAACAGTCTAGGTATCTGTAACTAATACAAGCACAGAACAGAAAATGACTACGCACTCTTACACAGTAAACGGCTCCTTCTTGGTTGTCTCTCCTTATTTTTTTTTTTTCCAGTCTAATGGAATCAGAGATATTAAGTTAAATGTGGATACAGGCTCACATAAGATTTTAAGAAAAAAAAAAAAAATAAAAAAAAATTATAGCAGTACAGTCTTTTCCCTTGTCAGGTATGGAGTCCTTTCATTTTGCTAATTTAGGAGGCATAATTAGGGCATGAGATGACAGATTCCAGATTTGGTCTGGCAGGGGAATCCTCAATTTGGTAGTTTTAGCCATTTTCAATGCCTTGTGTTGCACAAGTGGTGTCAGTGGTTGGAACAAGAGAGTGCTTGGACACGAAGAATAGAGTACTGAGTTTATTTTTTTGTTTGTTTGTTTGTTTCTCTGTGTGAGAAAGTACTTGCCAGTGGTGGATGTAACCCATTAAAATGTATTTTTAAATGACTAATTTATTCACAAGAGCTGAATCTGTCCAAGTTCCTGAATGCAACAGTGTTTCAATATAATGTGCAATGGTTTGATATCCATATTTCTACTTAGTTGCCTCTTCTTTGTCCTTATATTTTCTTCCAGAAGTTTGTTTTAGAATAGTCTGCGCCTTACTATTCACTGATTGTATTAGTTGGATCTCCACTGAACACAATGAGAGAACAAACAAATTGCACAGGGGACATCAAAACAAAGGCGACTTCAACTAATTTTTCTGAATTTGGGCACTTATGAGCTAATTTTCATGAGGTATATTCCTATTTAATATGTTGTTTTGCATACCTGCCCCTTGATTTGGAAAGTATAAAATACAATTTACTTTGTTTTAAAATTAAAAGGTGAGTATGAGCTGCTTCGTTTTTAGTTTCTTGTTTTTATATCTTTTGTTTCCAGGACTTGATCTCCACAGAAAAACAGATGCCTTTTATAAAACTGTTGTGAATAATACAGGAATGCATCATTTTCTTTCTTTTTTTTTTTTTAATTGCTTCTATTAAATAAGAATGCCACTCAAAATGAATCTAGCTGTTCATTGCTGCTCTTGAAACAACTATGGAAAGAAAAAAAAAAAATCAAACAAAACAAATCTTAGAATGAAACATAATCACAGGAAATGAAAACAAGTGAGATATTTAACTAGCTGAAAGTCTCTCTGGGTCATGCAACCATAAAGGATGTAAAAGTTAAAAAAAAATATAACAGTTATATCAACTCTATAAACTATAAAGATCTTCCTTTCTCTGCTTCACTTGTACTTTGTTAGTCTAATGGGCTTTGGATGGACAATATTTTCAGTGGCAGGCTGGCTGTCTGAGAGAACTGGACTTTAAACTGATGTACCTGGGGGGTGGGGCCTTGCAACAAGATGTTCATGTTCTTGAGAGCAACAGAGTGGAAGAGTACACCTATCAGAGGAATGAGAAATGCCCTCCAACCATCCAAAAAGGTTTGATCAAAAAGAATAGACAATCAGAACAAAGGTAGAGCTTCTGTAGAAATATTTGCAGCATTTAACAAACATCTGAGGTTGTAGTCACTGTTTAGAGGAAAAACTATGATTTGATTTCTATCAGAGAATCTTGGTGGAATGAATTCCGTGATTGGCATGCATCAGTTGATGGATATAAACTGTCTGGAAAGGACAGACAAGGAAGCAAGGGTGGGGAAGATGTCCTCTACACACAAACACATATACAAACACACGCACACAAAATAAATAAATAAATAAATAAATAAATAAATAAATAAATAAAATACACAGATTGGGAGCTTAGGGGCAAAAATCAGAGACCAAGCTAATAAACAAAACGTTGTGACCAGTGTCTACTATAGGCCATTCATTCAAGGAGAGGATTGCTTACTATAGGTTAAAAAAGAGCCTGGTTGGAGGTGATACATTGCTGGACCTGTTGCTTATGAATTCAGAGACCTGATTGGAAAATTCAGGACTGGACACAGATCATGAGCAGTGGTGATCAGAACTCCTTAGCAAACACAAAACATGAAGACAGAAAAGATAAGGATATTCTCTCTTGGAGGAGTATAGGGATGTAGCCCAGAAATGCAGAGGGGTGATCAAGGAAGTCAAGGAGCTGGTGGAAATGAACTTGGCTTGCATGATGATTTCACTCAGCAGGCTGCTAAGCACCACACAGTTGTTTGCTCACTGTCTTCACAGTGGGATGCAGGAGAGATTTGGAAAAAAGTTAAAACTCGTGGATTGAGATAAAGACAGTTTAATGGTTTAATAGGTCAGAAAAGAAAGGGAAAGTAAAAATAATAATGACACACCAGCAACAACATCAGCAACAATAATAATAAAAAGATATAAAAAACAAGTGATACACAATGTAATTGCTCACCACCTGCTGACTGATGTCCAACCAGACCATGTGCCGCCAACTCTCCCACATAGAATCATAGAATCATAGAATTACTCAGGTTGGGAAAGACCTTGAAGATCATCAAGTCCAACCGCAGCCTAACCAGTAGCCTATCTCTTAAAAAAAACAAAAACGAAAACAAAAACAAAACAAACAAAAAACAAACAAACAACCACAAAACTACACTACAACAACAAACCTCTGCTAAATCATATCCCTGAGTACCACATCCAAATAGCTCTTAAACACATCCAGGGATGGTGATTCAACCACCTCCCTGGGGAGCCCATTCCAGTACCTAAGCACCCTTTCTGTAAAGAAGTTCTTTCTAATATCCAACCTAAACTTGCCCTGGCACAACTTGAGGCCATTTCCCCTCGTCCTGTCACATGTCACTAGTGAGAAGAGACCTTCCCCACTCTCACTGTAAGAACCTTTCAGGTACTGGAAGAGAGCGATAAGGTCTCCCCTCAGCCTCCTCTTCCTCAGACTAAACAGTCCCAGCTTCCTTAGCCTCTCCTCATAGGGCTGATTCTCCAAGCCCTTAACGAGCCTCGTTGCCCTTCTCTGGACCTGCTCCAGTACCTCCATGTCTTTCCTGTGCTGAGGTGCCCAAAACTGTCATGATGTCATGTATTATGGAATAACCCTTTGACCAGTTTGGATCAGCTGTTCTGATTCTGTCCCCTCCTATGCACACTCAGTTCTTCACTAGCAGGAGAGTATAAGGAGCTGAAAAGTATTTTACTTAGTTTAAACATTGCTCAGTTACAGCTAAAATATTTTCATGTTATTGTCAGTTTTATCCTAAATCCAAAAGATGGCATCATGCCAATTGTTATGAAAAAAATTAACCCTATCTCAGTAAAACCAAAACAGCTAGAAATGTTAGGAAGAATTAGTACTAGTTCTTCAAATACAAAGAGAAAAAATGTAGCCAGTAGACCGGGCTACAACTGACGTGGGGAAGGTTGAGGTACTCAGTCATGGTTTTGCCCTGATCCTTACTGGAAAATAATCTAACAGTACTATCCAAGTTGCAGAAGTCAATGGCAGGGACTGTGAAAATGAAGAATGAGCTAGCATAAGATCAAGAGCAAGACCATCTAATGAACCTTAAGGTGAGCAAGTCCATGAAACCTGATAAAATGAATCCAATTGCCCTAAGGGAAGTGGTTGATGAAGTTCCTAAGACAATATCCATCATTGGTGAAAAATCATGGTGGGTTTCCTGCAACTGCAATAGGAAAAAAGTAATCCCCAATATTTATTTATTTATTTATTTATTTATTTATTTATAGTACAGGCTCTCAAATGTCTGCACTTGCCCATGCAGCATCTGGCACATATTTACTCTTAATGTTTCATTTACATTATGAAAGGCCACATCTTCAAGGAGGGTAAATGTTGCCTCTAAAGGCTTCTGCTGTCAAGGTAACAAAGAATCCCATATTTAAAATTTGGAGTTAAGAATTCCTATAACATCATATAACTTTAAGTTTTTATTTGAATAATTTCATTCAAACTTTTATTTTTTTAACTATCCGTATAAATATTTAATTGTCCATACTGACTGTGAAGCTGAACCACTGGATGACATTGGAAAATCCATGAACTAAAATCACAGAATCACAGAATCACAGAATTATCAAGGTTGGAAAAGACCTAGAAGATCATCTAGTCCAACCATTACCAATACTTCCCAGCTAAATCATATTCCTCAACGCAACATCCAAATGTTTCTTGAACACTCCCATGGTTGGTGACTCCACCACCTCCCTGGGCAGTGCATTCCAGTGCCTGACTACCCTTTCCGAGAAGTAATACTTCCTAATGTCCAGCCTGAACCTCCCCTGTTGCAGCTTGAAACCATTCCTTCTAGTTCTAACACTGATAACCTATAATGGAAAAAATGGTTGAATACCTGACATTTAGTCATTTCAAGATATTTTGGTCACAGAAAATGTTAGAAGCATTCTTTGTATATGTAGGTGACACTACCAAACAATGTTTAACCTAGAATTTGACTCTGAAGATTCATTCTTATTAGCCCACTTCCATCTGGTAAACTGTGATGGAAGTATGGTGAAAGTTTATGATAATGCCTAAAAAGCTTTGACTTTGGAGGTAACTTATGACCTTTAAAAAAAAAAAAAAAATCCACTTTATTCTTTTTTGTTAATTGATATTTCCCAATCTTTTGAAATATAAACATTCTTTTTAGGACACTAAATAAAATGCAGTTACATGTATATGTTCTCTAAATCCCTGAAAAAAAACTAGTAATAAGGAATAATAGATTACTATATTTCTGGGACAGAATATACACATAATATAGCTGATTGCATATGTTGCAGAAAAAAAATCCTCTTCTGTTTTCCCTTTGGTAATTAAAATATAAATAAATAAATATAAATAAAATTGGTTATATAAGACAGTTTGCAGGAGACTTCATGTGCTGCAGGACAATTATTATGTTCTTTATTCAGAACCTATAAAATGATCCTTTGACAAAATTTTACACATTTGAACATTTTGTCATTGTAGTGTCACATGTATCAAACGGAAGATTTACAGTGCCCAGGGATAATAAATGAAATGCACTTTCCACCCAGAATTTTAATACAATTACAGTGTTCATAAATCTTGTAATTTTTTCTGCATGTCTGTAAGTTAAAGAACTTGAGTCACAGTGGGGATCAGAATGTAATGTTGGATTTGAATATAGTGTGCTATTAACCATCATCATTGTGTGCAGTGTCACAAAGATGTTCATGTTGTTGTTGGAAATGTGTTGAGATTTGAACATTTTCCATGACTAACCTTTTGAAGGATTCTTCACAGTTTTGAAGCTAATGCCAAGAGAATTAATTTAATGTGAGCCAACAACAACAAATCACTTATCTAACAGGAGAAAGGAATATAAAAGGGAAATAAGTGTACCAGTGCTAGATGGAAGTAGCCTAGAAAGTCACTGAAGCATATAAACATGATGAAATTAAACATCTGGAGAGTCAGCCAGTAACCTGAGAGAGGTTACTGAAGTGAACCACATCAGGACCACCTGTCAATTAGTAAAAGAGCTCAGTGGAAATGAAAAACAGAATTCATAAGTCAAAAGAAAACTATTAAGAGCAAAGTAACCTCCAATTATGTTTATTCAAATAATGAGAATACCTTTTGTGGTAGATTAACAATCACACTAATCAAATCCCAGGAAACAACTATGAAAATCCAATACATTTCCTTAACATCTTCAAAGCAGAAAAAAAAAATGAGTGGGATGACAGAATGCATCAATAAACCAGGTGTATAAAAACTGAGTTACGTTTGTTGAGATGGTGCTACAGCAAAGATTCTTTCAGGACTGAAGCTTTCAAGTAATTGTGTTTCTTTCAGAGCAGACAATCTCTTTCTGCCAATGACTTGTTAATGGAAGAATCTGCTGTTAATTGTTGCAAGGATTTACAATGAAATTCTTTTGAAGTGGTGTTATGCATATTTTGATGCAAAAGATTAAAGAGAACATTAAAAAAAAAAAAAAAAAAAAAAAAAAAAAAAAAAGAAGAGTGCATCAAGAATTTATGAATTTACATACATTCTTTGCACTGATATAGACAACCTCAGGTCAATGCAGTTTTCATATACTTTCAGATAAGCTTGTTATATATGTTGCACTGAAAGTAATGCCTCCTATTTTTTCCCCCCAAGGAAACTAGAACAGATACAAAAAGCAAAATAACACTATTGAATAGAAAAAAATAATCTCAGTTACAAAACACCTTTTTCAAAATAGTTACCACTGTTAACTCTACTGCTATATATATTTGCCAGTGATTAACAAGAGCCTGCTGCTGAAACACAGAAAACAATGCCACATTGTGCTTTTATCCACTCTTTGGTCTCCATATGCGCTCAGCAAGCATCAGTGAATGTCAGTAGATGTAGTATTTTCCACATGGAGGAATTCAGTGATACTTTTTTGCTTCACACACACTTCCATTTCAGACGCTATTTTATCAGACTGCCCCTCTGCTGCCATCTGTCACATGGCAACAAAAAGTAATAGAATATTGGTGGGAAGATTCAGCCCTTACTCCCATGTTGCCAACATCTGCCTCTGACATCTTCGGCCAACATAAAATATGAGACATTACTTTTGAAGCAACTCTTATCTCTGTGGCTGTATAACATGCTCAAAACAGTGTATAAAGAGCACAGATTTTGTTTTGTTTTGTTTTTTCCCCTCTAGATTTATTACAGTTATGATATCCTCATTATGTATTCCTTGTAGTATCCTTATCATTTCAAGTCACCTTTTGTTTTAATTCCCGTGTAGATGCTAGTTTCATCTACTGATCTTATCAGCTGATATGGCCACTAAAACACTTTGCATTTAACATTTTTAACAACTATAGATAGCTTTTATTCAGATACCTATGTTTGCAATTTAATATTCAGCTATTTTCTATGCCTGGAAGGGCTAATCTTGTTTTCTTTCAGTTATATCCAGGTAATTTGTGGAGCATGTGGTGGTTATGTTTCTCTTCATTCAACAGGCTGATAATTCTGCAGGGTTATACTTTTGACATTTAAATACCTTCCAAGTGTGGTTTTAAAGCAGGACTCAGGAGCTATTCTGAAGTGGGACTCTCCCGTCCCTTTCTTATCCTCTTCAAACAGCATCATGGACTGTGCAGTGACTTAGTGAAAAAAAAATTAACTTGTTTATAGCATGTTAACCAGCCATGCTTAACATGCAGAGCTCTTAATATGCTTAGCTGAGAGGTAACTCTATAAGGTTTAAATGTACTTTGTTTGTATTAGTCTTAGAAAACCATTCCTCTTTCCTGATATGCTTAGCCTAAGATCATATTCTTGCCAAAGCTCATGACGTCCAGTCATAGAATTGCCTCAGCCCTATCTTACAAGTGAAAAAGAAAACAAATAAATGTAGCTCTTCATCATCTAGAACTTCTCCTCCTCAAAAGTCATTCATGTATTATCCCTAGTAACAATTCAACCAGGCTATAAGTTCTATACAAAGAACCATGACAAGACCAACAGAATAACATTCTGAGTATAGATCTTTCCATATCAGTGACAAAGTCTGTGGATAAGAGGGGGGTGAATCATGAAATTTGCTAAACATGAGCTTACTTTTCAGCCTACTTTCTGTTTGCACAGTGAAAAATACATTACTCATTGATAAATTGTGTGATTACTACCTCAGTTTTATATATTTTAGTAAGTATATGTAACTGGCTCCATTTATTTGATCTTTGATTTTGCTGATATGATGACTGCATTTCATGCATTTGCACAATGTATCTCTTTTCTTCTGCATTCCTACATGTCAGTAATTGAGAACAATTTGAGGACAGTTCCTAAGAATCTATCACCACAACAGAAAATGCCTTGTCCATGAAAAAAATTCTATCATTCAGTTTTGCACAAAAGTACTGAGAGTTGCATAAAAGCTAAAAGGCAGACTATAGACACAAGGAACTTATTTGAAGGTTATGTCTTGATTGAAGGAAAAATCAATATATTTAAATATACTGTCCATATATACACCAGTACTATGTAGGAATGCATCTAAATACATGTTTGAAAAGTTCTTAATTAACAATATTTAATCAAATGGAGCATTTATGAATTTAGAGGATTTGTATCTGTCAAGGACAGTTGTTTTATTCAATAAATGGTGGAAAATGTCTTATATATTTCAACATTTTCTACCTATCTCAGCTGATTATACCTCCTTCCAAAAATGGAAATCTATTGTTTTCATTAAAAAATGAACATTAACAACACATTAATTAACTTTAATTAAATCCAACTGCACTGCTTTTAGTAAGATCACTGTTCATAATTTCAGGAGATAAAATTCTTGCTGTATCAAAATTACTTTGGAAATTCTTACCCCAAGAATGCTTTGAAAGAAGATAAATTATTTTCTTTTACTAAAAGATAGTACAAATAAGGCAGATAGTGAGCAGAAAATTGACTTAATTCAATTTGCTTCTGATTATGAAGTGCATTTGTGTTATTATTTTATTAACTCTGATATTGTACAAGAGATTTCAGTAATCCAATTGTGTCTCAGATTTAATTTCTTTAATGGGTTCCTTGATGAGGATAAGCTCATGTAAGTTACCATCAACTTCTGCTCACTCTTCCTGAGCTTGGTATTATGTAAGTTACCCATGGTATTATGTGAATTAGATATTGCAATGGCTCATTTCTCTTGCTCTCTTAGCAAGTACTTTCATGGGTTTCTATTTCCTACTTAATAAATGCCCTACAGATTTCAGCTGGGATAAATCTGCTTTTAGAGAAGTCTGGAGGCATGACTTACATTCCTCAGCAAATTTTTGTCCAGTTTCTGTGTAATGGAAAAAAACAAAACAAAACAAAACAACTCCATCCTGATAAAATGGATCAGCTATATGGTTTTGAGAGTAGGCTATCTGCTCTGAGAAATTGAATGGCAGTAAAATTAAATGAGAAGTACTTAGGCACTCATTTGCTCTACGCCTATGCTTGGTTGATGTTTGAGCCAATGACATGTCTAAATTTCCCACTACTTGTTTCTGCTGATCCTAATATGATTTCAGATCACTTTGGAATGATTAAGGAGGTGGGCAAGCTTCTTTTACTTCCTGCTTATCCTTACTTCCACACTCCTATGCTGCAGCTGAAAGTTACATCACAGGTATAGTTTTGTGATGTGTCATGTAACTGTCAGAAAGCAACCCAATAATAATGTTTTGCCTTCTTAATGAAGAACTTGGACTAAGTGGAAGGTGCTTATTTTTCTTCCTCAAACATTTAAATATTACGTAAGTACTAGAGTTCACTTCATTGCTATCTTTTCCATCAGCTATGTATCTGTTCAATAGAAAATTTGGTTTCTCAATAAATGATTACAGAATTTAGGTGAAGGAAAAATGGATTAGGCCCATGATTTCACTTTGATAAAAAGCTAAGCCTTTTTTTGTTGTTGTTTGTTTTAGTATTCATACATCTATTGAATAAAGAAAATATTCCTTTCACAAAAAATAGATTTTTTTCTTCCTATTTTCATGCTTATAATGTAACATTTTGTATCACTTTCTCTTACAATTTTTAGAAAATAAACATTTTCAAATGAGATAAATTTCATTTAAATAGCTGTAATTTCTCTACATTTAGGAATTCAGGCTGAATTGCTTTTTATGATAAATTTTTCTAGTCTTTTTCAACTAAAATAGGAAGCAGAAGCACTAATCTAGTACAGATGTGCTGAGAATAACTTGAATCACTTAGATAAATTTAGACTTTCTTTGTCTACCAAAATTTACTTTGGGAGTAAACATTTCCTTACTGCGCAGCTGAAAATATTCTGAAATTTTGTTCAATCACATCATACAGGCAGAATTTTCTGCATAGTGAGCATTCACAGTCTTGGGACTGGTGCCCTTTAACATCTTTCTCAATGACATCTACATTGGAATTTAGTGCACCCTCAGCAAGTTTGCTGATGACACCAAGCTGAATGGTTTGGTTTTGTCACAGGTTAGCCTAAAATCTACCGGCACCCATGACAGGGGTATAGACGGCCTGCAGGGCCGCTATCCCAAAAGGAAAAGAAAACAGGGAAAGAGAGAATAAATACAGCGGCAGCGATCTAAAGAGGCACACTATTTTACTAAATACTATATCAGAATACAGAATAACACAATATAATGCAATATAATTGGAATTAAGGCTAACAAATCAAGTAAAATAAGAGAGAGTGAGTCCCAAAACCGAGAGGCCTACTGTAACTCTAGGCGAAACGGCTGGAACGCTTCCACACACTCCCCCATGGCTGGCAGGATCCGAGAGAAGCGAGTCCTGCACTGAAGTGAGGTTATATAGTCCTGGTCATATGACTGACCGTGGTGCTCCCTGGGACATGTAGTCTTCTTTCTGTGAGCAGCAGATTCGTCAAAATTATCTATGCTTAACATGATGTTATGATGTGGAATACTGATAGCAAAATTACAAAATTGCAAAACCATGACAGTTTACACAGTGGAAGGAAGGGATGCCATTCAGAGGGACCTCAGCAGACTTGAAAGATGGACCTGGGTGAATCTAATGAGGTTCAACACAGCAAAGTTCAAGGTTTTGCACTTGGGCTGGAGGAATCCCAGGCACATATACAGACTGGAAGGAGCAGTCCTTGAGAGTAACCCTGCAGAGAAGGGCCTGAGGATCCTGGTGAATGAAAATCTTAACAGGAGCCAGAAGTGTGCTCTTGCAGCTTGGAAAGCAAATGGTATCCTGAGCTCCATTAGAGGAAGGGTGGCCAGCAGGGAGAGAGAGGTGATTGTCCCTCTCTACTCTGCCCTCGTGAGGCCCCATCTGGAGTACTGTGACCTCCAGGTCTGAGGCTCCCAGTGTTAAAGAACATCCAGAGGAAGGCTGGTGATCAGAGGGCTGGAGCACCTCCCCTATGAAGGAGTCTGAGGGAGCTAGACTTGTTCAGCCTGGAGAAGAAAAGGCTCTGGGGTGACCTTATTGCAGTCATCCATTACCTAAAGGGAGCCTACAAACAGGAGAATCAGGGGAATCAACTCTTTGAAAGTGTAGATCACAACAGGAAAATGGGAAATGGTTTTAAGTTGAAAGAAGAAAGGGAAAGTTGGATATCAGTGGCAAGATCTTTACTATGAGAGAGGTGAGGTGTTGGAATAGGCTGTCCAGAGAGTTTGTGAATGGCTCATCCCTGGAATTGTTCTTAGCTAAGTTGGGTGGGGCCTGATCTAGTATTAGATATCAAAGTTGACAGCCTTGCCTGTGGCAGGGGGTTTGGAGCTTGATGATCCTTGAGGTCCATTCCAACCTAAGTCATTCTATGATTCTATGATTCTATGATTTCATTTTGTTCAATTTTCCTTCATTATTTTTTGGCCTTCCACACTTCATAAGTTTTCCTTAATATCCTTAAACAGGTGCCTAGAGGGCAACAGTGGCAAAATAATGATGAAGTAAACAGTAACATTCCAATACCTCTCTGATTTATAAGTGAATTGTTCATTTCAAATGTAACATTCTCAGTTTACTGCAGGGATTTCTGAAGTTAAACAGCTTACTAACATTTTCTGTCAGTATCACACCTTGAGAAAATGTCTCATTTGAATTCGGAAAGATTTATCTCCTGGCATTCTTACAGTTGTTTCAAGAGGTCAAGCTGAATTGAGGTTACAAGAGATATTTCAGGTAAACATCCATAGGATTTTATTCTTATTTAAAGGTGACTTACATCACCTTTTTTTTTTTTGGTTTGTGAAACCAAAAAGCTGTTTACTCTTTCTTCAATATAACACACAAACAATTTTTTTTTTTTTTTTTTTTTTTCCTGTTTTAGTTTTGTGATTTACTACACAGATCTTGAGACCATGAAATGAAATGACAAGTTGTGTAGAAAAGCACCAATCCAGGTCGCTGAATACATTTCCATATGAAATAAATATAGCACTAGAATCATAGAATCACAGAATCATGGACTATTGCAAGTTGGAAGGGACCCATGGGGAAAATAGAGTCCCACTAATGGATACATGGGAATGGAATTCTGGGAGTCAGTGCTTTGTAAGAAAGATCAGAATAGAGGAGGAAGTGGCATTTGCTCTCAGTGATTTGATATAGCAAAATTTACCAGTGAGTATTTTAGGTGCAACAAATGGGATACAGCCAGGTGAATATTATATAGGTGTTCCCAAAAGTAATGCCTCCTATTTTATTCCATGGAAACTAAAACTTTTTTTTTTTTTTTTCATAACCATATTTCTGTCTGCAGAGAAAAGGTCCTCCATTTTCACTTGGAGCTTATGTCCTTGATGTTTCTGTTTTCATAGCAAGCTCACCAGGGTGACAGTATCCAAGGCGTGAGAAGTGTCTGCCCTATTGTCTGGTTTGAATGCAGATTACTGTCTACAAGTGACTTGCCAGTTTTATTTTGACCACGTTTTCTATTGGCTTTCTCTCCCACAAATCATGACAAATGCATATGTCCCTAGTCCTTTGCTCATACCCTAGCCACTGTCAATCAGTTGTAGCAGTTAAGAAAACTTTAAGTAGATACAGTTAAACTGTGTCACAGGCTACTCCTTAATCAAGCAAAATCTGAATGAGAGCAATCTCTTGACTCACCCTTCCCTGCTGTGGCAATGACAGTGTTTCATTGCCCATCAATAGCATGCTTTCCCAAAGAATATCAGTGCCAGTTCTTGTAAATAACCCATGAAAACACATTCATTCTAAATAGCTCTGAAACCAGAGCATTTTTTTATTTTTTTTTTCCTTCCCCCCCCCCCCCCCCCCCCGGTTAATTAATGAATAAAAGACAGAAACAGTGTTATAGCTGCTAAAATTGTGTCAGATTGCTATAGTTTTAAAATGCAAAAATGTGAATGTTGCAGACATAGCTCACTGATGGAAACTTAAGGAAAGATGATGGTATGGAAGGCTCTTTGGCAGGTAGCTTGCCTCTTCCAAAAGATTGCTAGTATGCAAGTATGCTTTTGGAGTGAAGATGTATGTATCCCCTTTCTTGACATTCTATTTCCAGAGGCCTGATGGCAGTTGAGATTAATATCTCTGATTAAGAGTCTGCATACTTCGGAAAATGTGAACAACATTTTCTTCAGTCTACCCAGAAGATTTTACCAAATCTGGACATTATGGTAACTTCACCTTAGAAAAGAATGTAAGAGGAAATCTGAAATTCTCAGCATGAAGTAGTCGTTGAGGATGCAGAAAACATGCAAAACAAAGATGAAAAGATTTCAAGGGAGATAAAGTACATCAGTTTTAAAGACCTCTTAAAAATGTAGATTAATGATGCTAATTCTTTCTGCATAGACTTGTATCTTGCATGCTTATGTAGTTCTCTTTCTATGTGTAGAACAGTACTGTGGATATCTGAACTTCAGAAGGTGCTGTATTTTGGAGAGGACAGGGTTGAAATCTATCAAGAAAAATGAGTAATTCAGTGTTATTTTCATCACTTTACCCATTTCATTATGTTTTTCTCCACAGACAGTACTAACTAGGTTATGCAGAAATTGAACCAAAGTGATGCCAATTCAAAGCAATATGAAATGTTGACAAGAGAAGTAAGCAAATACACATGAAAATCAGTTAATTAACTACGAATTAATTTTGTACATAATTGAAAATATGTATGACTTAAATCTTTACAATTAGCTAACTAATGATGAACCATGATAAAGAAAGTGTTTATGTTTTCACTGTAAATATATATATAATTGAGTAGTCTGAAAGGAATATATTATTTTAAATCTTTTTAAACAAAATTAGTTTAAATCTCCTCTTGTCTCATGTAAACTGAGATTAAGTCACAATGTAACTCACAATTGTAATCAAGAGGTCTGTGGAGGAAGATACACTGACATATCTCTGATCATTCGTAGTTTCAGAAGGAAAAAAAAAAAAAAGAACAGGACACTAAGGTGTACAGAAGGATGAAGGTAAATGGAGTAATGGAATATAAGTTAGATAGAAGTAATACTACTTTTGAACAAGTGATATAGCTCCTTTCTGTTTTAGATGAAATTGGTAAACACCGAAATTAATGTAAATACTTTTCCCAATTTTAAGAATTAAGACAGTGAAGTCATTGCAAAAATCCTTTTTATCAATAACTTATCATTAAATGAAGCAAAGCAATTTATCTTTCAGCAATTCATTCAAATACCAATTAGAAATTAGAGAGAACTTGTCCTAAAATTACTCATCAAATTTACTAATTTCTGGCAGATAATTTTTCTAATATGGTAAATAGCTTAGCTGCATACTTTAAAAGTACATGCATCTTACTTGCTCTTTAGCCTAATTAAATGCATGCGGAAATGTATTTTTTATAAATACAGTTGTATACATTATTACATTATTTATACAAAAAATAGAAATATAATTTACACCTATGTACATTACAGAAGGTCTTTGTTCATAGCAGTCAGTAAAATTCAGATATTCACTGGAAATATACATATTCATGTATAATGAAAGTTGGTTACTCAGCTATTTCTTACCTTTTATTTATTTCTTTACTTATTTAGCAAATGGATTTTGCTATTATAAGAAACTGAACAGTGGTGTTATCATGGTTTTGTGATTTTTGGTTATTGGTCTTTCACATCATAACATCATGTGGTGCACTGGGAATTAAAGTGTTAATGCTCTAGTTCTGAGTACCTGTCTGGAAGAGAAGAACTACATTCCCCAGGGGGCTTTGCAGTGAGAGGTCAGGTAGATATATAGATATAACTCCTGGCAAGGTCACCTGATCGGACCCTTAATCACACTCTTCTCCTTTTCCTCCTCACTGCTGCCCATCCCAACTGCACACATCACTTCAGTATTTCTGTAGGGCCTACAGCTTTCAGATACTCTCTCATTATATCTGGTTTATTAGCTTCATTTCTAATTATATTGTATTATAGTCTGTTATCTTGCATTCCAATACCATATCTAGTAAATTAATTTGTTTCTCCTCAGATCGTTGCTGCTGTTTTTAATTATTTTGGGGTCCCCTGTTTCTCTTTTCTAGAGGCACAGATTTTGTGAAATCCCTCTGCACCACTAGTCATGGAACCGGGCCCAACCAGCCCGTAAACCATTGATAGCTGTGTAATGGAAAATGAAAGTAGGATGGAAACTTCAAAAATTAACATAGGGAAATATAAATATAAGTTAATACCAATAAGTCAATTCTCCAGAATTTTGAAAATAAATAATATTATATATATAATTAATAATAATAATAATAATAATAATAATAATAATAATAATAATAATAATAATAATATCATATATACATTGTGTGATACATTATATTATATATAATATAAAATATTAATTATAATAATTTATATTTTATATAATGTTTATATATAATAATGTAGACACATTTTAAATTTTAAATCACACATCCCTTGTCAGTGTGTACTTCTTCACCGTGCATCCATTACGCCATTTAGCAAGACGTGTAAATAACTTAAACCTCTACATATGAATCTAACACATTTTGGAATTTCAGTACATCTTTTTTTAATTCTCTTGATGACCTGTCTGAACCTTACTTCACAATTTGAAGGTATCCCCATTATTCTGAAAACTGTAGCTTAACATATTTATAGTTTTGTTTTCAGTTTACTCTAACACATTTCAAAGAACTGCTTTGCTGCTGTTATCTGCAATTATAAGGATGGGAACTATGTTGTTTTCAAAGCTGCTGTACCTCAGATGAGTAAAGCAGAAAGTCAAAGTGTTTTTCTTGTTGTTGTTGTGTTATTTGTTTGTTTGTTTGTTTGTTTTGTTTTACTCATTTTCATTATTTTCCATTTTGAAATTAATTATTTTCAGTTAATTAACTTTTTATGATTAGTGTGTGGGAGTGCAAAATTCCTTACTTCCTCCTCTCTAGTTTTAGCCTGAGATTTTCATCCATACCATTTCTGTTCTCCTGAATGTGCAGAAAATTATATAGTGCTGTGTAGCTTGTTTACATCAGAGATGCAGTCATATTAATTCCAAATATTCTTTTATTATATTTACTGCAAAAGTTGTGGCCAACTTCCTTGCAGAAACTTGTAATTTGTTTAATAGCTATACATCTGTCTTGACTGCAAGTTTATGCTACACACAGTAAACATTTATTTTTAGTTTAAAATTATTTTTATTGTTATAACTTTACAAGTTAGTCTTTTGCATTTAGTACAACATCTAAATACACCTTCAACTTCTTTTTTTCATGTGGTATCAACAATATAAATCTGTATTATAGGTTAATATTGGTGATTAATGCTCTTTCATAAACCAAACCTGTTTGAAAAATGAAATATATTTTTTTATTATTATTATTTTATTTGGTTCCATTTGGCAATATTAATTCTCTCTATAATTAAGGAATTTTCATTCAAAGTGTTTATTACATTCTTCTCAAGATCATATTTGAATAAGATTATTGTCTGATTTGTTTTCATTTGTTTTCATTTTTAGACCAGTATTCAGTACTTTTCCTCCCAAAATCAGTGGAGAAGATGATAAAGGCAATGTGATTAACATTTGGAATGGTGACAACAATGGCAACAAAATAAACTGTTTAAAAAATATACTGAACTTCTCCTTTCACAGACTTCAAACAGAAACATCTTTCAATTTTTTCAGCACTTTCCAGGAACGTTTTTAGTTGCACTTTTTTTCTCACTTAGAAAAAGAAAAAAAAAAAAATCTAGAATAAATATTTGACAAAATGAGGAAGATTTTATGTTAGTTACTTGCTTTAAGTAATTTATCTCTAAATATAAATGGAGTTACTATATAAGAAAAATAACTTATTAACAATTAAGAGCACGAGAGGATAAGTGATGGCATTTGTGGGATACAGACATAAGGAGCATGGGATTCGATTGCCAGATGTTAAGGCTTTAGCATTTTCCATTGTTGTTTTTTATGTCATCATATGACTTAACACTGCTCCTAATTCTAATTCCTACCGTTTATTTCATTACAAGCCAATACTATTGTAAGTGCTGCTCATTGTTAAATCTGGGAGATCATTCATATGTGTCCCGGTAGTAAAGTTCTTTCTAATCCTTTCCTAAAAATAATCTTTTATGTGGAATATGAACTAAGTGAAGTATTTGAACAAACATCAATATGATTTCCAAAGTAACTGTATTTCTTTGATAATGAAACTTAGACCTAGGGGAGATAAAGGTTATATATTTTCCCTGTTCTTGCTGTTTTTCGTAACTCACAATGTACTGTACATAATTATTTATTACTATTACAATTATTCATTACTATTACTGTTATTATATATTATTTATTATTATTATTATTATGTGTCCTCTTTTTTAGGTTCAATGGAATTTTCTTGGTTTATACTAATAGAAATTTTGAAATGACTGAATATGTACAGGGGCTTACACTTTTATGTCTGTATTTTGTATCATAGACAAATTTGTGGTTTTCTTAATGAACACATTACTCTCTCAAAGAGTAATTATGTATTTGTCACCATCTCCTTCCACTGTCAGTTACATTAAAAATGCTCCCTATAGGCTCATTGGACATGGGATCTCTGTGAAATGAAGCATTGCAGCTAGGCCGTTTGAAAAAAAATATTACCACCCTAGCAGATGGAACATAAGTAATTTAGTACTACTCAGCTTAACTGGTTTTACAGAGTTAATGTCTTTATGTTCTGTACCTTCGTTGTGTTGTGATTTACATCTGACTTGAATATAAGGCTGGCTGCTACGTGTAGCTGTCTGGTATTATCTCTCTATTATTAGATACACCTTGTAACACAATCCCAAGATTAGGTGACCAGGAAGACACAGATTTTGCACCACACCTGTAAAATAAAGTTTCTGATTTTACACTGAGATGTGGTTAGTTAGATGAAAGGAGTTTGTATTGCAGACCACCTAGCAATCATGCTGTTATCTTGTCAGCTTGCAGAGCTGGGAAGATAGATGAAGACAAATAGTATACTGTTGAGTGCCCTTTGCGCAGAAAGTGTTGAGTGTTGTCAAAGTTAGGGTCATTCCTGGACTACAGCAGCTGCTACCTTTTCAATGGTGAATCTGCAACTACAACCAATTGAATTATAATTAATATTACTACCATTTTCTCAAACCTCTTAAAAAATGCCTTTCACAAAGGGATGTAAAATATTTATATAGTAGGATTTTACGGAAATCAAGATTTTTTATTAGTTTCATGCATTATTTTTTTTACTTCAGTTTTACTAAATATATTGTACTTATTGAGGTTCTAACCTTTAACAGATCTGTTAGACTGCAATTATGTGTGGAAACTGCTGTCACTGTAGTAATTAAGAACATATTATCTAATAGAAAGAGCATCAGGCTTTGGTAATTCATTCCCACTTACATTTGAATATCTTTAGAATAAATGTGTGCATGTGCATATACATGTATATATGTATACTCAAAAACTCAAAAAACACATATATCTCTATATACACAGATATCTTTAAATAATCTTTTTTTTTTTTTTTTAATTATTATTAAATTAATTCTACATTTCATTCCTACATTTCAACAGTTATCTTGGAAACAGTGAGACTTTAGTAAGACTAAGACTGAGAAAGGATATTAGTGGGGGCTGGCCTGTCATTGCCTAACATCTGATGATTGAGTTTTTAAGGAGTAGAAATAAGCTTAGAATGTCCCCTTCTCTTTCAGTGAGGAACAAGGATTTAGCATGATTTTAACTTGTATGTATTCACAGAATAGAAAAGGTAGAGAATAACTGCATTTGGTCTTAAAAATCTCATCATCAACTCATTCCTTGCTGACTATTTTTATTTGCAAAATAAAATATCAGTTTTTTGTGGTGTGATCAGAAAAAAATACAAAAAATGAAAAACATTAAAAGAAACAATATTAAGTAACAAAATATTTAGATAAATGTTTTGAAAAGAAAATAAAATTATAATGCATGCTTATGGAGAAATAAATAAATAAATAAATAAAACACTGAAAAATAATGGTTGAAACAAAATTGAATACTAAGTGTGTGAGCTGAATATCAACCTTGAACTCTACCTATACTATATTTTTTCACTTGCCGTGTTAGAGAGAAGATTACATTACTGGAAAAAAAAAAAAAAAAAAAAAAAAAAAAAACAGAACAAAAAATCAACCAAAAAAACTGTCACCATCACCATCAGCAACAATAAAAACACATAAACTCCCTGCCCTTTGGGGAGCGACTTGGTTTTTAAATTCAGTGCAGTGAAGATTCGTCAGTATGGCATCCATGACTCACGGAGGAGAAATTCAACTTTGGAAATTAAGTCTCCTACTGTTAGGTGCTTTCTGAACTGGGGAGGAATGTTTTCTACAAAGCTGTTTTTAACAGGCAGAGTGCACGCTGTAGCGATGTGTCGGATGGAATTCAATGTTAGTTAACACAGCAGCTTTCAAATGTTCATGCTAAATGTAGTTACTTATGATTTGATAGCAAAAGTAGGGGATTGGAGGAGCCTTTTGAGGAGTCTCCTTATTTATTTCAGTAATTCTGTAGTGGGTGGTATTTTTTATTTTTTTAATGTTTTCTTCTAAGTAGAACTGTTCTTAATAAATCATCCAGGTAAGAAATCAATAGGAGGCACTAAAAAGTGAGTTCTCCAAAACTCTTCCTTATATTTTACTGCTGTTTTCCCTCACAGAGACAGTTGCCTTCTTTCAGATATTTACTTGAGATTATTATTTTATATAACTATAGTAATGTATAATGAAACATTTATTTTGACTTTCACCATGATAAATGTTGAAATCAGCTGAGCCATTTTGCCAAAGAACTACATTAGGTTAAAGACACAAACTGAAAATTGGGCCATATTATTTAATTTTTTGTGCTGTTGAAATGCCTTTTCTGTCAAAAAACAGTGGAATGGAATACCTCCCCTAGGAGGCTGAGAGACTGGGGAAATTCAGCCTAGAGAAGAGAAGGCTTCTGGGGTCCTTATAGGAAAGATGAGCAGAGACTTTTTAGAAGGGCATATAGTGACAAAACAAGGGGAAATGTCTTTAAACATGAAAAGAGAATATTTAGACTAGATATTAGGAAGAAAGTTTTTGCTGTGAGGTTGCCCAGATAGGTTGTTTTCCCCATCCCTGGTGGCATTCAAAACCAGGCTGGATGGGACTCTGAGCAACCTGGTCTACTGGGAGGTGTCCCTGCCTATAGCGAAGATTGGAAGTAGATGATATTAAAGGTCCATACCAACCTAGGTCATTCTATTAATTAACTGTTGTTCTGTGAACTGAATATTCAGTATTCTGATGTTAGCAGCTAAGAAATCAGAAAATGCTATTCACAGTGAAGATATTGCAGCTAGAGTTTTTCTATTTTACACTTATATATAAATACATTAACTGTTAGGGCATTTGGGAGGAGTTTTGATGGTGATGGCTTTCCAGTCAAGTGCTGGACATGCCATGTCCATTCTGTGCATAGATAGATAAAAATCTTTGGAATTGGTTTACTGTCAAGCAAAAGTCCTAAAAAATGGACTGAAAAAAAAAAATAAAAATCTTGCCTGTTTCTAAAATGATAATATTATTTTTAGTTAAAGAGTCTGTAATGGGGTTGTGCAGTAGTTAAAAACCAAAACCAAAACCAAAACAAAAAAACAAAACCCACACCTCACTTTAGATTTGTTCTTAGCTAATAAAATAAATCTGAATTAAAACCAAAATATTTTCCTAATGTCATAACTGAGTAGCATCGAGCCAGGAATACAGATTAAAAGATCAACACTGATCCTGTGTCATCAGTAAAACATTTAGTTCTGACATAGTCATACAACTTTGCTGTCCTGAAAATGATTGCACATGCTGACCACCATGGCCAGCTTCAAGGTCAGTGTCTCCTTATGACTAAGGTGAGTTAAGAAAACCTACAAAAAGTAATTGGGAAATGTCAAGGGTAAGTATCCCTGACACACAAGTAGTCTGGTTCTCCTGCTGTGAAATATATTGTTGTGGAATTCAATGAGTAGCCTCATTAATGCTGCTAATTATCTCCTGCTGCTTTGAAATGTGCATTAATTTTTTTAGAAGTTTATTTAGCTAGAAATGTGTCAAATGTCATCAGTAGCACTAGAAGGTCACTAAATAGATACCAAACCCTATGGTAACTTGAAAGCATGTGCAGACAGCAATGATTTCTTCCGTTCTCATTTACGTATAATTAGAGCTAAACTAAATATGGGCTACTTCTACTGTCTGTTTATTCCAATATACCAAACACAAGGAATCTGAGCAAAGTGTAACTACTGAATTGAGTTGTCTCCATATCAGTAAGATATTTATGGAAACTAGCTTAGGAATAAAAAAAAAAAATTACAGGTACTATGAACCTGGTTATTTAGGACTGATCTCAATTAGCCTTAAGTATAGGATTAAATATATTAAAAATAGGGGCAAGAATATATACATTGGGTTCCAAAAGAGCAAGAAAATTAAGAGCAAACACCTGCAGTGATTATTTTAGTGTTGTAAGCAATATCTGTTCATTATTTTACATTTCTTTTAGGATGAGAATTTATGTATTTACCTAAAAAGTAGCTTTGCCATTTGGAAAATATTGATTCTATCAAAGATATTTTTAGAGCATGGAAACTATGATAATAAATACTGTGAGTGTAAACAAACCAAAGACATAGATACTGTGAGTGTAGAGAGACACAGATACTGTGAGTGTAAACAAACCAACACAAAACAGAAAGTGAAAAACATTTATGCTTTATCCTATTTTAGTTTGAATTCACATGGGTTTTTCATTGAAGAAACTAACATGATTTAGAAGGGAAGGGCATGATTTGCAGGGTGCTTTTCAGAAGACTGCAGTTTTTGATTTATCATCAAATGGGAATTCATCACTTCTACTAACAGGAATATTCGGCAAAATTTTTTAACTGATACCTCAGGGATTTTCTGTCTCTAGGATATTCTGAAGACTGATGTTATTTATCTTTTAGGATACTGAGTTATGAGAAAGACAGGAGCTCAACGTTTGGTAGGTGGTGTCATTTTATCTAGTTGAATATAGTTACTGTATAGGAAAATATATATAAGGCTAATTATGAGAAAGGAGGGGAATTTTACAGAATCAGTAGAATGTATTTTTAAACCTAAATTACATACAAGGACACACAGGAGATAAATTATCTGTGCTCTCAACAAACATTATCAAATGGTTGTCATATTTCAACTTAAGTGCAAAAATTTGAAAGAGCTATGGAATTATTTAATATGTTAAATATTTTCTATCATGTAGCAGCAAGTAACATATTTCAAAGAAAAGAAAATATGAACTAAGCCTCCCAACCTGCTGAATGAATAGGAAAAATAATTTTATCTCCCTGAGAAAGGAGGATTTCTACTCATTCCAGCTGAAATTCAAGGGGCAATACTATATTCACAAAACTCCACTGTGAAAATCAGGAACTTAAAAGAGTAATGCTTGTATTTTTTTAATACTTATTTATTTGTCACTTTATCTATGAGATGTGTGCTGTGTAAGATTGAATATAAGATTACTTTGCATATTCTCATCCAATGTGTTAGATGGAGTTTAAGCTTTCTCCAAGATTCACTGTCTACAATGCATAGGAGAGACTGAATGAAAATGACAAACCAATGGCATTTTCCCAAGCACTCTATCAGCACCCAACTGTTTACAATTAAGGAAAATCTTGAGCCAGAAAAAATATGAATTTTGCTGGTATCACAAATGGGAGAAAGAACTGACATGAATTAATAATTCTGTGTCTAAACCAGCCATGCCTTTCATTTACTTTGATAGCCAACAAAGCCTACCAACCTGCCACCTCTAGTGAAGTTCTCTGATGTGTGAAAAAGGTCCAAATCACTCAAGAAAGTTGAGGATAATGTCAGTAGCTGCAGTCTTCAAATTATTATATAGATATATAAAGAGATTATATATCACAGTTTCTTCATTTTTTCTGTATTGAGATAGTGCAGCTGTTATTGTCAGTAGACATTAGTATTTCCTTTTTCATGATAAGCATAAATATTTTTTAAACTTAAAATAAAAAATATGTACTCCATATTTCCTTACATTTATAAAAATGTAATATTGCTTTCTAAAAAATATGAAATAGAATATGCTTTGGCCTACTGTAATAATTTGAAAAGATCAAAATAAAGTGATTCTCTCAGTGCTTACTACAGAATATTGAAGTGCTTTATAAATCAGTGAAGTTTTTAATTTATATATCATAGAATCATAGAATGGCCTGGGTTGAAAAGGACTTCAAAGATCATCTAGTTTCAACCTCTCTCAAGGTCGTCAACCTTGAGGTTGACCAGGCTGCCCAGAGCCACATCCAGCTTGGCCTTGAATGCATCCAGGGATGGGGTATCCACCACCTCCTTGAGCAGCCTGATCCACTGTATCACCACCCTCTGTGTGAAAAACTTCCTCCTGATATCTAACATTAGCCTTCCCTGTCTCAGTTTAAAACCATTCCCCCTTGTCCTGTCACTATCCACCCCTGTAAACAGCCATTCCCCCTCCTGTCATATGCTCCTTTCAAATACTGGAAGGCTGCAATGAGGTCTCCCTGGAGCCTTCTCCAAGCCAAACAAGCCTAGTCCCCTCAACCTTCCTTCATAGGAGAGGTGCACATACATTTATTTATACGAGGGCCTGTGCACTGACAGCTTTTAGTGACATTCTGGGATGATAGAAAAGAGATCAGAGGAACAGTACAAAAATGAAAAAAAAAAAAAAAAAAAAAAAAAAAAAAAAAAAAAAAAAGAGTAAGAAACAGACAATCAAAACTTTTAGAAAACTGATGGAATCCTTCCCAACTACCATGCTGCATGCCATATCAATGAATTTATTGTTGCATTTCTGATAACAGAACTTCTCACAAATCCTATAAAATTAGTTGAAGCTCTTAAAAAGATCAGCATAAAGATTAAAAATAAAAAAGTTATTAAACACTTTAGTTACATAAACTAATTTTTTTAGTAACAGTCAGTCCTGTTCCCCTTCCTAAGAAACAAAGGACTCAGTTCTTGTACGTCTTAACAATCTGAATGAAAATTTCCACAGTATTCCTAAGCACTGAAGTATCTCTACATTCAGGGCTACATATAAGAATGTTCCCAAAGAAATGTAGGAACATTGTCTTTTAATAAATATCCTGAATTTAGAAGATAAATCTAAACATTTGTATCTGATTTAGACTTACTAGATGCTCAGAAGAAACATATCTTAAGCTGTCTGCACAAAATAATTTGGATAAAGGTGAGAATTTAGAGCAGATTGTTTTTGCCTGGTTAATTCTATGACAAAATGAATTCTTATATCTGGCACTAAAGGTGAAAATAAAATTCTAGCTTTATAGCAAGTTGTTAACAAAATCTTCATGAAGATTTTGGGAAGCTTTATAACTTATCATTTACATTCTATTTTTTCTGTTGCTAGTATGTAAAAGTAACAATTTCAGTCAGGAAACTTGTCTAATTATTAGTTAATATAGTCTTTGAAAGAGAAATGATAGAAACTTTTATATAAATTATATATTCACAGAAAAAAAAAGAAAAAACAAAAAAACAAAACAAAACAAAAAAACGGAATCTTGATGCTAGAACTGAATAAACAACTTATTCTTTCTTGTTCAGGAAAATGGAATAATTTTAACTTTCACAAGGATTCTGTAACTCTTCTGTGCCCTTATTCTAAACCAAAAAGAAGAATTTTGCAATAGGTTGCAATTATTATAAGATCATTGCTTTTAGATAATTTTGAGAGCCTTTTTCAGAAATGTATACAGCATGCCTTTAGTTCACTACTGATTCGATGTCGATAAGGAGATATGCTTCTGAGTCTTAAGATAGAAACTATGTTCAAATCTGAGATTGTGATTAGTTTTAATTTCTTTCTGTTCATCTCTTTTAGTTGCTAAATGCTTCTGGAAATGTTGACAGATTAAATAAAATACTATCCTAAGTATGATAGAAACTAATCTTTCAAAGAAGTACTTAACAACAATATAAAATAAAATTGTCGTGTAGATTTCATGGACGGCTGGTGCACTGAGACCATTAAGAATTTGTTTACAATTACTAGGTTAATTAAACAGCAGACACCAACAACTCAAAGGATACTTATTTTTCAAATACTGTAAGTACTTAACGGAATCACTATTTCTATGATCTTTTTCAGATGTATCTGATGGTTATTAAGATGACATATCTTCTTAGTGCAAAAATGCATCAGGTACACCTGGGAATACATCAGGAAAGTAAGCTCCTATAAACAGTTTTTTTGTTTGTTTGTTTGTTTTTTTCTTCTTTTTAAAGTTTTTTTTTTTAAATTTTTATTTTAAAGTTTTATTTTTAAAAATACTATTATTCACAGCTGAGATGAATAAAGAACAGGACAAAGAAAAAAAAAGAATCAATGTTTAAAAGGAAAATGAAAAGGGTGGTGCTCATGTTGAAAGAAAGGCATGTATAAGAAAGGTATGATTGATTCATCACCTAAAATTAAACAACAACAGCAACAGAGCTTCAACCTCAGAGCTTTGACTTTCTTCTAGATAATGTAATTTGAATGTAATTTCTGTCTTTCCCATGTAGATACTTGTTTCACTGCTTTTATTCAAAGCAGTACTTTCCCTTGACATTTTAACTGCCACTTGCCTCTCTTCCCCAGGACCCTCTACCCATGCATCTTTGATGAGCACACTTTCTCATGTGCCTTGCTATCATGATAAAAATTCATGTATTATACAATTTGCAATATCTTCCAAAGAACACCTTTGAAACTATTATTAGCTCATTACTGAACTGCTACTTGGAAATTAGGCAGGTAATAATAAGTCCTACTTTTTATTGAATGCGAACAGTATCAGTTTCATTTTAAGATAATAACCGTCAATCTAAACCATGTTTTGTTATTTTCCAATATGACATGTAACTCTGTAGTTTTGTGTCAATATTTATTTTTCATTTATGAATAATTAAGTTGGTTATCTTTTTTCTATTTACTTAGTAATTTTTCAATGTAATGTGGGAAAAAAAATCATAAAAAAAAAATCACCTGAAATGTTTTATGAGGTATTTGGTAAAAAGTCCTTTTTTTTTACTCATAAAAGTACATATTTTGCTGAAAAGAAAAGATCTAAAATTAATTGGCCATTAACATTTGGGCATCTGTTTTTCTCATTCTTCTGTACAGTCTGTGTCTGGCATCAAAATGTAAATACTAGACAAAAACAAATATTATCAGGAAATGTATTTATTAGGGTGTTGTTTTCTAGTCCTGTTGTCTGGCCAGTGACTACATTTCAAAGCTCTATTTCTCTCAACCCACTGCAAATATTCTTAATATAAACATTTGCACAACAATATATGTTTTTTGTTGTTTTTATTTTGTTTTTTTTTGGGGGCGCGGGGAGGGTGGTGGTGGGGTAGTAGGGAGTAGGAATCCTTCCTCAAAATGGAAAAGCATTATCTCACAAATTAAAGGCAAAATTACTGGCTTTCATCTTCTTGTCTGTAGTATGGATGCATTTACTTGTTTCTAGTTGTGTTCTTTTTATGCCATACTTACATATATTGTATTTCCCTTTGATCTGAACCTGGTTCAGAACAAGCAATATTGATGTTTTTCAGTTTGTATAGATTTCACCATACAAACACCCTCAGATAATACAAGTAGGTTACTTTTAAAGTAATGCATGCTATTTATTTCTGTGAAAACTACAACAGGTACAAAGAACACAATAAAACTGATAGAGAAAATTATCTACTACAAAACATTAATTTTCAACTGTGTCACCACCATTAGCTATGCATTTTCACTAGTGGTAAGAAGACTCTGCATGCCACACTCATGAATGACCTTCCAGAATATAGCTTATAGTTCATGTCACTGTTTTCATTCCTTGAAATGCAGCACTCACTGCCTCATTGTGCTCACATCCACTCTTTGATCTCCACACACATTCAGCAAATATCAATGAATGCAAGCAGGTGCGATTTGTTCAGTGCCGAGGAGTTCAATTCCACACTTCTGCTTCACACACGCTTATGTGTTAGAGTCCATTTTGTCAGACTGCTCCTCTGCTTCCGTTTCTCACAGAACAACAAAAATGAATGGTATTTTGGTGGAAAGGTTCAACTTCTACTGCCATATGACCAATGTATGCCTCTGACATTGTGTGTCAATATGATAAAACACAAGATCTGACTTTTGAAGAATCCCCTGTGAATTGCAAAATATGCTAAGGTTTTTGTTTGTTTTTTGATTAGCAAGATAATGCAGTTGTCAGAATATATTTCTACTGTTTCCTAACGAAATTCTACAACTTCTTAGAAATGAGAAAACTGATAAATATGTTTAAGTTGCAATAGGAAGAAAAGCTGTCAGTGATGTCTGTAACTTTTACAAGTAATTTAGTGCATATTATGCAATCAGTAATTGATCAAGTAGGTAAGACATGTTCATACCCTTCTTCACCTGTGAGCTTAAGCATACATCTTTTAGGATATCCCAAAAACACAAGATAAAAGATCTCAGTGTCCTTCCATTGTGACTAGAACTGGAAGGTGTTGGGCATTCTAAAGCACTGCAGGTTTTCAGGGACACAACTGTGAATTCGTCTCTGTTAGCTGGCCTCCAACTGGCATCCTTATCAAAGCCCAAACATCTTGTTCATTCACCAGAGACTGTATGAAGTTCCCCAATTCCAAACAGCTATCACATACTTCTAAAATGCATTAGAATAGGTGGCTGAAAGTCAGCTTTTGAAGAACTTAAAACTGCAGCTTCCTAAGTTCTTCTTTAGATCAAATTCATTTATTAAGGGAAGAGATATTTTAATCGCATACTATAAAAGAGGAAGATCATTACTGTTCTGAAGTACTATTCTATAACTCATTGTCTCAAGGGAGCAATTTCTATTTTAACTGCAGCAAAGTGTAGAACTTGTGTTACTGACTTTCTATTCTCTGGACTTCTGTATGATCAAATAAAAGTAGCAGCAGGCAGCTCCAGGTGGCAATAAAATTTAAATTCTCGGAATTAAGGAAATAAGTTCAAGGACTAAAGATGAATGAATATTATAAAGATAATGGAGTTAACTATTTTAAAGGTAGTATCACACTAAGAGAAGGAGCTTGGAAAACATCTAAAGAGGAAAGTCAGCATGGATTTTGACAGTGACTGGCATGATGTTGGACCATGATGCAAATAGGTAAATAATTCTCCTTGAAGCGTATAGGGTAAGAGGAAAATTAGTGACTTCAGTGTGTTCGCCTGTGTTGACAGCTCTCAGCATTTTCTGCCTGAGGGAGGGGGCATCCACAACAACTCTGGACAACGTGTTCCAGTGTCTTACCACCCTCACAGTAAAGAATTTCTTCCTAATATTTAATCTAAATCTATCCTCTTACAGTTTAAAACCAGTTCCCCTTGTCCTGTTGTTATATGTCCTTATAAAAAGTCCCTCCTGAACTTTTCTGGAGGCCCCCCTTTCAGGTACTAGAATGCTGCTATAAGGTCCCCATCAAGCCTTACTTCTCCAGGCTGAAGAACCTCAGATCTCTCAGCATGTCCTCATAGTGGAAATAGTCTCACCCTCTGATCATAGAATCATAGAATCAGAAGTTTGGAAAGGACCTACCAGATCATCTAATCCAACCATCCTCCCTCTACCATACCTACAGAAAACCATTAAACCATATATCCTAGATCCCTATCCAGATGCTTCTTGAACACTGCCAGGGATGGCGACTCCACCACCTCCCTGGGCAGGCTATTCCAGTGCTTGACCACTCTCTGAGAAAAAAAGTTCCTTCTTATGTTCAGTCTAAACGGTGTCTGATACTACTTGTGGCCATCTTCATACATCTTCATGGCCCTCCTCTGAACCAGCTTCCGAGGCTTGATGTTTTTGTGTTGGTGGCTCTAGAACTGGATGCAATACTTCAGGTAGGGTCTCACAGGAGCAGAGTAGAGGAGCAGAATCACCCCCCCCTCCCCCCCCCCCTCCACCTGCTGGTCATGCTTCTCTTCATGCAACCCAGGATACAGTTGGCCTTCTGGGCTGCAATAATCAGTAAGAAGATCTCGGAAGATGTCTTTGTCTCAGTGATTTTGAGCCTCACTTACCCTTCAGTGACCCATGTGTTGCACAGTTAAGTTAGAAGGCAAAGACTAAAAGTGGATGTAGAGTAGAACTGGTGCTCAGCTGTGTTTCTCAAATACATTTGTTACCTGTCTGGCTTTTATTTCATCACAATATCAAAATGTCTATGATACAAGTGAAACACCACTACTGAGAGCAATTTCAGTTGTGTGAAAACAGTTTACCCGTGGCTTCAGGATCTTGTCATGGTTTCATGATTTTTGCTATCGGTATTAAGCATCATAACATCATTTAAAGCTCAGGGTATTAAAAAGTTAACACTTCAGTTCTGTGGACTGACAACTTTCCATATAACTGATTCACAGAAGAGAAGAAATACATGCCCCAGAGGACTTTGCATTCATAGTGGAAGATAAGACCTGCAAGTCACAGAACTCTCTCTCTCTTGCTGACTGGCAATGTGTGGATGTGCTCCCCAGATGTTTTCCCTACAGTTCAGAGTAAGATCTTAAGTTTTGGACACACACTCATTTTATTTGATTTATAAGACTCAGTTCCAATTATATTGCATTATATTTTGTTTTCCTGCATTTCAATATCATATGTAGTAAATTAACCTTCTTCCTCAGATTTTTGTTGCTGTTCTGTTCTAGGACCCAGCTCCCATCTCCCTACCTTTCCCCTTCTTCCTTTCCCTTTTTGAGCCAGTGGGCCTGTTGAGCTGCTGTTCTACTGTCATGGACACTGATAGAACTAGATAACTCTGTGATAGATCTTCAGATCTGCCTCTGAGCACTCTACTATTTGCAATATGGGTGTAACTGATAATATGAGTAGGCAGTTGTTATCTCCACAGACTGTCCAGAGGAAGGAGATGGAACTTCTGCTTCTTAAAGCTGAAGAATTATCTGGACAATGTTCTCACATGGTTTGATTTTTGGATGGACCCATGTGGAACCCAGAGCTGGACTTTATGATCATTGGGTCCCTTCCGGTTCAGGATATTCTATGATTCTTTGATTCTAGGTGATGCTCAAGAGCTTTAGTGGTATTTTCTGGGCAGCTGGGGAAGTTTTAGCTTTGGAAGAAGAGATTTGAAGCTGCCATGGCTGTATTGACAGTCTTGAAAGGAAACATTTCCCTGTTTATTATATTATATTATATTATATTATATTATATTATATTATATTATATTATATTATATTATATTATATTATATTATATTATATTATATTATATTATATTATATTATATTATATTATATTATATTATATTATATTATATTATATTATATTATATTATATTATATTATATTATATTATATTATATTATATTATATTATATTATATTATATTATATTATTAGGGACAATTTTTATTAATGTAGGTGCATTATTAGTGTGAACTTTAACATACAGTATGTAGTAAAATAAGTATAGAGTCAGGGATTTTTGCCACCTCAGAGGAAAAATGTGAACTTATTGAAGTGCTGGCAAACCTTTTCATTTATTTCCTTTACTTATTTTTTTCTTATTTTTTTCTATTTCTTTTCTTTTTCTTTTCTTTTCTTTTTTTTTTTTTTTTTTTTTTTCCTATTTCTTTCCTTTTTATTTTATTTCGCACGAACAATTTTATTTCTGATCATAATCTCATAAGATTTGTCAATGCTACTGGTATGATTGTGTGATCTCTGTTTTCAGAAGTGCTTTAGCGTGAAAGTAATTTAGGTTTGTTCCATTATCTTTGATTCTTAACAGAAACTCTTAATAATGTACGATATTCCAGCCTGAGTAGTCCCCACAAGTTTTTCACTCAGTCACAAATATGAGAGGAAACCAATATATATTTTGGGGCTCATCAGTGACATGGTATGAACTGAAACCACATAATAAGGTGGTAGGGAAAAAAAAAAAAAAAAAAAAAAAAAAAAAAAAGATTCTGTATTTACTCAATTAATTAGAAAAGAAATAGGAGAGAGGACAAAGAATACAAATGCTACCATCAATTATGAACTGAAGGTATGTCAAATATTAAACCTCTGAAATTTGCTCAGTAAAAAATATTTCTAGATTTTTAGCACTTCTACTAAGGTAAGAATAGACTTGTATTTCAAATATTTCTATTAAATTTCTAATATTAATTTCAAAATAAAACATTTGAACTAATCCAAACTGAAACATGCTGAACTGATCTATCTGGGTTTTGAATGAAAATAGGAGTTAATGGGAATATTCACTTCAGTTTTTCCTGATTTTCACTAATAAATTTATTCATAAAACCTGAAATCCGCTGTTCTGAAGACCACTTCATAGTAATTTCTAAAATGTAAAGGAGCTAAATTATTCATTGTTACTGCATATATCTAGTAACTGTTTCAGTTGCTCACCAAATAAGTACAGTATGAACTTGCTTAATTTGCTACCACGTTTTAGTACATATTATTCCTTGGTTATCTAAATACTGAGAGGAATTCTCAACATCACAGGAACATGTTTGTTAATAAACTTCATTATGCATGTAATTAGTTAAATAATCATTTGATATTTAAGGTATCATTTGAAAAAAATTATCACTATTAAATTTATAAACCGATCATGAAAAGAACATACAAAGCTATGGTTGGAAAGGTAAAGATAGACAAAAAAATCTTTAGAACTAGATTTTTGTAGTAAATGTGATTTGGAGCCAAATCTTATACGCAATTTTCTCTAAGCAATTCAGAGCACATTGACAGCATTCAGCATTCATGATATAAGATAGAAAAGCTTAATAAATGTTTATTACACTGAGCAGGCATAAGTGGGTAAAACCTCCACAACTAGAAACTGATTAATAATTATGGTAGCTTGCTAAATGCATCTTGTTAATTTAGTCAAGTGGGCTTCACTTTCAAAACATTTTCTTTAAGAAAAGGAAAGTTCAACATAAGTGGGAGAATAAGTCTACAACTGGTGAATAGCTGCTTACAGGCCGAATAGAAACTAGTTCTACAATTCTTAAGCTGCTGATTTACTACAAAATTACTACTAGAAATTATTTTGTAGAGTTGAAAGTTATATGAAAGCAATGAGTATTAACAGTATGTAATTGCACAGTGAATATACACAGATCTGATCATGTTTCTATTGTTGTCTGAGTTGATCAGATGAAGATGAGAGAATAGGGGACTGAGGAGATTGAATTTGATAGGCTATGAATTAGGCTATGATGAGGATTTGGTGAAAGGTAGAAGAACACAATGATTCACCATTTCTTCTTAAGTAAGAGGTGGTAGTTATTTACTATACTTAGAAAGACGTGGCTAAATACAACTACTTCTGTTTCACAACATGTAGGATAGATTGCCAAGGCACATTATGAAGGACAAATTTTTCAAAAACAGTCTGGATTAATGAATTAAGAGAGGGCAGATTCATTATCATTTGTTAAATGTAATACTGATTATGAGGACCTGGGACAAAAAATGGGAGGGAAGGAAAACTTCGAGGGCAAAAATCCAGTTAGACATGACTGCCAAAATTTCTTCCCTGAGTCAACCAGTGACGGACACTAGTGGACCTATTGTTTTTCAGAACTGGAAAAATCAGAAATGTGATAAAAATAACCATGGACAAATACCAGTAATAATGAAACTTGAATTCTAAATAAATGAATAAATAAATAAATAAATAAACAAATAAATAAGTCAAGTACCAGCAGAAATATACCTGCACCTATACAAGTAATAACAGATAAAAAAGAATGTCTTGAATTACAAAAGAAACCAGAAAACATGAATTTAATTTATTTCAATTGTAATGAAATTACAACTTTTCAGACTGAAAAAAACAAAACAAAACAAAACAAAACAAAAAAAAAAAACAACAAAAAAACAACCCTACTCCTTCAATGAATTAATCATGTAAAATGTTAATGAAAATCTCACCACAAATTTAATTGCACAACTAACTACCACTATATTCTATGCTGAATGTAATAACGCAGAACTCCAAAATTGTAGCAGATACTTTCCTGGTGATAGTCAATGTGTTGCAGGAACAACTCCAGTATTCAGAGTACATGTCTAATTTCAATTGATTATTCCTTGGCAACTGCACTGTGATGCTCATGTGGTGTGTTGCTGATGAGAACTGCAACATATGCTTCATAGAAAAAGCAGGTTGTGTTCTGCCACTTAACCAGAGAGAAGCAAGTGAGCATGTTTTATGTTATAATTACAGAGTACATGCATTTTATTCATTTCAGTGCTGGACATTTTCTCCAATAGAGCTTAAATGTAATGATTTTATAAAATGCTTTCTGAAGATCCACATTTCTCAGTGCATACTTTCATCTTTCATTGCTACCTTTTTACGACAATATTTTTCAAATCCTCCTTTAACTCCCTCTACATTTCCCAATTTCCTAAACTGTTAAGTCAAAGGCAGGACCTTTAGAAACATTCTTTGTGTGAAAATGAAGTAGGAAAAAACCCCCAAAAAAACACCTATCAAAAAAAAATATATATATATATTATATTATAGATATATACACATATACATATAAATAACACATATAATATAATATATATAATATAATATATATTATATAAAATAATATAATAATATAATATATAATAATAATATATATATGTTGATTTGTTAGCATTTTCCCTACTTCTTTATGTTTTTTTTTGTTTTGTTTGTTTGTTACTTTTTGCTTTTTTTTGTTTGTTTGTTTATCTGTTTTTTGCTATGAGAAGCAAAGGGATTAGGAATAAATAGAATTGCTCACAGACTTTCTTTTGTAATGGGGAGCCCTCGCCAGATTAACTCTCTTTCAAATGAGAGAATTTGATATATATATGGTTTCCCATGGAACAGTAACAGCAGAGGTGGAAATAACAGCTGATAGAGAGGTACTTGAAGACTGGAGGAACAAAGGAGGTAGTGAGAAACTGAGGATTTATGATTTACCCAGCTAGGACTTCTAAAAAGCTCAAATCTTATTTGCCCATCACATTTATTGGGCTCAGCAGCTCAGCTTTTTGGGCACCAAGTCTCTATGAAAAACATATTATTCAGAGGAATACTGGAGTTGCTAAGTTACAAATGCCTCTGAATGCTTGGACTGTTACTTTGGTGCCCACAAAGAAGACGATTGTCCTTAAAATCCAGTCTCCAGTGCATAAAGATATACTGTGTGGCTGGTGGGGGTGTAAGCATTGAGGTTGGGAAAGGGACAATGGAATGATTTCATGAAGTTTGGAAAACAGATGTGTTGTTACAATAAAAAATGTTGTTTGTATTTCCTATTGTATAATCTTTATAAGGCTTAGATTTTTAGAATAATAAAACTGAAGAATTATTTCCACAAAAAGCTAGAAATCATCCCTTGTTTAGCAAATATAAAAATATATCATTATCATCCAGATAAACAGTATCTTTTTCCTGATCTCTTTGCAAGGCAAGCAGAAGACTACAAAATTATAGAACAGCATATAAAAGTTGTAACAAAGCCAACAAACAACAACAAAAGAAATAAAAAGAGACCTTGAATTATAAAGAGTCTCTGGGGAAACAGTGAAGAATATAAGGATGTTTCATCCAAATTCATGACACTTTGACACGTTAAGCATTGTTGTGTGCTTTATGGGCAGGACTCTCTTCAAATCTGATTGCAATAAGAACAAATGAGAGGTGTTTTTGCTGTTGTTTTACCTTACTAGGGTTTACATCATTTTTAAAACTATATAAATCTGGAAATGGAATGACTTACGAAAACTATTCCTTAAACCAGATTATCACTCAGAAGAATATTTTGTGTACCTACATTACATCGTGCTTCTAGTGCTGAAACAATGCACTCTGCTGAGTAAATCTGCCCAGCATGGAATTAGAAATGAACTCCTTTTACAAAGTTTGCATTTACAAACTTTTAAAAAATGCTATCAGCTGTTTTAAGAAGTAGCTACAGACTAAGAAATGTAACATTCAGGTTTCATCGGGAGGTTAAATGATTCTCCTTGCAAACTGACAATCATTCCCTTTAGCACTTTTTTTTTTTTTTTTTTTTTTTTTTTTTCCCTTGCACTTCTGGTATTTTTTGGCTGACATTTTCTCAGTCTTTCTGTAATTAAATGCAATAGTAAGTTAGCAAGTGAAAAGCTAGCTACAAAAATAAGCATCCCTACTACAAATTTAAAGGATTGTGAAATAGAACGTATTTCTGATTTGGATATTCAGTGTCGCAATAGAAAATATAGCAATGATGACTTAAGAAGGTAGGGTTTGGATGGAAAAATGGCATTTATGAGTCCAAAAAATTATATTTTGTGAAGTTGGAAAAGCTTTCAGGTTAATTAAAATCCCCCTGTGCAACTTAGTGTCCATTTATTCGAATATATTACCTGGTGCAATCAAACAGAATATCTTTCTGTAAATATTTGTTTATTAGTATGCTAAGGGATGTTAGTTATTTTCCTTTACATGAAGTCTAACTAGAGGAAATACACTATTACAATGCTGTTCTATATTTATAAAGTTTTAATAGGAAAAAGAAAGTAACATCATGAGATAATTTTTAAGATTCAATAACGTTACCAATTTTGATAACTAAAATTTGCTGTTTGTAATATTTATCAGATACATTCAAATTAATGGAAATCAAATTTGCAAGATTTGTAAAGATTACAAAATCATTTAGGATAATCTAGTCTAAACCTTACTCTGAAGAGTTGCAGAATGATTTACTGAGTGATTGAAATGGGAGGTGAAAGGAAATGAAAGTACATGCAAGGAAGAAAGAAGTACATAAAATCAATATCTAGTTTTCAATAACACAAATTTTAGACACTGCGAAATCTGAATATATGCCAGTGCATAGCAATGATTGTAAATATATATGTGTATTCTTTCAGGAAAGCAACAGTGAATCAAGAGAAAATATATACTTATGTTTGTTTGAACACTGATAAGGAAATGCCTATACTACTTACTTCTTGACGTTATTTGGCTCCTTCATTTTAATCTATTTTACTAAGCATCCTTTATTCAATTATTCAATAGCCTCTCTTTCTAGAGGTTTGTGTGGAATATTTCATAAATTTTAAAGGGAATTTAAAAAAAAAAAAAAAAAAAAAAAAAAAAAAAAAAAAAAAAGACTGAAGGAAAGACTAGACTATCATATGTTAATGAGTATGGTTTCTTAAACCTGGGGACGAAATACGATTTATGGCAGCTGAAAATATTCCCCAATATCTTCATTTTTAGCTTATAGTTTTTTGCCATATATTGCACTTTTTCCTGCTCATTGTTAATTCCGATTTTGTGGATTTTACTGTGTTTACTCTTCTGCTTCCCCTATGGCTGTATTTGTTCTACTCCTAAGTAGCTACATTTTTGTTAGTAAGCCTAACCTACGACATCTGAAAAGGATCAGAAACAAAGCAGCAATTCAGACATGAATTGTTCTTGTTTACAAATATTTAGGAGATGATAAAGTACAAAATAACAACAACAATAATAATAATAATAATAAAGTCAAAGGGTAGTTCCTTCCCTCGTGAATCAAGTTAAAGTATGTTTTCCTCCCTATATAATAATACTTATATATCTGAATATATCTGGATATATGCTTGGGGGTAAGGAATGGAGCTTCAATCAAAAAAGCAAACAAACAAACAAACAAAAACCACCAAGTTTTTAGGAGAGTTCCTATGACTGAGTTTCATAACTTTTTGCTCACTCTGTAATCCCAAACACCAGTCATGCTGCTGGATCAAAGATTAAGTCAAACAGCTGAGTTCTTACTATGAGATCATGGATTGGGAAGCAAGATTGTATATAGACTCAGGAATGCACAGGTGTGGGGGTATCATGTATTCACTATTTTACAGATTCATCTGAAATTACTGGTGATTCTGATCTGTCTTATATGCTGTGCTCTTCATTCTGTAATTTCCCTTCCGACTGCTGAACTTGCCAAGATGGGAGAATTGTATTGTCATAGCAAACATGCTATTCTGATAAACATTAAGCTTTACATAGATTTTCTTAAATTATTCAGTTCTCTCTCAAGAGAGAAGAGTTTGTATGTAACTTAATCCATAGGCCTTATGCCTATAATGTCATAAAAAGAATCTTCTGGTGACTGAAGCAGTGTCATGCACTGAGGAAATAGGAGATTTTATTGCTTTATAACTGTCTGTTTGTAGACAGAATTCAAGAAACTCCTGTTATATGCCCTGCTCTTTTTCTCTTTTTCTGCTCCTCATGGTGTACTAGCTTCTATTGTGCTAGCTTCTGTTAGTACTTAAAACTTTTTTTTTTTTTTTTTTTTTTAAGCCAACTCGTTAGGTGATACAGTTGAGTAAGGCAGTGAAGAAAATTGACTGGACATGGAGATTTAAACATAATTATATAATGTGTCCCCCTACTAATTTTCATCCTTTTCTTCTTTGAGAGTTACATTTATTACACAACTCACTGTCTAATGGGACATTATAATTTATGTCTTATCATGACCTCATGCAACCATTGCTTTAAAACAGCTTGAAAATGCATATGAGGTGAAATTTATGTTTTCAGAAGTATTTCGGTGAATAGACAAGATTGGAAAGTTGAAAAGAAACCAGAGTTTACCAACAGATATGAATAACTAATGCTTGCATTTCCAAACTTCCTACCTAGAACAAATGTGTTAAAGAGTCAGATTTCTAAAATCACTAATATGTTTGATACTCTGTGTGTCTTCTGAAAAATTATCACAAATACTGGCAAAAATGTTTTATACCTTTTTTTTTTTCATGTCTTTTGTTAGCCTCTCATTTGTTTTTCTTTTGGCTTCAGTATCAACAAGACTAAAAGCACAATTTATACAATGCCTGTAATGCCTGCGATCCAGAATTCCAGTTATAATAAATAGTAATCATAGAATCACAGAATAATAGAATTGTTAATGTAAGATCACCTAGTCCAAGTGTTGATCATCACCACCTTGTCCACTAAGCCATGTCCCTCAGTACCATATCGACTCTTTTCTTGAAATCCTCCAGGAAAGATGACTCCACCACCTCAATGTCTTTCTTGTAGTATGGAGACCAAACTGGAAAGTACTCTTAGGTGTGGCCTCACCAGAGCTGAGTACAGTGAGGTAATCACCTTCCTCAACCTGCTGGCTATACTCTTTCTGATATAAGCCAGAATGCTGTTGACCTTCTTGGCTGCCTGGATGCACTGCTCTTTTATGTTCAGATAACTGTTGGCTAACAATCCTTTACTGCTATGCAGCTTTACATCCCATCTGCTCCAAGCCTGTAGAATTGCATGTGGTTGTTTTGATCAAAGTGCAGAACCCAGTACTTGGTCTTGTTCAGGCTCATACAATTGGCCTTAGACCACTGATCCAGCCTATTTGGATTCATGCCTATAGCCTTCCTACCCTCAAACAGATCAGCACTTCTTCCCAACTTCGCATTATCTGCAAATTTACTGAGTGTGCACTCAGTTGCCTCATCCAATAAAGATATAAAACAGGAATGGCCTCAATACTACCCCCTGAGGAACAATCTCTGTGAGTGGTCATCAGTTGTATTTAACTCTATTCACTCCCACACTCTGTGTGTGGCCATCCAAACAGTTTTCACCAAGGAAAGAGTATGCCTGTCCAAGCCATGTGTTGCCAAATTCTTCAGAATGCTGAGGGAGACAAATTCAAAGGCTTTAGATTGACTACCTCAACAGCCTGTCCCTCATTCATTTCATCATAAAAGTGAATCTATTGGTCACTTGATCATAGAAGGAGATGAGGATGGACAGGCAGGAGCTGCCTTTCATGAACTGATACAGGCTAGACCTGATCCCCTGGTTGTCCTTCACATGTGGCATGATCACAGCTAAGGTGATCTGCTCCATAACCTTCCCCATTACCAAGGTCAGAATGACAGGTCTGTAGTTCCCTGGAACCATTTTACTACCCTTTTTTGTAAATTGGTAAGTCTTCAGTCATCTGGAATCTTCCCAGCTGACCAAGACAGCTGATAAATGGTGAAAAGCGTTTTGGAAAGCACTTTTGCCAGCTTCATCAGAGCTTTCAGGTGGATTCCATCTGGCCCCACAGACTTGTGATTATCTAAGTGGAGTAGCGGGTTGCTGACAGTTTCCTCCTGAACTGTAAGGGTTTGTTCTTCTCCCCATCTCTGTCTTCCAGCTCAGTGGACTGAGTGTCTTGAAGATATCTAGTTTGATTATTAAAGACAGAAGCAAAGAAAACATTGAAAACCTGTTAATATATTTGAAAACAATATTTTTAATTATCTTTAATAATTGTGGCTAGATTAACTTTTTCTGGGCTTTTTCCTTTATAATTTTCTCTCTACATATCTTAGCAACATCGTTATACTCTTTCTGAGTTTTCTGCCCCTCCATTCAGACATGGTAAACTTTCTTTTTTTCCTGAAAGGTTTGAAGTCTGACCTCTGGAAGTCCAAGGCAGCAGTTTAGCTGATCCTCCTCCTGAATTCACCAAGAATCAAATACTCTATCATGTGGTCCCTCTGCCCAAAACAGCTTTCAACCTTCATGTCTCTAACCAGTCCTTCTGTGTTTACATCAGCAGATCTAGCAGGGAGCTTCTCCCAGTAGGATCTCTTATCTGCTATTTCAGAAAGTTACTTCGACACAATCTAGGAACTTCCCAGTTTGCTTCTTCTCTGCTGTTTTATATTTTCTGTGAATGTCAGGAAAGTTGAAGTCCACCACAAGAACAAGGGATAGTGGCTGCTACTTCTGCCAGGTGCTTGTAGAATGATTTATCTGTCTCTTCATGCTGATTGGTTGGTGTGTAACAGACTTCCTCCAGGACATCATCTTTCCCTGAGACACCCATAAGGACTTGACATTATAATTCCCAGAATCAAACTCATCAACATCAAAATAATACCTAAGAAAGAGAGCCACCCCATCATCCCTCCTTTCCTGCCTATCCCCTCTAATGAACTTACAGCCCTCCATTATAGCACTCTAGTCATGAGAGGGACTTCACCAATGGCTTCAAACAGTGAAATACAGTCAGTAAAATACAGGCCAGAGACATCAAACAGAGTCCAAATGGATTGGTCTGTGATTTCGTTTATACTTTAAATTGAACAAACAGTGCAACAGTGCAATATTGTTGCTACTGTCTTTCACTAATCTGTATCAGGCAGATGCTACCATGCGATACTATTTTGCTCAAGAAGGGATAATTATTCAGATCAGAAAATCTGTCTCTTGTGCTCTTAGAATGCCCCAGAGTGTAAAGTCCTGATGAAATTGTACAGATGCTCAAAGAGAGGGAAATCAGAAACATGCTCCATATTTCTGGAGTTAAGCCAAACTATTTATATTCTCCTGAACCGAGACTGAGATTACTGGTGCTATACAAGTATTCATTCAGAGGGTGGTTTATGTATGATATAAAGCATAATTTCTAGGCTATTACTGCCAAGTGGGGAGTCTTCCAAAGAATTACATCTCAAATACTGAATTATATTTGAATGGGATGCTTTTCTCTATTATTTCCCAATACATCCATTTTCCATCTTGCCTTTTTAATTAGTGAATATATTGACTGTATACGTATTATTATAATTGCTTCTGCCAGCCTGCATGCTTTTAATTGTTGATAAATTTATTCCATCATCTCTCAATAATTTTAGATGGCTATGTTTACTGCAAATGCTCCTGGCTGCTGGAAAATGATATTTCTACTCTGGAGTCTTGGCTGTTTTGATACATATGTGGGGACAGTTAGATCATTCCCTGCTCTTTCCACCTCATCTCTGTCTCAGATGGGATTTGAACTTTCTGTTGTGTTGTGACTGTGACACACTTCAAGAGTCTCTTGGTTTTCTTACCACAATAATACAAAAGATCCACAAGTAAAATATTTTGCAATTTATTTATTTATTTAATTGCAATTTATTTTGCAATAATCTGAGTTTATATCTTCGATTCTGATGCAAGAATAAGTACAAAAAAATTATTGTTAATAGTGGGTTTGTCACATTGTCTCACATCATCAAGGTCTAACCATACATTCAATAGTAATTTATATAAAACTGCTTCCCATAACTCTTCATATAATTAAGAAGCCACTTTACCAACCATGTTGTTAGCAATGTGGCGAGTATTTCTATTCACATCGAAGAGAGAAAAGTTAAGGAAATCTTTTATTTTTCTAAAGATTCTCAAACTAAATGTTGTAGTTGAAAATTATAAAGCAGTGTTTTTTTCAGGGTTCTTTCACTGATCTGTACTTCATCTATGTATTGTTTCTCTGCTTTTCAGCTGCAGCCTGATCATAGTTCTTGAAGCTTAAGGTTTTCAAGTATTTTGAACTCTGTTCCATGTTAATATTACCAGAATGAATTTAAAAAGTTAATTACAATTTTTATGCTAAAACAATGTTTTTAAGAACTAGAAGCTAGTTGTCAGCTTTTTAATTATGTTCCCATTATTCCCTATTGACTTTATGAACATATTAGCTATGAGTTTTCCAATGTATAGAATGAGTGTCCAGTAAGAATGAGTAACATTTTCTTCTTTGACTCCTTTGTGCTATAAAACAAAACTAAGTAAAATGTAAAAAAATATTTTTCCTCTTATTATTCATTGTAATTCAGGACATTGAACATGGCAATTTGAATCAAGTATTGCCTAAACATAAATGGTAACAATCCAATGATGCAATCAGTGCCTAATCTTTAATTCTCACCACAATGAGATCTTTATAGCCTTGGGCTGGACAACTCAAACACAGCTATTCTATCTTTCATAGTGGCTTGTAATTTATCATTTTCAATCTTCTGTTAAAAACTGCAGCTTCACCTGGGTTTAGCATGTACATTTATGATACTGTGTAAAATCTCAACATCTCATTCCTCTTTCACTGCCCAACCTTTCTGGAATAAGAAATTAGTGATACAGATGAGTAATCTGTTGTTTTATTGCAGTTGGGTATATTTTTCTAATATCTTATTAGCTGTGGAAGATGAAACTTTAGCCTGTCTGGAAGAGATATGAAAAATGTTCATAAGGCTTTAAAATATTAAAAAAAAAAAAAAAAAAAAAAAAAAAAAAAGATGAAACTTTTCAGTCCTTTGCTCTGATCTTTAAAATTCCATCTTTAGTGCATAATCAAACACAATTTTTATATATATATATACGTATATTTTTTTATATCTTTTAAAACGTTTATGTATTTGAAATGAGTGGTGTTGTTTTCTGTAAAAGGAAATAAAAACTTCTAATTTATTTGAAAAACATTTCTGTTGAAAATATAACTTTTATGGTCAAGCACAAGCCATCTGTTTATATGAAACATATTAAAAAAATACATCACTATGTAAAATTTTGATTTACATTTTACCATTTGAAGTTCTAAGATACTTTCAGATATTTGTGAAAACATTATTTGAGGGATTATGCAGTATTTCTTCCTGTTACTGGAGAATTTTAGTAATTAAAAATGAAATTTAATTCAACATTTTGAGCCTTTATTTTGACGAAAAATTGGAATATTATATCATTTGTGAAAGCTACATAGGTAGAGTTGATTTTTTTTTTAGACATCATAAACAGAGATTTTCAGTATTCAGTTGCATAAAAACATTGAATTTTCTACAAATTTTATGGCTTGGTCTTCCAAAGATCAGAATTTGTATTTTATTTTCTCTCAGTGTTTTTTTCTTAACTTTCCATAAACATATATGATGTACTTAATGATTTAATACAATAATAGTTTTTGCCAGAAACATTATTGCAATGTTTTTTCTTTTTCTGATCAAACCACATTTTTTGTTTCTATAAGCCCAGAACCTTCAGGAAGATATCATGAATTTACTGTCTGATGCAGCAATTTCCAGTTTGCTTTTGGAAAAATTACAAAAAGGAATAAAATGACTCTACAGGAAGGATTGTGTTTTCACGTAAAGGCAGATTTTGTACAGAAATACATTTTTGGTAAAAAGATACTAGATTTACCATAGACTTTTCTGGAAGAACTACTGAGTTTGGAGAATTCTTGCATTTCTGTTCATTTCTGCTTAAAAATATGTATTTCTCCAAGTGAAAGAAAATCTGAGCTTTAATTTATTTTCATGTGCTGCTATTTGCTATAAGCACATGAAAAACACTTTTGAATACGAAAAATTATAGAAAACCAAACCAAATATATATATTTTTTCTGTGATAATTTCATTGTGTTTTCATCATCTTAAAAAAGAGATGCATTAGAAATTATGTTCAAGAAGATACTGATTGCTAAGAAGTTAGGATAACATTTTGTTTGAGAACTTCATATTTCCTATAATAGTTTCTCACACAGCTTTATTCTGCCTTTGTGTTATCATTGCAAAGGGCAGGAGAAATTAGCAATGAAAAGTTGCATAGTTCTGAAGTGTCATTCCAGGGATCTTCTCTCAATTGGCTGTTGTTTCCTAGGAGCCTTCTCAACACCCGGACTTTAAGGGATTCTGCAGTCTCTTGAGATTTTGCTCATTAACTTTGAAAAGCTTTTCCTCATTTTCTTCCAGTTTTAAAATAAGGGTGAAAGCTGATAGCTTTAGAGAAAGGATTGACAATGAGATGTCACAAGGACAAAATGGTTTCATTTGTATGTGATTTAGTAGTAGAGATTTGGTAATTTTTCTTTCACTTTTGTACTTATAAGGAAAGTGTGATACTTACTCACACTCCATCATCTGACTTTCTCTCTCTTGTAATGGTTTGAATTTTTCCTGTATTACCTGTCGGTCATTTGTTGAAGTCATATCTTTATGACAGAAATATGTTGTGGTTTTATGATTTATCTATTTTTTTTTTAATTGGTATTTCACATCATAACATCATGTAGTGCAGTGGAAGTTAAAGGGCTACTGCTCCAGTTCTGTAGATTATCAATATCTCTGCTCCCAGAAGGGAAAAAGAACTACATATTCCAGAGGACTTTCATTGTTCTGTTTCTGTTTTCCACTTAGAGGGAAAGTTAAAACTGTTTGTGAGTCACGAGACTGTCCCTTCTTTTACTGTTTGTCACTGTATTGTGTTCTGCCAAGTTATCTAGCCTTCTATATGGCCTGGGTGTTTTAGTGATTTTATATATAACCCATTTTTAAATATATATTATATATATATATATATATATAATATTTATAACCTATTTACCAAAGGATTTTTTAACCCAAATAATAATAGAGTTTACAGATAGACCTGAGTTAACCAGGTCATAGCATAGTTTTATGTTTTCTTCTTTCTTACTGGGATGAATTCAAGTAGCTCTTTCTCACTGCCCTTCTGCTGTGAAAGTTGGTAAAAGCACAGATATAATAAACGTCTTTCCCTGTATCAGACTTCTCTCAATTCATTTCATCGTGTGCTTAGCTGAGAAATTGTTCAGTTAGTGTGAAAACACAAAGAATGCACTGATCTGAAATGGTTTCTACTAGAAAAAATAATAGTGACTAAAATCTTCTGTTTGACACAATTTCCTTTACTGTGCCTGTTGTGTCATTTTGTTTTGGAGTTAGGATCCCTTTGTGTTTGTTCATTTGTTTGTTTGCTTGGTTGTTTCCATCCTGATTAGCTATTTGTCTTTTTAGCATTTTAAAACAATTAAATCTGAGCTCCTTCCTTCCTCCCTTCCTCACTTCCTCCCTTCCTCACTTCTTCCCTTTCCTTTGTTTTTATTAAACATAGCCAGGGAATTTCTCAACACTGTTTGACTGATGGCCAGATAGACTCCCAAAAACTGGAAGAGTGCTGGATGAACATCCACCCCCTTCAAAATTCCTTCTGCATCTCATATGGTATGGAATATCCTTTTGGTCAGTTTAAATCAGCTGTTCTAATTCTATTCTCTCCTAGCTCTTGAGCCCTTTACTGCAAATGGCCTTCGCTCTGTGCAACACTGCTAAGCAACAATGGGTCTGCTTAAAAACTGGATGTAAACAGTTTAACAACTGAATTTGTGTTTCAGAAACATAATGGAAAAAGCTCCACAATCCCCAAATGGTTATGTGAAGTTTAGTGAAAACAAAAGTATAGTGTGCTCATTATTTGTTGTTGTTGTTTTGGAGGCAACAGTAAGACAAGATTCATTTTCTCAGAAATCTGATAGCAAATGTAGAGATGATTAAAAAGTAGGTACCATTTGAGTAAGTGTAGATCTACTTACTATGTCGATAGCTGAGAGTCAAAAAAGAGAGTAATATTTATCTTGCAGTACAAATGGGAAGATGGTTGCTCCTTCTCAAAGCAATATAAACCATTAAGTGTAACCATGAAAAACAGGTTTTATGAGGACAGTGTGTTTAAACCTAGAAAATTCAGAACATTTTAATATGCAAGTCAAGCCTTTCTCAAAGCTTAGTGTACTTGCAGAAAGACACCATAACATTAAATCAGTTGTTTTCTTGGTTCTTGGGTCCAAATAATATTGTTTTTGTTTTTGTTTTTTTTTTTGTTTGTTTGTTTTTTTTCCCATGCTTTGTGTTTTATTCCAGTTTGTAGATTCAAGATTTCACAGTCACAGTCATAGTACCACAGATGTTACATCCAGTGTTACATCCTTCCTGCCCAGTGTGTCTGGCTGTCAAGTAGAAGAGATGTTAACATTCCACTCACTGTCTTCTAAGGGGCAAAAAGGACATATGAGGTTAGGATGGAAAGGGCCTATGACCACTGAATACCCTAGTTCTGGCCTGTGAGTATGTGGAATTGGGTTTTCCCCTCATGTGATAAGAGAAACTCTTCATTCTTAAATTGTTTTGACTTAAGACATTCATGTGAATATTTTGCAATAGCAGTGACATTCACATATACATACATTATGAATTTATTGTATAGTTATTTTGTTAACTCTTTCAATTAACAATACTTATGAAATAGTACCACTTGTAGAGGATCAGAAACAATACAGCAACTCAGAATACTCAAAAGACAAGGTGAACGTAAGTTCTATCACTTAATTTATAGGCAGTTTTTTTCTACTGTAAATGTCATTTTGCTGCAGGGAATCTAGTAGGTTTGTTTTTTCATCAAGAAACAACTTTTCACTTCGATTCATTATTCCATGCCAAAACCGAACACCTTTTTTTTCATACATCTTACACTTTTGATATAAGGATGACTGAGGCACCTTTATTTAGTCTTTATTTTTTCTGAATTTGACAGTGGACAGATGACAGGGTACAAAAAGGACCACATAGTTTCATGAGAAACAAACAATATGGAGAATAAAACATACCTTGAAATATTGTTCTCAGTAACTTTCCAGTGTCCTTTAACTTGAGTAAAAAAGAATATTCCTACTAGATAACTATGTCATTTCTAAAATGGATATTTTTTTTCTCTGACATTTTGACATGTTAGTGCTGCATTTCTTCCTTTACCCTTTAAGTGTCCTTAGCTTAATTTAACCTTGAAAGTAGTATTGGCATAGCAACTGTTTTGAAGAAAGCATCAGATTTTCCAGTCTTTCTGCAGTTTAAAGGTTAATTATGCACACTGCCAATTTCTGCAAGCAGCCAGACTTTATACACCCTTCTCATGTATAGCTAAAGAGTGCTGCTGGAAGAGTATATATTTTAAAATAAAACTTGTGAAGTTCCCCTTTTCCATTCAAACAGTCTGAACTGTCAGTTTAGCTAACCTTTGTTTGCCTGTCACCGTGTTCCCATGATTAAATGTGAAGATTATAATCATTAACTGTGCCGGGGGTTCACAGTGGGTGGAATTTTGATGGGTGGATGACATTCTGTTTATACTATGAAGTCAAAATCAGACTTCATCTCTTCCAGCTCAACACCCGGAGGTCTCTAGGTTAGCTACTAAGGCCTAGCCGCATTTGTGTCACCTGACTTTAATATTAAATACAGCATACATGGCAGATTGGAAGGTATTTTGCTATATTCTTTAATCTCTGCCTTTCTTTTTGACTGCAGTAATCTACTGGACATAAATGAACTTGATCTGACCTGGACATGAACTCGTAAATAATCATAACAATAATAAAAAGGGAGAAAAGAGAGAAAAAGGGAGAGAAGAAGAATATTTTGTTTAATATAGAGGAAAAAGTTGTTTCTACAGATTTTGTCGTTAACCTTTTAATTTTTTTATTTTTATTTTTCTCTTTTCCTTTAAGTTAACAATCATATTGCATTTTTATATCCCTTTTGAAACCAGTCCATGTGCACCTTTATTTAATAATCCTGCAGGAAAAGAAAGAGATTTTGAAATACTTGTGTTTTTTTATTTTAGTTTTTTTTTTTTTTGTTTTTGTTTTTTTTTTTGGTAGGTTTCTTTTTTTAAATAAAAAAAATAAAAGGTTGCTCTTCAAAATACAGTATTTCATCTAAAAGTTTAGTTGGTTTTTTTTACAGTTTCTGAAATTTAAAATACAATTTTAATTGGTACACTGTATTAATATTAATTTATCTTCAAAGTTATAGAACATATGAATTAATATCATATTGAAAAAGTTAGAAAACTTTTGAGATACTGTTAGAAGAATAGATACCATATTAATTGTTTACTGTACCTGCTTATGGTGAGATTAATTTTGTAAAGCAACAACATGTATTATGTTTTCAACTTTGTTTAAATTAAGTATTCTTTTTATGGTGCTGCTTAGTTAGCAACAGTAAAATGTTAAAATTTTACTGAATGTAAGTGACCAATAAAACATCACAAGCTTTTTAAGACCCACTGCTTCACTACTTTAATTGATTAGCATTAACAGAAAAATATTCAAGGAAACAAACAACAAACTCTAGTCCCTTGATAGCTCACATTGTCTTTTCCTCACTTCCTGACAGGCTTCACAATCAGATAAACACATTTCTGAGTAATACCTGTCTCTGAAAGGCTTTCACATACATGCCACAGTCTCAATTATTTAAGCTTCATTGTGAATAAATTGAAGTGAGTAGATTTTGGAAGGAAATTTCAGCAGGTATCACAGGTATAGCTCAAATGGCAGGTGACTTGCTGTTCCTAATGAATCACCCTTAGAGGGCTAAAGGGCTTGTTCATCAGCACTTAAACTTCTGATGAACTGTGATCTTGCCTTTAGCTATGCAGACTCGCCTTCTTCATAAGCCTTAAGATCAGTCAGAAGGGGACTGAGCAAAAATAACTGCAAACATCCTTTGTTGTTGCTTTGCTGCAAATATATATAAGCAAATGGTATTTTATGATGGTATTCAGCTAAGGATGTGAGGGAAGTAAATGATCTTAGGAAGCCTGAAATGCAAATTCCTATCATTTTTATTTTTATTTTATTTTATTTTATTATTTTGTTTTATTTTATTTTGTTTTATTTTATTTTATTTTATTTTTTCTCTTCGGATAAAATGGTTCTTTCTAAATGACTTCAGGCATTCATACTACTTCCATGCTTTCTCACACTTGAAACATTGTCTGCAATGGTCAAGTCACTACCTACTCTTTTCCCAAACATATTTTGAAAATAAACTTCTATGTTTATCTTTGAAGAAAAATATATAATGCACAACATTTTTCCATTTTTTCCATAGATTTTTAACTCTTATTGAGTCAGTTTATCCTTAATTTGCAATTAATCTATGTAGAAAGTAAAATTCCTTTCTGTGATATCATATAAAAAGTTGCAATTATACAGAAATAATGCAGAGAAATAACTGAAATGGGACTGAGTACTTTTTACATGTATATGTGCATATATGTCTATAGGTTATCATAGTAAAGAATACAAGGTTTTATTTTACCTAACAATCTGTAGTGAGGAAAACCCGTTTTCTTATAAGCATGCATAATGCAGGATGAATATATTTCAAAACAATGAATAATAGAAATCATGTCTTAAAAATTCATCATGAGCATTACATCTTTTTGTGAGGATTCATTACAGTAAATCTGGATGTTTGTATATATCTCAAAGCAGAATGCTTCAAATGGAAATGTCATCTGAAGAAAAAATATAAGAAACCTTGTCAATATTTTCCATTCAATTAAATGTAATGTTGTAATTTTTTCTTATATTAATTGGAGATAAATTGAAATATAGTGCTTTCTAATTGATATAATGAATGTAAAATGTTGACAGATAGAGAATATCTCATTGACATAAAAAAGATTAAGGTAACAGTTTGGAGGCTGTTAAGGCTATTATCATTATTAATGATAATAAGAAATGTGGAACAAGTAAAGGTGGAATACCATTTAGCTGTCTTCACAGTGGGTTTCTATAAGGGAAATTAAAGGTAAAAAGATTGCCCTGAACTTGATTGCATGAATGCAGTATCAGAGATAGATACAGTTCACTTGATACTTAATTATCTAAAAGTTTTATATGAATAATTACTTTTGAAATAAAAAACATGCACACATGGGAACTAGAGTATAAATATCTTTAACACAATTTCTAGCTAGAACTTCCAGGCTCAGCTCCTTCCCTTTTCCCCTTTCCCACTTCTCCCTGAAGTCTTTTCAATGTATTGATGCTGAAATAAACTAAAAATGACACAATGAACTACTTTTTACCACTGTACTTTTATTGGAATCTGATTCCAATAAAAGTCAGTGAAAAACATTGTACTAATCTTACTTAATTAACATTAGGTAGAAACTCTTAAAAACCTCAAGAAGTTCTATGTTCTTCTGAGTTGCTGAAAGGCTACATTATTTGACAAGTTTATAAAGCTGTGTATATGTGGCTTTTTTATTTCGTTAATTTGTTAGTACTTATGTCTGTTTGATCTCATGCACTGCTACAACATAATGGAACTGCTACAAAATATTGCAATGTTACTATCAAAAATTACATAGCCAGTTGTATATGCATGTACTGAAATTTTAGTAGCTGCATGTGTAGCTGTTGCAGAATATATTTTATGGATTAAAATAGATATTTAAAAGAAAAAATCCACTTAATAAAGTAAATTAAATATTATGGATTTTTTTTTTTCCCTGAATTAATATTTTTTCTTCGCTTGCTTGTCATAAAGGATGCTTAGCCATGTGGTGAGTCTGTTTTGACTCTTAAACGTTGCTAGAAGGGGTATACACAAAGCCTAGCTGTACTTCATTTCTCACAGAATGGGACAGTTTGGGTTCAGTTTGGTTTTCAGTAATATGTATTTTCACACTTCCAACAGTATGTCACTACTATGTCAGGAATCGGCAGTTTGAAATGGTAAGTCAGGTCTATCAGAATGTAGAGACATCAAATAAACACCAGGAGAGAGTATGTAATGATGTGTTACCATTGAGACAGAAGAGAGAAAAGTAAACTAAGAAAAAGTTAAATAAATTAAAGAGAAACAAAAAATTAGTTTTCACACCTGCATATTTTCATTTTTATTTAAACCAATGAGCTGTATTTTATTGATCTTTCTTCAGGTGTGCCTGATTATTGTTTTGCAAGTGTTAATTATTTCTTGCTTTTATCCTGTTTATATCTTCCTGTAACAAAAAACAAAAAACAAAAAACAAAAAACAAAAACAAAAACAAAAACAACAACCCTTGCTTTATTCCAGATAAAAAGTCTGTCTTCGTAGTCAAAGGTATTTCATATTACATAAATCTTCAGAATTTGATCTGTGCCAGACTTAATAGTAGAAACTACACCAAATGTTCAACAAGTAGATAACCAATCTGCTCGAAGACTTCATGCCAGAGGGACTGCCACTAACAGCTCAGAGTGTAGCAAACATGAACTTTTTATTTGACCTGTTTTGGAGTACCACTCCCTTTCTTTATCTGCATTGTACTGAGAATTCAAAACCAGTATCTTCCATGGACTGAGTGGATTGGAAAATGAAAAACAGTACTTGAACACCACAGCAAGTTTTTTATCTGCTTATGTGAACAATGAACTTACTACAATGGACTGGTTCTTCTCAGTGTATTGAATTAAACACTCAGCAGTAATTTCTAGAAATCTGACTTTTTTCCTTTGCCTTTGCCTCTCCTCCTCTCTCCTCCCCTCTCCTTTTCCACTTTTCCTTTTTTTTTTTTTTCTCTCTTTTCCCCTTTTCGTTTTCCTCTTTTTTGTTGTCTTTCTCTCCACTCTCCACAGAAACTGAACTGTTCTGGACATCTCATCTGAAACAAAGCCTAGGAGGAATAAAAGGGTTTGGAATTGAATACAATACAGTGGAAGGGATAAAAGTTGAGCATATATTGAAGAACTGTGATTTCTATTGTGAATGTAGCTACTGAAAGTGTGTTGTTGCAACCAACTCTAGACAACCTGCATTATCATGAGAGTTGGTCTACATGATCTCCAGAGGTTCTTTCCAACCCCTACAATTAATGTGATTAATTCTGCGATATGTTTCTCAAACTAATGAAAAGTCTGTGGTAGGAAAATTACCGTTATTATGAGATACATGCTTTTGATCATTTTCCCATTACAAAATAATGGAGAAAGAGCAGTGAACAGACTCAAACACAGGAGATAGACTGATGAACTCACCATCTGCTGTCAAGACCAATGAGTTAAAAGACTGACAGTTAAATAGAAAGATTAAACATTGTCCTATTTCCAGAGCAAGGACAGCCATACAGTATCATGAGGTCTTGGAATTTGATATTTCTTGGACATTAATCCTTTATTCAGAAAAGTAGATGTACTTTTGAAATTATCTTAACTAGCATAACACTCTTACATATTTTTCAAAAATTAGAAATGCTTAAATAATATGATTTGCCTTTACAATGAAAAAGTTGGAAAATATCTTTAAAAAACAGTGATAAAGAAAAATGTGTTCCTCTTACTCTAAAGTATTCATCCCTAAAGACATTCTGATGCAGGCTTATAAATGATATTCTGCTATGGATTCTGTTAGAAATAGTAAATAGATTGAATAAAGGGTTCATAAAGCAACGGAAAAAGAGAAATGTGTGTAGACTGAGAGAAAGGGAAATGCTCAGGCAGGGGGACTGGATTCTGAAACAATGGAGTCATCAGCACTGTTTTACACTGCAGCCAAATTCAATGTGTCAGGCCGTAATCAGCTCCGTTTCACAGTGTTTTGCTCCATAAAAGCAGATTTGTTTAACCACAACCTCTATTTCAGCATGACTGAGAATGAAGAATAACCAATGAAGCCAGGCATACCTCACGGGTTATGTTATGGGCATAGAATGAATCCATCATTTGCTGAAGAGGCAGAGAAAAAGTGACAGGCTCATTCATGCCTTAGAGTCATTTTTAGGCCTATTGAAAATTTTAATCTGTGCACTTTGGATGAACTTTTCCACTTCTGAATTTAGTACACAAAGTCATGTGGTACAGTCTGTCTGCCTCAGATAGAGCAGACTTGCTTCCCCAGGGCATCAGCACCTCTAAGCAGTTTTCTTCTACATATTCAACTTGGCTACCTTGAACTTTATTCAGAAATGTATGACTTATTTAGGGGACTACTCTAGTGTTAATTAAATACTGAATTTGTTTCTGTAGCAATCACATATACTTTAAGGCTAATATAACATCATTCCAGCAATCACTTTAATGTAGCATTGTATTATAATGTAGCACTGTACTTTATTACATATATATTTTATTTTTTTTCTAAATATGCACATCTACACTTAGTAGCTTGATTATTTTCTGCCCCCTTTCCGTATAATAAAGACAATTTTGGAAAAAAAAAAATAGAAATCAAATGAAAATAATCATTTTAAAATGGAGAAAATCAGCTAATTCAAATAAGCTGCTTATTTAGAAAGTGTATGCAACTGTCAAATAAATGAAATTACTGTTAAAAATGATGGCACTTCAGATAAATGAGGTGAGTGTATTGGATCATTTCTACTAAATGACGTCATGTTTGCCTTTCAGTGCCACAGATTTTGCTACAGTCTGCATTTTCTGTACATGACTGGTATGTTTGAAACACTGGAAGTACTGTGGGACAACTCTGCTCTGTATGTATGGCGAGTAATAATAATCAGCCTTGTTCCTTTCAAACTTCAGCTGTAAATGCGTAACAGTGCTATTTCAATGTACTGTGAGTCTGATGGGTGTTTGACTGATTAAAAGGTAAAAAGCTCAGTGGGTGTGGAAGATCAGGGTAACCAGTAGATAAAATGAGTATAGTAAGACAAAAGACTTCTAAATCTGGGTAAATCATGTTCAGTCTCATAAGTCTTGTTGATCATAGGCATTTTAAAAATGATATGAACATTGGAAGAATTTGGTAGCTGATTATTGAGTGATTTATCTATCTAAAATACTTAAATAGCAGAATTAGACCTATTTATTTGCACCTAATGGTGAAATATTTGGGAAAGATGTTTCCATCTTTTGTCTTCATAAAATCACAGTCCTGGCTGATTTTTATTTCAAAATGTTTGTTGTTTTTCTCTGGGGAAAAACAAACAAGCAAACAAACAAAAACCCCAAACATTTCCTGCATTCAATGTGACCTATTTATACTTTTCTGTTGCAAGTTTATTTAATGCCTTTACAGTTTATCACACTCAAAGTAATTGATGGTCCAGAGTTCAAATAGATTACCAGTAGCACATAACCTTATACCAAGCCAGTATTCTGTATTTTCCTAATGCAAAGATGTTATTTCTGCATCCTGCCAATGGAAATAAAAATTCATATGAAAAAGTCAACACAGTAACATGTATGAAATGGCACAGTCTTAGAAATGTACTTAGATTGTCTTAGATTACATCCTTACATTTGAAACACCTCTGGCAAAACAGATAATTAAAATATGACAAAGAATAAGCTTTCGGAAACTAAGAGAAATTACATTAACTCATTGCAGTCTAAATATACTAACTTAAATGTGTCATCTGATGGAGATAACTGTATTACAGGAATTACCTCTCATATCTTGCCTCTTATTATCAATCAATAGAATGGACTATAAATTGAGCATGACTTCAAATGACAAAATTTATTTTCTTTGACATAGGATTTTATTATTGTATTTTATTTATTTATTTATTTTTCTCCTGTAACTATTTTCAAAAGCTTCTCAGAATTTAGCAAACTGTAAGTTATGAACCAAGGATTTGTTGCTGTATCTTGCACACACGAGCTGAATGGTGGAATGGAAATCTGTAGAAAGGCAGATTCATCACAGTTATTATAAATCGCTTTTTAAGTTCCAGTTGATATCACACTTCTGCATATAAGACTATGAACATAAACATAAAGTACCAGTTATGTTTGAAAGTCATGCCATGACCACCAGTCTCCATTTGAGAAATGTCTCAAGTCTTGATCTTCGTAACTGAACTCAAAGCTCTGCCAGTCTGACATACTTCAGTTCAGTATGTTCAGTTTGTCCTTGCATCTTCTTCTCTGGTTCTCTGAATTCTATTCAGATGTAAGTAATAGTGAGTAATAACTTGTAATGTAGAATTTAAAAAGAAAAGAAAAGAAAAGAAAAGAAAAGAAAAGAAAAGAAAAGAAAAGAAAAGAAAAGAAAAGAAAAGAAAAGAAAAGAAAAGAAAAGAAAAGAAAAGAAAAGAAAAGAAAAGAAAAGAAAAGAAAAGAAAAGAAAAGAAAAGAAAAGAAAAGAAAAGAAAAGAAAAGAAAAGAAAAGAAAAGAAAAGAAAAGAAAAGAAAAGAAAAGAAAAGAAAAGAAAAGAAAAGAAAAGAAAAGAAAAGAAAAGAAAAGAAAAGAAAAGAAAAGAAAAGAAAAGAAAAGAAAAGAAAAGAAAAGAAAAGAAAAGAAAAGAAAAGAAAAAAAACACCTAAAATAGCCAATTTGTCATTGTGCATTGTATGTTAATAATTCTAGCTTTCATGCATTGGATTTTAAATATATAACTCTGAAAAATGGGAATTCACCCCAAACGTGATGATTTGCCAAAAAAATTAATATTGATTTATTTTGAAAAGAGCTATTATTTGATAAATTTACATTATAATATTTTAATCACATATTTTCATAGTGCAATTTAAGACATATTTAATGTGAAAATTGTATGGTAGAGATTTTTAATATTTAAATACCACTTTTTCAGTTTGCTATTATTTATATGTATTTACATATATCTATTATTATTTATTATTTTTTTTTCTGCAGCACTTGCTGGAAAGAATATTTTTTATATTTTTGCTAAGCTTTACAATTTTTTTTTAATTATTATTTTGTTTTATTTGGGCAAATCAGAATAATTTTGGTTTTCAGATTTGCATACTTATATATCAATCAAATTTCAGAATTCAGACTTCACTCATCACTAAAATACCTTTCTGCCATGACCACTTGATCAAAAATTCTCCCTTCTAAAACCAAATTTTTGTTGTCTTTCAGATAAGGCAAAAATTGTTCTCTGTGCAAACAAAGTAAAAATCAAATTTGGTTTAAAGTTAAGCTTCTGTTCAGTGCACTGAATGCAAGGTGCACACCTGTTCTGGGGAACCTGGCAAAGTAAATCTGTGATCAGCAAAGCCACATGTAGCTCTTACCCAGGAGGCAAACATTTAGCACTTTCATCAGTTTCCTTTCATCTGTCTCTCACTGTCTGCACCACTCAGCTCAGCCTTCGATCTGATGAGAGGGCACTGGTGTCATGACTGAGAATGTGAGCTAATGAATGTGTAAAGCTTTCGTTCAGCAGACTAGAAAATTCCCAGCTAGTGAGCAGAAATGGTAACCTGATATGATTGAGTTTATAGCAGACACTGACATTGCATGATTTTAGGTAAAGGACGTGTGAATTTGTGTTTCTCTAAACATTATTTTTTTCCTAATTATTGTTTTATTGTAATTTAGAAAGGTTTTTTTAATACAGCTACAATCTAGAGGATATATTAATTTTATAGTATAGTTTACTGAGTTAAAAAAAAAAACAACAAAAACAAACAACAATGAAGACATTTAGTTATAAATACTTTTTTAAAAGGTAATCGTATTCAATCTAGAATTACTGGTGAGTGATAGAAATGAAAAAAATCTCAATCAAAAATGAGAAATGTGTCCAGTATGGCTAATAGTTTACTGTAAGTTTCAAATCCATATTTCTACTTTATAATAAAGGTTTATCACTAGAGCACTAGTCTAACACACTTTGAAAAAAACGTGTAAAATCTTGTCACACAATAACTTTGGACCCTCATTTAGAATTTCTTGCTTCTTATTATCCTATCTCACTCCTAAATCGACTTTCCTACCTAAGTACCATATTATATATTTCTGGCATTACTTTTGTTATGTTTATATTCCAAAGTTGGAGCACTAAAAATGTCTGGGCAATAAATAATAATAATCTTCTCCCTTTTCCTCAGCCATAGTTGCTAACTTTATTCAGATTTAAACAGTAAACAGCAAAATGGGTTTGTGAATAAATGAAGGATATGTTGAACTGCAAAAAATAAAAACAGTCATTTTGATACACTGTCCCACAAGAATAAACAAGATTTCCTACTTGTTGTCATATGGCTAATCCTAAATTTCCTGAAATAGATACTTCTGTGAATACTTTGGTAGGAATTCAATTGAACTGGCTTTCTCTCTAGTTCTCTCCTCTAAATGTGAAGAAAACCCAAACTTCCAATTTTCACTAGCACATTTTATGCTAAAGTTAGACTCAATTAATCAAATATTTCTCTTCAAAACATGGGTTTTGCTTACTCATTACTTTCACTAATTTACTGTGTTTACTACCAGTTCAAAATGCAATTTATTTTGAACACCTTGATTAGGGTAGAGAAAAAAGTGGTACTTGTTGCACATTGGTGAGAGTCAGAAGGGCTGAAGCAGTTGAAAGTATCAATGCAATAAAAAGCAAACAAATAAACAACATAGCAACAAATCCCTCTTGCAAACATAAAAATAGAAACTCCAGAAAACTATATGCCAGTCACTTATACTTATCTATTTTAGCCAAATAAATAAATAAATGGAGCACTTAGGATAAATTACTCCCTCGAGATGACTGCCATTCCATGCATCATTACACAGGAAATGTAGCATTTTGAAAAACATTGATGTTCTTGGCTAGCTAGCTGCTAGTGCTAGTTCTGTGTGAACCTTTGACTGTCAGTATTTAATTCATCGTTAGGAGGCATTTGGTGGTCTTGGCTCCACAAAGGGAAGTCAGATACTGATATTTTGACTTCCAGCAAATTAGACCATCCTCTAAGGATCTACCTTGTTCTTGCTTTTGTCAGATACCCATAAAGCTTTGCTGTGAAACTTTAAAAGACCTAACAATTAATTTAAAACATTCAGCTGAGAGTAATTACAAAATCCTCTCGTGAGTTCAAACACTAGGTTGTTTTGTATCATGCAATTCAACAAATAATACATGCAACACTGGCGTGTCAACAATGTGGCATCCATTAACACTGACACAAATGCTTTTTGACAGGTGATACTGCGATTAGACTTTTTTTTTGCTGTGTTTTCACAAATGTGAAAGAGAAAAAAATTCAAACAGGCAGACAAATGCTATTCTGTTTATATCACCTTTTGCACTCTTTTTCATCATATACAATACTGCACTCTTTTCCTGTGCAGTTAATGTGTGGGATAAATGATAATCATCAGTGCTATTTTCTGAAAGAGATTATACTTTTTGTCTTCTGTTCTATTGTCAGTGGATGGTTGACCTATTCCAATTTACACTGGATTATAAAAATCTATTTTCTAAATTGTTTGTTTGTGCTTGTTTGTTTTTTTTTTATAAATAAACAATAAAAACAACAAAAACAACAATAAAAGAGTACAGATAAAGTTCACTATATGCCAATGGCAGACTAGAAAATGCATTTCTTTAGCCTTTTAATAATGTCAACACACTCATGTGAGTGAATAACCTGGACACAGACATTATCCAATTTCATACTTTTCATGCTGTATTTTAGTTCCAAAATAATTAGAAAATATAATAGTAAATATCCCACAAGAACACAAGTCTTTAGAATAGCAGTTGCCAGCACAGATTTACACTCTGAAGAATTAGAAAGGCTTTTGTCTGAGAAAAGCCACAGAGAGAAGAGTAAATATTATTTGATGCAAATCTGCTGTAGTTTGACAAAAGACATCAAATAGAAAAGTGTTTGTGAAGCACCAAAACCAAAATGTTGGGCGGTGCAGTTATCTTGCTGTGTGAATGATATTCACACAGGTCAACATACTTCCCGGGTGCAGCTTAATCCCTTACAGTGATCTCTTTCACTGAAAATGAAACCCCTCCTTTCCAGCTACAGCTCAGGGAAAAAAAAATAAAAAAAAAATCAATTCCTAAATAGATACTAGTAAGTTCCTGATTTTGAACATATAGTGCAGTGCTGTCTGTATGTATATACTATACATACTGTCTTAGATATAATTAGCAAATCTGTGTGCTGTTTTCTTCCTTTCTTACCCTGAGTAATATCATACATAATCCTGCTGACATGAGTGAGGGCTTCACATGGGTAAACGGTATTCAGAATGTAGCTGCAAAACTTGGATTAAGTGTAAAGGGTGTTTTGTGGTATAATGATATATTTAAGAATCAATAGGCATTTAACCTGACATCTTTATGGTGTGAAATTCTGTTTTAACCAGTTCAAAGTCGAAAGACTATTGATTCATATCAGAAAGGAATAAGCCGTCGGTTAATTCTCCCCTTGGTGTCTGTTTGTAACTTACTCTGTCGTTAAAACTTGCTTTTACAGTACCTTCAAACTTAAAACTTTACTTCTCTGAAAAGCATGTTCATAAAATGTTGCAGACTGTTGATTTTTCCCCCACCTTTATAACTGCTACTAGATGTCATAAACTACTCTAAAAATCAGCATTAAAAAAATGTGCACATAACTGCTCTTTTTAGTGCAAAGATCTGTATCTGATATCCCTGAAATCTAGGTTATATCATTTAAAGGTCTCAGTTGTTTTTTGTTTTGTTTTTTTACATTTTTATTTTCTTTCTTAAATTTGAAGTATGCTTTAGTCCCGTCTGTTCCTTCCCTACCACATCTGATTTTTCACTGACTTTTTTTTTCTCAGACTCACCATCATTATATGGTTCTTCTGTACTTATTAGATTCTTCCTGTGTTTATATGTTCACACAACCAAAAAGAAATTTCAGTTACACAATATTATCTCTGGGTTTTGATTCTATTCCTTTCCCTATAAACATTTGTTTTGGAACTTACACATAATTCCGGTTTCAGAGCTATCTCTGTACTGTACCAGAATTGAAATAAAAACACTTGGACTTAGTTCTAGCTCTTTGGAGGAAAACAAAACAAAACAAAACAAAACAAAACAAAAAAACAACAAACAAACAAAAAAACAGAACACAAAACCAAAACAAATAAATCTTGCTGGTGTAGAATATAATGAATGTTGGATGTTGAGACCACATACAAGCAGAAGTTAACTAATTTTCTTACAGTATACATATTTATATTTCTTTTATACTTTTGAAAAAGAGATCTCTCCACATGTAATTCTAGGTATGCTCTTAATAGATTTTTATTCAACAAAGTATGTAATATTATTCTCAATCTCCTGAGTAAGAATAAACATAAAACTACACTTAATTATGTACTGAATTGGAAATATAAAATAAAAGGGCCCTCCTACTGGCTCAAAGCAGTTATGTGCTCCTGTTATATGAAGTGCAGATTTATCTCACTGACACACTAAGTCAGTGAAATTACAGTAACACACTTTCTCCTCTCTAGCCTAGTATAACATAGAATAGGATAGTGTGGCAAGCAAAACAGCAACAACAACAGCAATAAAAACAGACAAACTGCATATTTAATATCACTGAAGATGTTTAGAAAAGCTTGATGACTTAGAACCCGTGAAGAGATACTGAAGTTTTCTACTTCAAAATCATTGTGCTTTTTTTTTTTTTTTTTTTTTTTTTTTTTTCCCATGGAAAATGTGTTAATTGAAAAACATAACAAACAAACAACAACAAAAAATCACACCACTGTTAATCCATCTCAAAACTGAGGGAAATGTTATCCATATGAATCAAATAAAACAGCTGCCACTGTCACTGGAGTCTTGGGAAAGAAGATAAAACTTTAATTCACAAAAATATTACACTGATCTGCTGAAGGTAACTGCTGAGGTGGTACTGAAACACTGCTATTTGTGATACTTACGTTGCTTAGTCGTGAATATTGTCAGAACATGAAGATACTATATGTAGAAAAATTTAAATCTATATTTATAAAAGTGATCAGTGGGCAGAACAATTCTGACTTTGTTCATGTTTCAAATTGAGAAATGAAAAGAATATGGTTGCACTTAGGTAATCCTTAAGTATGAATTCACCTCATATTTCAGTCTTGGTGGAAAGAAACACATAAAACCAAAACCAAAGACAACCTAGACAAAAATTATTAGCATAAAAACATCAATTCATTCAATCACTATTCTACATGTGAATAAATATGACATAAACTAGAAAGCTATGTAGTACTCTTCATAAAAGATCCTGCATTGTGAAAGTCAGTGGAAAAAGCTGGTGATAATTCTTGAAAGAGAAATGGTGTTTTGAGTGGAGACAGTATTCTGAAACAGTGCTAGAATTTTATTTGTTCCACCAATAAATAAATAGAGAAATAAAGAAATGAGAAGACATAATATCTTTTGTAATTCTTAAGTGCCTGATACTCTGGGTCTCTCTGGGGATGTTATTGTTCTTGTTGATGTCTATCCACTGTTATGAATATCCATTCATATTCAGTAAAATGCATGGGACACCCTCCCTGTTATAGACTGTCAATATTAAAACATTTTAGCTTTGTGCGCTCCACAAATGGAATAGAGGCGCTGCATATTTCCACATCCTGGTTCACAGCTAAATAATTTCCAGAGAAGCTCTGCCTTAGTATGATCATGGTCTGTTGTCCGTAGAAGGTTCATGCACGCCTTCTCACGTTATTTTGCATCTGTCATGCTGTTGGGTTATGCTTTCTGCTATCCTACAATACAGACTGACACAATGCAGTTGACCATCCTACACATCTATACATAGGACAGGAACATAACCAAAACTGTGGAATGTGTAGGGCAGGGAGAAATTTATTATGGCAATATTAATATCAGGTACAAAATTTTAATTTCATTGAAGGCAAAAAGTACAAGTTACAACACACTGAACTATGGTCTGAACTATGTCTAACAGTTCTTGGTACACCCCAAACACAAAAAGGAAAATATATCTTGTGATCTTAGCTAACAGATGCAAGTACATTTTTTTATGTCTCTTTGCATTAGGAAGAAGCCCTTAAATAAAATAAAAGCTTTCCAAAGCACCCTGGAGGGAATATACAAGGAAGTGCGCTTCAAATGCCCTCTGTGCTTTGGGTACTACTGCATAGCTTGTTTCGTACACTGTAATTCTCCTGCTTTCATATTCCCTGCAAGTGACACTGCAGTTGAAATGATTTAATACTGCATTATTTGGTACTCAAATAATACAGTATCCTAGTTCCTTAATGATATCATCATTGCCTGAAACAGATTCTATACAACATATTAAACAGCAGAAATAACCTACGCATCTTTCAGCTGTAGTTTTGTGGATAGATAATTATTAAGAATTCTTAAGAATCCTTAAGAAATATACAGGAGGAAAAAATAATTAGGAAAGCTGTTACATTATGAAAAATAAAACTGAACTATTTTTGTATTATCTTATTTTTCAGAGTAGGTCACTGAGCACTGGAAATAAAACCTAATTACTCCCAGTTGAAAAGTTCAGTGTCACTATTATGGTATGACCTAGTTTCTGAAGCTCTGAAATTTTTGGCTGGCTGAATAATGGTTGAATAATTTATTTATTTTTTTTCTCTATACAAGAAATCCTCTGGATTATTTTCCATATACAACAAAAATCATATTTGTTTAAATAAATTCATATTATTATTAGATGAATTTATGGAAAATTTAGGTGAGGCATGAAAAGCAACAAAGGGATATGATTATATAGGGCTGGCTTACACATTTATGATTAGGATCAGATACAAATTATGCTGTATAAATAACATAAAAGAGAAGTAATATCTTTCAGAGTCAGGCCAATTATTAAAATGAAGAAATATAGGAATGAACTGTACATTCTGTCATTTTCTGTCTAATGATATTATTCACTTAAAAACTGATCTAAGTAATGATGTTTCCATTCTGTTTGCCCATTAGTTTTGTTTAGAAATGAAGACATGTCATTGTGTGAAGAGCTGGAGTTATTAGGATTTTGTCCACTGCTCCTGATAGAGACAATAAAATTATATCAAGTAATCAGCAATTTATTTTTCCCATTCTCTTGCCTGAATAAAAATTTAAAAGTTTTTAGTGTTTTTACACAAAGATGCACCTTGGGTAGGTAAAATAAAAACATTATCATCAGACAGATATTGGAAAGGGATGAAATGTGAGCAAGTGATAGACAGAAATATCTTAAAAAGATGGGCTTTTCATGTGAGCAGTAGAGATGACACATAAGATAAATATGTCAGAAATGGCTGTTATGTAAGTAGGCTGTTGAGTTCTTAAAATATGTTTAAGTTTATTTCCCAGCTCTGTTGTGGAAAATAAATATAAATTTACATTATTTTGAGAGTAAAGAAGGGTGCTTTAATTACTTTCAGAATCTCAGTCACCAAAAATATAACTAAAATTGTGTCTGAAGAAAGCGTTATCATAGATAAAATGCAGTATATGCAGTGTGAGTTAAAATATTCTTTTCCAAATAAAGTATGTAAATATATATAAATTTATTAATCATATGAAATTAAATGATTTTTCTATCTAATTTACTCAAGGCTTCTGCATATGTCCATTCATTAATCTACTTTAATCAAACATAAATAAATCATACATGCATATACATGCTTTATTTGCCACCAGATTTATATACATATAGAATTATATATACAAATATATACACACGTATACATATACAATCATGTATATGCATATTAACATATATATATATGGTAATAAATCTTGAAGTTAGTGGCTCTTTTACCCACACAGAAATGTGAAAGGTACGTGATAAACTTCTTTCCGTTATAATATGTGAAACTAGTACATCAATACATAAATGTATGTTACATGCTTTCTCTCATAAATAAATATATTATAATCAGGAAAATTGTACACGTCTAAGTTGAAATAATCTATCCTTAGTAAATATGTTTAATAATGGAGAAATACTTCCATTTTCTGAAAAGTTTGTTTCATTGACAATAAAGTTAGAAGAAAATACTTTGCACTGTGTACATAAAAACACATTAAATATGCTGGATTTCAATTGAATTGAATCACATTCATGAATTGGAACAAAGATTTGAACTTCTCAGTGGTATTTGTGAAGATCATAAGCCTTGACCCCCGTGACATCCTTATAACAAAGCTGAGGAAGTATGGGATAGATGAGTGAATGGTGAACTGGATCGAGAATTGGCTGACTGGCAGAGTGCAGAGGGTTGTCGTTGGTGGTGCGGTGTCCGGCTGAAGGCCTGTGACTAGCGGTGTCCTCCAGGGGTCTGTACTGGGTCCAGTCTTGTTCAACATCTTCATCAACGACCTTGATGAGGGGATAGTGACCACCCTCAGCAAGTTTGCTGATGACATGAAGCTGGGAGGATTGGCTGACACGCCTGAAGGCTGTGCTGCCATTCAGCAAGACCTGGAGAGCTGGGCAGTAAGAAACCAGATGAGGTTTAGCAAAAGCAAGTGTAGAGTCTTGCATCTAGATAGAAATAATTGCATTCACCAGTACAGGCTGGGGGAAGACCTGCTGGAAAGGAGCTCTGCAGAGAGGAACCTGGGCGTCCTGGTGGACGACAGGATGGCCATGAGCCAGCAGTGTGCCCTTGTAGCCAAAAAGGCCAATGGCATACTGGGGTGCATTAAAAAGAGCGTGGCCAGCAGGTCGAGGGAGGTGATCCTCCCCCTCTACTCTGCCCTGGTGAGGCCTCATCTGGAATACTGTGTCCAGTTCTGGGCTCCCCAGTACAAAAAAGACAGGGATCTCTTGGAAAGAGTCCAGCGGAGGGCCACAGAGATGGTGAGCGGCATCGAGCATCTCCCCTACGAGGAGAGACTTAGGGAACTGGGTCTGTTTAACCTTGAGAAAAGAAGGCTGAGAGGGGACTTGATCCAGGTTTATAAATACCTGAAGAGTGGGAGCCATAGTGGCGAGGCTGGTCTGTTTTCAGTAGTGTGTGGGGACAGGACTAGGGGTAATGGGATGAAACTTCAGCATAGGAAGTTCCGCACGAATGTGCGCAAGAACTTCTTTACAGTGAGGGTGACGGAGCACTGGAACAGGCTGCCCAGGGAGGTGGTGGAGTCTCCTTCTCTGGAGATATTCAAGACCCTCCTGGATGCCTACCTGTGCGACGTGGTGTTGGGAGCCTGCTTTGGCAGGGGGGTTGTACTCGATGATCTCAAGAGGTCCCTTCCAACCCCTACAATTCTGTGTTTCTGTGATTCTGTGATTAATTACAGATCCTGAAAACATTTTTGAAGTGTTTTTATTTATATTTTTTATGTAAGGTTTTACTTTAATGCTGGGGCTTTTTCCCACAATTACCTAGTCAGGTTACTCTTTCCAGAAAAAAAAAAAAAAAAAAAAAAAAAAAAAACCTATTACACATCAAACAGTTTACATGTGTATGACGTTCTTCAAATACTGCATATCAAACAATTTTTATGTGATTACACAAATTTCAAATTTGACTTCCACTTATTCAAATCCAAGTCAAAATATAAATGTAACTATATCAAAGCTAGGACTATATCAGTATAGTTATAACATTAACTGTACCAGTAATGCACTGACACATTTTTTCTTTTGACAACAAGAAAGCATGTTAAATTAAATTTTGTTACAAATAAATTTGCAGCTCAATTCTGATATTTAAATTCCTTTTTTTTTTTTTTAATTTACTTCTATTTACTGCTTAAATCTTTTCCATTTATGTGAAGAAAAGAACTGTATTCCAGCCTAGAAGCAGCTTGACACATTTTATTCAGATATTAATGCTAACAGATAAAATATTCAAATATAGAAAAACTGAATTTTCAATTAAAATTGTCATTGTCATTGACAAAAATCTATTGGGTGTCTAGATAGCTAGATAATGTTTTCAATTTCATTTGGATGTGTGTATGTGCACTGTTCCCTGTGACTGTATTACTAGCTATGAGGTTTCAGCTCCAGGCTGTCTTTTCTTTCAGTGATCTAAAATGAACCCACAGACAATTCCTTTAAGTGACAGTAAAATCCAAAATAAATGCTTTAAGCTATACTATGCTGCAGTGTATTTTGCATTTGTTGTTGTAGGGAACATTTTCAGTGTTATAATCAATAAATGACAGCTTTGTACAATCCGTTTCATCACAGCTACATCTGGTGTCAGAATGAGTCTTATAAGTCTTTCCAGGTGAAAGACGCTATCCATTTGATCAAATCATACATGATTCATAGATCATTCAAATTCATTAAAAACATTCCTATTTTAAGAAAGAGTTAATTAGACTTTGTGTTTCTGAAATGATATATATTGATTGCTATTTTGCGATGAAATCCACTTTAAATACTTTCTTTTACATTTTGAGTGAGATAACTATGCAGAAAGCATATATATGCTAGTACCAAATGTTCTCTGCAAATTTTTTATTTCATTTTGATTATACAAATGAAAACGAACAGTTCTTCTCTCTGTTACCTACTCTTCTGATTTTGGGCAGATTTTGAAACTGCAAATAGCAACATAAAGCAACTTTAGTCAACATAGATATTCACAAATATGACGTCATGTATCAAAATGGAAAAAAAAATAATCTGTAATCAATTGCAAGATGACTCTTTCATCAGAGATTATGTATTTTAATAAAGTAATGAAAATTGTTCACGAATTTTATTTGATAATCCTATTTAAATGTTGTCTGTCGGAAATTTGCTCTTATTAGGCAGAATTTGTTACTTAAGTCAGGAAAAGTATTAGCTTTTCATAATAAGATGTGAAAAACGATAAAAGATGAAAATGGTTGTCAGTAAGACTGCACTAATTATAGCATTCAGTCAAAAGATAACATAGAAATAAAATTTCCCTTGGACTACAAATTACAAGAATTCCGTGGAAATGAGAAAAGAAATAGGGTCTTGATGAGTTCGACTTTGTAATCTAAGATTAGTAGGGGAAAAATGGAAGGATATTAGGTGTAAGTTTTTGTAAGTTTTTGTTGTTTGTTTGCTTCCTTTTTTTTTATCTCGGTAACACTGAAGGACAACTTTCCGTTTCTAACTGTATGTCAACTTCACTGGAATAATGAGGAAGCAAACAGTATATTAATGTGTTTTTTCTTTTTTTCCTTTATAGTAGAAGTTATGTATTTTAAGTTGTTTACTATTTATTGATTTTCTTTTGAAATATTATATATTTCCCTATAAAATTCCTATAAAGGGATCATCAGGACAACTTTGACAGTGCAAAGCATTGTACCAGTGTCAGAAATAAGTAGTAAATGGACTAAGGAATGCCAACATAAGTGCAGTGGTGTTTCACAGGATTTTTATCTTGCCTTGAGTGCCTTCATTTGAAACATATTTTTGCTTAGTAACTTGTCTTTTAAGTCAAGTTAAACTTTAAGTTAAATGATGTAATATAAAATACTTAAAGGGCAGAATACGCACAATCAAAAGTTGTCTTAAAAGAAGAATAATACGTATTCAATTAGAAATCCCTGTATCGGATATTTAAAGTATTTCAATTCTGTGTACAATTTGAAAACAATGCGCTGCAATTTTTACTTATTAGTGGCTTAGGCTATTGACTATGTAGATGTGGATGTTCAAAAGGAATAATTTTAGTACAGATGGAGAACATGTAATGTTTAAATTAGTAGTCCTCTAGTTCCAACCACTTGGTATAATAACTAATAAAAAAGTATCTTGTATCTATGAATGGTGCATAACATAGGTTCTCAGCACAGTAGGAGAAACTGTCACCCAGAAGGTAATATTTATTTTACTTACTAAAGTGATGTGTATCATACCTGGAACAGCTTGGGATGTGATAACAACCCAGAGAGAATAATTTAAATTTCTCTAAATTTAGATTCCGTGTGTTGTCATTATTGATGTATACCTTACTGGTGGACTCTGACCTCTGCTTTTGCAAGCAGAATGGTAAAGGTAGGTAAATGTCACTAAGAAGAAGTAGTAATATGGAGTTAACTCAATTCTTGTGATCAAAAGAAAGATTTTTAGATTAAAAAATGGAGATCTCTGCCTGCATAAAGTAAAAATATTTCCTCTTTCTCTTCTCTCCTCAGGTGACTTAGGTATCTATCAAGAATATCATAAAAATAACAATTTCCTGTTCCATCACAACCGGTTTAAACACAATGAATAAATCATGTCATTTACATATTAGATAATGTTAATCAGACAGATTTGTCACTTTAGTCTGAGAGCAAAAGGAAAGGTTCGTGTGCCATACAGGGAGTGAAAACTAATTGGTGACATCATAGTCTTATTTTGACAAAATAAATACTTGTAATTTAGTTAAGTTTAGCCAAGAGTTTGCTTTACACATCCATTATCAATGGCTATGGGCAAACATTTCATATTTAGAAATGGTATCTCCATTTTATCTCATCTAGTCTGAGCATGTACCACTTTTATATGCAGTATCTGTGCTTCCAGAAGAGCATTTAAGTGAAAAAATAGCTTTATCATAACAATATTTTGTGGATATACTGATTGATTTCTGAAGATAAGCATCTGAATTTGGAGATAGAAAAAAATACATGTCTTAAGTTTAGTGCAGAAATTTGAAAGCTGAAAAGCACCAAGACATCAACTGCTAGCCACTTTTTGGATTGTATTTCACATTTATAAATTCTATTTTTATTTTTTTTTTTAATTATTTTTCCAAAGAGAATCATAAAACTAACCAGTAGTTTCCCTCTTAGATTTAATTCCATTGAAGCTATAATGCACCATGGAGTTCTGTTCTGGCAAAAACTATAGGGAAAGCTGACGACTGATGTAATCTTAACAGATATATGTGACACTTAACTAGGCTGGTTTTCAAATGCAATGACTGTGATATACTCTTAACTCAAGGGAATTTAAAGAAAATCTAAAAAATATTCTATTAGAAATCCCTACAACATGTTGAAATTAACTTTTGTTTTGGTTCTCTTATGGGCCAGAGCAGCTTTTATTTTTATTCTATTATTTTTTTCTTAGTAGTTATAACTTTATGTTATGCACATTGAAGGAAATGCTGGCATTTTTATCTAGCGCCTATCATTCTAGTTTTGCAGACTGGGAAGCCATTCCACTAACATTTACACATATAGAGAAATAAAATATATAGAAATAAAATTGTATTTAGGTTTGATGATGTAAGCTCTGCCATCTACCTGTTTTGGTGCTCGTGATATGTCTGTCAATAGTATCAAAATCAAAATCATATGATAAATCTTATTCCGCAGTGAGACAATATACAACCCCAAGAGTAGTGCAAAAAGGAACTACTTAATTTATTAGAACAGTTGAAAAGATACATCTGTTATCATCCTAGATTCAGAGGACAGAAGCTGTTTTTAGAATTCTGAATTAAAGAAAGAAGTTGGATTCACTAGAGCACCACATATTTGCTCAAGCAAGTCATGTTTAAGCACGAATTTACATGTTTAGCTTGTTATTACTGGCAGTGTATTCTTTAATCCAGCAAAAGAGCATGATTTTTGTTATTGTTTTGTGGGTTTTTGTTTGTTTGTTTTGGTTTTGCTGTTCATTCAGTTGTTGTTTCATTTTAATATTACTATTGCTTTGCCTCACACAAGATTCACTTCTGTTTGTGCTAGGAAGTTCTAAGGGACTAATATAAAGTCTCAACAGAATGGCTCAATGAATTAAGGAGATCATTAGTTATTCCTGACATGTAATATACCTGTCGCCTAAGGGAAAAGCAGGCATAAGATATGAGATATTTCATACAATTGAAGAAATATTCCTGAATAATTTATAGATGTATTCTGCACTTAGCGGTAATTTTCTTTCATAGATGATAAGTTACTTGTTAGAATAAGTCCAATAAAATAATAATAATAAACACACACACAATCCTTTCCTGTTCACGTGGCATACTTCACAGAATTTGTTTGAGATCTCTTTATTTAGTATGAATATATAAATCAGGTGCATGTACATGTAAAAATTGAAAGAACAATTGATAAGCAAGTCTATATGACATCTCAGGTTATATTTAGCATTTTTTCCCTCATTAGTATGATGTCCTTTTCATGCATCTTTTTATGGGAGAACATTTTGGTTTTCCCCATGATCATACATGCACATGTATGTCTGTATCAATGAGTAGAAAAGAACAAAAGCATTTGGAAATAAATCTTGAAGGATACAAATCAGCAACATTTCACAGAGTTTAATGGAGCTTTACTGAGAGAAACACGTGTGGTTTTATCAGTAGAAAAATTCTAAATCTTTTAATATAAACGTATTCTCCCCTTCCTCAATTACACTGGATATAATTAAGGCATGGCCAATTGATGAATTCATCCCTAAAGATACTGTTGCTGTTTTTAATCATTTCCATGGAGATAAATAAGGAGTTATCACTACTTAGCTTGAAGTATTTACAATGGCTTAATAGAAAAATGGACCAAAACTTATTTATTATTTTCATATTTTATGAAGTGGAGAAAGAAAAGCAAAAATTACAATGAACCCATTTAAACTCATTTCACAGTGAGACAGACTTGACTGATGAAGAGGGTTGGAAGATAGTCCTGACTCAGCATCACAGGAATCCCCCGTCTGCCAAGCCTGCTTCCCTATCTATCTCCCCATTCCTTTTTTGTTGTTTTTTTTTTGTTTGTTTGTTCCTGTATTTTAATGTTGATCAATTGCATTAAAAGTTAAAGCTAGTGCTACAAGTATTATTACATGCTAAGAAGAATGGAAAGGAAATGTACAGAAGAATTCCATAAGCAGAGAAACATTGCCAAGTTCTAATAAAGCAAAATATTTACTTAACTGGAAATAAAATTGCTCATTCTTTTAAAAGGGTAAGTTCAAAGCTGTTTGTTATTATGCAGCAAAACAATAGTACTTGGCTTTTGGAAGTAGCATAACATATGAGAATTCAGGACAGCTTACCAAGAAAATATATTCCTTTTTATTATAACTTTAGTGATTCAGTAAATACTAGCAAAGCAATGAGCCTCATGCTGCATGAAATCAGAGGCTATTTAGAATCTGAAAGCTAATCCTGTTTGAAAGTGTCTTGGGTAAGATTGAAGGTTGTTGAAAAATAAGACTTCTGTCTCCATATTATAAATCCTGAAAGCACTGCAGAATGAGTCACATTTTTTTTTCCATTCATTCAATTCACATTAAATATACATGTAAAATTAAGAGGAAATGTATGGAATACCATATTGAAATAGCAACATTTTGAAAACCATTTTGAGAGGTTTCCTAAAGATTATTGGATCTGAAACGTCAAGAATAATTCTCTCCTGCATTATAATCACTTTTACAACAATGAGATATGTCTATGGCAACAATAAGGGCTTTATACCCTTTGTTCCACAAATGCCACTCAGCACATGAGAGACCTCAAAGTGGGAAAAGCTCCAGGCTGAGTCTTGCATGATGCAGGTGTAGGCAGCATTGTGTTTCTTCCTGAGCACTGCTAGGAAGTTAGCACTGATAGGGACCCAAAGGCACCAGGGAAAAGGGCTCATAGAGGATACATGCTCAGCATATAAGCCAGTATACTGTAGAAAGTGGAGAAGGGACTACAAAGAGAAAACAAACATGTTAATTCTTCAAACAATAAGGATTGTGCTTGCTGCTGGAAACTTGGATTTGTTAATAGAAAATAAATCCTACATCAACATGGGAAAGGACATATATATATATGTGTGTGTATATATATATATATAAAGGATACCTTTAACCAATTATGTTCAGAAGGCAAGTTCAACTTGCAAGAGATGACTGCTCCACCTTATTTTGGGAAAAAATAATAAAAATGAAAAAAAGGAATTGTTACCTTGTACTTTTGGAAATCACTAAAATGCAAGAGAACTGTGAAACAACAATATCATTAGTGATATTTACACTTTCAAAATAAAAGGGTATGTACCCGAATAACTTCCACAAAAAACATGTGTTTCAGTTTTTCATAGGATTTTTGAGCTGTTAACTTCACAGTTGTTTTTGTTGTTGTCTGTTTGTTTGTTTGGGGGTGAAGGGGAGGGTTCAGTTTTGATTACTGCTTCCTGGTTGTACCACCTGAAAAATGGGAACTGAGAACTGAGCACTTTCTTTAAAAACAGTGTAATTTACTAGTCAGAGAAAAGAAAAGGAAGAAAAGTTGGTTTATAATTACCTAAATATCATTTGAGGACACGATAAACATGTTGTTTATAAGTAGCTGACAGAAAGATACTAAGAGAGAATAAACACTACAAGCAAATTTTCCATTATTATGTTGCATGCAAAATTAATATGTGACAAAAAAGTCATGAACTAAAAATGCAAAATAGAGATGATACCAAATGAAGTAACCAGAATTTCACTGTGTTTTGTACTATTAAAAGCTTTTAATGTCAAAACTATCTCAGATTCAATGAAAAACTACCTTTTCTGCTATGAGAAACTAGTATTGCAGAGAGCCTTGCATGGCCCAGTAGTGTATTGCAGAGATCAATGAGAAGAACAGAAGAGGTCAGCATTGATAAATGCTCATTTATACACACCTGAAAAGCAGAGATAAGGTGATAGACTGTAATCTAAAATTAATACTTTGTCTCAGTGTTTCTGGTTCACAAAAACAGGTGCAACTCTTGCTCCTCCCGCAGACTTCTCTGCTTATAAAACAATAGTGACTCTGCTTATTTTTATAACATTTCCCTTAAAAGAATGGGTTCATTATAACAGTTCATATTTTACAGAGCCTTTTGGCTTCAAATAGGCCCAAACAAACAAAAGAAAAAAAAACACAAACAAAGAAGAAAGAACGAAAAATACAACAACCTGATTTTAGAAGGGTTAATGCATTTCAGGTTTTCAGAATTAGTTTTAGCTAGGAACTGTTTTACATTGGTCTTGTTTGATGGAATTAATTGCAATTCTTCATGAGTTCTCAAGTTGTTAGAGATTTTTGATGAAATGCTCCTCTGATTCATCCTTGTAAATATCTGTTGACAAATCGCAGAATCATAGAATCATAGAATTACACAGGTTGGAAAAGACCTCAAAGATCATCAAGCCCAACCTCAGCCAAACCGTAGTACCCTAACTCTAACCCTAGTACCCTAACTCTAATGTATGTGCTGCCAAAAAGCCATGACAATGAACAAGGTATGACTGAAATGAGGGTTATTTTTATCTGCTAAGATAGGTCTTATACAAGTCTGGTAAAGAGAAATCATAAAATTTTTGAGTTGAATGTAACTCTATACAAACAATTTGAAAATTTGTAGGTAATTTATTTATGTCAGTTGAAAATGGAGTTTCAAATTTGCAAAAAAAAATAGCAATTTTTTGGCAATATTGAAATCCATTCTCACATTCCTTTACCAAAATTGAAAGTGCAGCTACGTATCTCCATGTTCACAAGACTATGTTTTGCAAATGTAGCAAAATGCATAAATTACATAATTTGTGTTAGCACTGCACTGCAACCTGGGCATTTCCTGGTTTCAGTTGAGACAGTCTTAATAGAACATCAGTGTTCAGGTTGTTGTTGAGAAAAGGATGTGTGCCCAGGACAAGGATGGGCTTCTTCACAGGAAAGAGCTGTTGCCATGATGGTGTGGGTCAGGGCGGCCCACATTACTCTCTGCCCTGGGCTGCACGTGACCTGCAGGCCACGGATTATACACACTTGTTTTAGGTTATCTAAAGGACACTAATGATAAGCCACTTCAGCGAGTGTATCTTATACTGTTCTGGGGAAGGAATTAGCAGAAAGAAAAATTCACAGAGAGTCAGAGATGACTAGAAACTTCTTGCAGCAATTTTGCTTGGACTGAGTGTTAAACAGATGCAATTATACTACTAACCAACTTGAGAGTAAGACCAAATAGTATTGTGCTTCCTCACCTGGATTTCTGCGTGAATTTGCTAGTGTGAGTCTTGTGCTAGTCAAAGATATGTACCCCTGTACTCCAGTGTAAAGGTCAATTATGCCACAAGTACATAGAATCACAAAACTATTTGAGTTAGAAGGGACCTTAAATGCCATCTAGTTCTAATGCTCCATCATGGGCAGGAACACCTTCCACTGGATCAGATTGCCCAAAGTCCCATCCAACTTGGCCTTCCAAAAATATGATGGATGAAAAAAGAGACAGATGCGCCAAATGCAGGTATGTTTCCTGAAATGAGTTCTATGCCCATAATTAATTCCCCTGCTTTGAGATTTACATAAAATAAAGTAGCATAACTGGTCATATGTGCTAAATGCAGAGAAAAGTACTGACAATCATATTTGAAATTACTATGCATTTATTTACTTATTTTCATTTTGCAGCAAGAGCTTAGAGTAAACCGTGTGCTCAGGCTGATTGTCATGTAAATTATAAAACTGCTGTTATTTCTAAAAGAAAATACAAAGTTAATGTAGAAACACTTTCTGCCTCATGGTCTGATGAAACCTAAATAGAGACTAAAGATTTCATGTAACCAGATTGCAGAAGCTAATGTTTTATACTGTGTGAAAGAAATGTGAGAAAATTTCCCATCTTTCCTCAGACCAGACTAACAAGAATTTAATGGGAATACTGATTAAAAATAATAACAATAATAATAATAAAAATCAGCAAGGTATTTGATACTGTCTCCCAGGACATCCTTACAGCAAAGCTGAGGAAATGTGGGATAGATGAATGGACAGTGAGGTGGGTTGAGAACTGGATGACTGGCAGAGCACAGAGGGTCACAGAGTCACGGTGCAGAGTCTGGTTGGAGACCTGTAACTAGTGTTGTTCCCCAGGGGTCAGTGTTGGGTCCAGTCTTGTTCAACATCTTTATCAATGACCTTGGCAAGGGGATAGTGGCCACCCTCAGCAAGTTTACTGATGATACAAAGTTGGGAGGATTGGCTGACACACCTGAAGGCTGTGCTGCCATTCAGTGAAAACTGGACAGTAAGAAACCAGATGAGGTTTAACAAAAGCAAGTGTAGAGTCTTGCACCTAGGGAGGAATAATTGCATGTTCCAGTACAGGTTGGGGGATGGCCTGCTGGAGAGGAGCTCTGCAGAGAGGGACCTGGGTTTTCTGATGGGCAACAGGTTGGCCATGAGTCAGCAGTGTGTCCTTGTGGCCAAAAAAGCCAGTGGCATTGTGAGGTGCATTGAAAAGAGCGTAGCCAGCAGGTTGAGGGAGGTGATCCTTCCCTTCTACTCTGCCGTGGTAAGGCTTCATCTGGAATACTGTGTCCAGTTCTGGGCTTCCCAGTACAAAAAAGACAGGGATCTCTCAGAGTTCAACAGAGGGCCACAAAGATGGTGAAGGGACTGGAACATATCCCCTATGAAGAAAGGCTAAGTGAACTGGGTCTGTTTAGCCTTGAGAAAAGAAGACTGAGAGGGGACCTGATCCAGGTCTATAAATATCTGAGGTGTGGGGAGCAAAGTGGCGAGGCCAGACTCTTTTCAGCAGTGTGTGGAGACAGGACAAGGGGAAACGGGCAGAAACTGGAGTATAGGAAGTTCCACATGAATGTGTGCAAGAACTTCTTTACAGTGAAGGTGATGGAGCACTGGAACAGGCTGCCCAGGGGGGCTGTGGAGTCTCCTTCTCTGGAGATATTTAAGGCCTACCTGTGAGACCTGGCATAGGGAACCTGCTTGGGAAGGACTCGATGATTTCTGGAGGTCCCTTCCAACCCCTATGATTCTGTGATTCTCTTGCAATGTTGAATACAAACTTATTGTTTGTTAAGGACAACATGATCATATGTGCTATCTGAACTCAGAGGTCAAAGAGAATTTGAGTGTTTTTGCAAATAAGTTTCATAATGGTAAAGAAGTATCAAAAAATAGGCAAAGACAATTGACTAGCCTACTTATATTATCTATTTTTATCCATAATCTGACATTTTACACAGAAATAATAATTGTTACATCCATGAATCATTTTACTATTTTTTTAAATTGTTTCTCAAAAGTGTACAAATATGGTTTTGACACTTAAAAATTAAAAATAAAAAAATCTTCAAATCAGATAAATAAATCAACAATGAATTTACACTACTCAGTACAAATTATTGCAGTACCATGTATGTTGTTTAGAGTTATTCAATAAATTACATTTATCGGCAACATCTGTTCTGAAATAATAGTTTCAATTGAGATTTAATAAAGGATTACAGGTATACTGACATATACTATAAGAACTGAGTGCTTTCAAATTCATTTAAGATATTGTATAATTTGTCTAATGGTTGATTATGCTCCTCTGTTTGTTTAAAGCATATTTAATGTTTGGATAACATTACATGTAAGGAAACATAAATAGGGACAGAAAATATTGTAGTGGGGTTGGCTAGGCATGTATTAACAACTAACCAGGACCACCCAAAATTCAAACCTTTAATAAGTCAGAGTGTATTCCTCAAACACTTTTTGAATAGGCTTGGTGCCAACTCCACTGTGCTGGTGAGCCAGTTGCAATGACTGACCCATCTCTGGTACAGAACCTTTCCTTAAACACCATCCTGACCGTTCCCTGACACAACACCATGCTGATCACAGAATCACAGAATCACAGAATTGTAGGGGTTGAAAGGGACCTCTTGAGATCATCGAGTACAACCCCCCTGCCAAAGCAGGCTCCCTACAACACGTCACACAGGTAGGCGTCCAGGCGGGTCTTGAATATCTCCAGAGAAGGAGACTCTACCACCTCCCTGGGCAGCCTGTTCCAGTGCTCCGTCACCCTCACTGTAAAGAAGTTCTTGCGCACATTCGTGCGGAACTTCCTATGCTGAAGTTTCATCCCATTACCCCTAGTCCTGTCCCCACACACTACTGAAAACAGACCAGCCTCGCCACTATGGCTCCCACTCTTCAGGTATTTATAAACCTGGATCAAGTCCCCTCTCAGCCTTCTTTTCTCAAGGCTAAACAGACCCAGTTCCCTAAGTCTCTCCTCGTAGGGGAGATGCTCGATGCCGCTCACCATCTCTGTGGCCCTCCGCTGGACTCTTTCCAAGAGATCCCTGTCTTTTTTGTACTGGGGAGCCCAGAACTGGACACAGTATTCCAGATGAGGCCTCACCAGGGAAGAGTAGAGGGGGAGGATCACCTCCCTCGACCTGCTGGCCACGCTCTTTTTAATGCACCCCAGTATGCCATTGGCCTTTTTGGCTACAAGGGCACACTGCTGGCTCATGGCCAACCAGTCATCCACCAGGACGCCCAGGTCCCTCTCTGCAGAGCTCCTCTCCAGCAGGTCTTCCCCCAGCCTGTACTGGTGAATGCAATTATTTCTACCTAGGTGCAAGACTCTACACTTGCTTTTGCTAAACCTCATCTGGTTTCTTACTGCCCAGCTCTCCAGCCTGTCCAGGTCTCTCTGAGTGGCAGCACAGCCTTCAGGTGTGTCAGCCAATCCTCCCAGCTTCGTGTCATCAGCAAACTTGCTGAGGGTGGTCACTATCCCCTCATCAAGGTCGTTGATGAAGATGTTGAACAAGACTGGACCCAGTACAGACCCCTGGAGGACACCGCTAGTCACAGGCCTCCAGTCGGACACCGCACTGCCAACGACAACCCTCTACACTCTGCTAGTCAGCCTGATCCCTTGAACTCTATTGCTGTCACCAGAGAGCAGAGCTCAGTGTCACATCTCCACTACCCTCATGAGGAGTGGTAGGTTGCCATGAGGCCTCTCCTCAGCCTTCTCTGCAATGGGCTGAACATGCCAAGGCACCTCATAAGCCTCATCCTCTAATAATCTACATTAACGTTTCCATTTGGCTGAAGTGTGCATCTTGGAAATATATTTCTCAGCTACGTACCCTCACTACAGTTTGCTTATCACAAGGATGTCTTGAAAAAGGAAAAGTGGATCCTTTCAGATGAGACTAAGTTGAACAATGTATGACAGGCAGAGACTGGTGACTGGACCAGAGCCATTTTATTGTTAACCTTCAGAATGGGAGAGATGGGGTTTTAGCATCCACTAGTTCTGTTCACAGAGTCGCTCATATTCTAGTGAACTACTTCCTGAATCGAGATGTTTGAAGGACCCACTTCTGTTAGTTACTCCTGATACAGGCAAGTAGGATAATGTAGATGTAACCATAGAAGATAAAATTTGTTTTGAGTTACAGTAAGTGACAACTAAATGTATAGAACAAAACAAGTAAAACAGTGATAAAAAGAGAGAGTATTTGATACCAATACACACTTTGAATTTATAGGCAAATAACAAAGATCTCTGCTTTTTTTTCTTGCTTTTTTTTTTTTTTAACATATTTATTGTTAGTGACAACAATATTTTCACTGAATCTAAATATGAACTAGTTTGTAATTAGTTCAATAAAAGTATTTGACCTTGGACAGTAGAATAGAGTTGTGAATGTGGAAATATTTCAGCAGTGTGACTAAAAATAAGACAGAAAATGGAATGCAGAATTTTCAAGTGATGTTGACTGATTTATATTAATCTCTATGAAAATAAATGAGCAAGAGCTTTCTAAACACTGGCATAAGTGAATTTATAATAAACAGTGAGAAAAAGGAACTGACTAAATAATCATTAATAAGAAAATCTGATGTTATAATTAATGTTCAGAAGGAGGTATGAGACAAAAACAAAGTAGCTTTGCAAGCAGTCCAGAGCTTGATCGAAAGCCTTTGAAGTCAGCGGGAACCCATTGGTTTCTATGTACTTTTTGGCAGACAAGCACTGTACTCTCAGTGTGAACAATCTGGCACATCTCTCAGCTGCTCCATAACTCAGTCCTAGTCTTACAACACTGCTTCATTAGTTCCTTACTTTGCTCATCTTCCTAAATTAATCTCAGGATAATTCACTGTATAGACGTTTTCTGACCTTTCTAATCCTGAGGGTACTTGCAATCTAAATGGTGATTTAAAATTCACCTGTGTTTGTCTTTTCTCCCCAGAGAAAGGAGTATTTGTCAGGACTGGCAATAAAGGAGAGTAACTTACTAGAGAGAGCAATTTCTATAGTGTTGCAGGTGCATCACTGAAATCATGGACAGTTTTTTAACTAGCCCTTTTGGCTATTGGGCTTCCTGTCCATCCTTTTACTTCACATTCTGAGGCTGGGATGTTAAACATTTACCTTCTGTCTGGCACTTCTGCTCTTGTGTAAATCAACTCTCTCTCTCTCTCTCTTTTTTTTTTTTTTTTTTTTTTTTTTTTCTCCCAAAGATGTCAGCACCTCAAAGCATAAACAAACTAAAGGGAGAAAAAACATGTTCAGATTGCCAAAGAAGGATCTGAGTCTGATCTGCAGAAGCAGCAGAAGTCAGGAGCCTTACCTTCTAAGACACACAGCTGAGAGTTCATGGCTTTCTGTACCAGGATATCCTGACAGCTCCCTTAATTTTCCAACAGTCCTGACAGATATAACATGTCCCACAGGATCTGGAGAAAGCTGTGCAGCCCTTCAACTCTGCGCCCCCATCCACATCTCATCACTTGACTTTAGAACATGCTGCCAAGGAGTAACATGAGCAACATCTTTTAATAATTTTAGAACAAAGAAAACTTCTCTGAAGCTGAAAACTCTAGTTCCAACCTCATGCTGGAATATTGCTAAAACTACAGAATCGATAAATTTAATGCATTAAACAACTAACAAATCCAATGAAACAACAATAATTAGAAAGAGTAGTATGTGATTGAGTACTTAAGGCGAAAGGAATTTATGTCACAATGACTCACTTTTTTTCCAGTATTTTTTTTAAATTGAAAAATTTTAAATGGATGCTTATGGCAGACAAAGTATTTATTAGACTAAAATGTGGGATTTGGATGTAAATAACACTGACTTCATCTGCAAAACAAAACACTTCATTTTCAGCATTTAACTTTATATATCAAATGTCACCATTGCATTATCTTATTCCCACTCCCTGAATATTTTTATAACTCTTGATCAACTTTTTAAATCATGAGTTAAAATTCTGTAACATAATATGCAGGTCACTCCAAAAGTAATGCTTCTTATTTGTTTCTATAGAAAATACAACAGAAATGTGACCAGAAAGTCAAGGGAGGTGGTTGTGCCTTTATTCTACTCTCATGTGACCCCACCTGGAGTAATGCATCCGGATCTTAAGCACCCAGCACAAGAAGGACCTGCAGTTGTTGGAGTAGGTCCAGCGGAGGACCACGAATGTAGTCAGAGGGCTAGAGCAACACCCCTAGAAGGAGATGGGTCTATTCAGCCCAGAGAAGGGAAGGCTCTCAGATCTTATAGTGGCCTTCTAATAGCTGAAATGAGGGCCTACAGGAAAGCTGTGGAGGAACTTTTTTGAAGGGCACACAGCAACAAGATGAGGGGAAATGGTTTTAAACTGAAAGAGGGCATATTTAGACTAGATATCAGGAAGAAATAGTTTACTGTGAGGGTGGTGAGACAATGGAACAGGTTGCACAGTGAGGTTTTGTATGCCCCATCCCTGGAAGCATTTAAGACCAGACTGGATGGGTCTTTGAGCAATCATTCTATGACTCTGATTTTTTTCTGTATGGAAGACACCTTTGCTTCATACACACTACCATGTCAGATGTCATTTTGTCAGACTGCCTGTCTGCTGCCATCTTTTGCATGGCAAAAAAAAAAAAAAAAAAAAAAAAAGTAATGGATCACTTGTGGGAAGGTTCAACCTCTACTGCCACACCAACATCCCCCTCTGACATTGACATTGTGAAGCAACATAATAAAATAGGAGGCGTTATTTTCAGAGCAACTTGTATTTTCTTCATTTTTTTGTATTATCTGCTTATATGTAACTAGCTGTGTTTGCATGAGAAGAAGAAAATGATTTAAACATGTTAGTTATTCTCTTTATTTTTTAAAACCTCAAAGACCTAGCAGATCCTTTGATAGTCACATGACAACACCAGGGTCTATACTCTCGCAGATCTGTGACTATTTGAACACACTCAAAATCAGACATCTAAATCAACAATTACTAAGTAAATCATCAACTTCAAATGTTTACTACTGAGGGACAGTTATATGGGATTTTGGATAAAGAGAAAAATAAGTGGATTGTATAAATGCAGAAAAAAGACTTTAGCAAAGCCTTTGACACAATGTTCTGCTGTAAATGCTGGCAGCCCTGGATAGGCTGTATTGATGAGCTGAGGACACTGGATTGAAGCTGATTATGACCAAGTGTTGGGTCTGCACTTCAATCACAACAATCATGTGCAGTACTACAGGTTTGAGGCAGAAGTGGCTGGAAAACTGCGTGGCAGAAAAGGACCTGTGAATATTGGCTGACACTAGAATGTGCATGACCCATCGGTGTGCTCAGGTGGCCAAGAAGTCTACTTGTATTGTGGCTTCTATCAAAAATAATGTTGCCAGCAGGATTAGTGGTTGTCTCTCTTTACACAGCCATATCATAAGTACTTTGTTCAGTTTTGAGCCCCTGATTAAAAGAAAGACATTGCAGCCCTCTAGTGTGTTCAGAGAAGGGCAAGGAAGTTGGTGAAGGACCTGGAATGCAAGTCATGATGAGCAGCTGAGGGGACTGGATTGTTTGGTCTGGAGGAGGCTTGAGGAAATATTGTTGTTCTCCACAACTACCTGAAGGGAAGTTATAGCAAGCTGGGAATAGGTTCCTTCTGTCAGTTAACAAGTGATAGAATAAGAGCTAACAGCCTTAAGTTGTGCAAGGGGAGATTCAGGTTGGATATTAGGAAGAATTTATTCTCAGAAACTGTGGTTAGACATTGAAACAAACTGTCTGGGAAAGTGGTGAAGTCACTGTCCCTGAAGGTGTTTAAGGAAAGAATAGATGTATTACTTAGGGACATGACTTACTGGTGGTAGGTGGATGGCTGGACTCAAAGATCTTAGAGGACTTTTCCAAACTTAATGATTCCATGATCTCTTTCAGTGAATACAATTTCTGATACTTCATCCTTTTCCATTTTCTCATATTGTACTGGACCTTTCTGGTTTAAGAAATCAAAATATTACTACTCACTTGTATGAAATTTACAGTTTCTTTATTTTTTCTTGAAAATACTATATCCTTTTTATTGCAAATGCAGTTTATATGTAAAGTCCACATTAGTGTGTGTGTCTGTATATGTGTGTGTGCAATTTTTTCAAGAAAAAACTACCACTTATGACTCATTGCTCATAGAGTTATTTTGAGTTTCAAATATCAGATTACTGTAAAACAGATTTATGCTAGTTTATGCTTAGAAACAGTTCTGGCATATACAACACTGAAAAGCAAACAAACAAAAACCCAAACCTGTAGTCAGTGATAGTAAAAACACAAGTTGTTCTAGAACTCCTCCTTAATTGTCCAGAACCTGTAGAACTGTGAAGGAAGAGCCATTTGATTGTGCAGTTTACACATTAAATTGAAACTGTTAGTTGCTTTCTCTGTCAGAATGATAGATGAGGAAATGAGATGAGAAAGTGCAGCAAGATTGTGACAGCCTGTATTATCTACTCTCAAAGCTAGTCCCAAGACAGTAACCCAAGTTACAGCAGCACAGGTTATATCTACAGTAAAACAAGCAAACACACATGAAAAAAATAGTAAATGGATAATAGTAGAACAGTTTCTGATAAATCCACCCACTGATTTTTACTGTTTCCTTTCAAGAATGTCATAACAGGAAGAAAACAAAATCACTGTATTTAAATAATAAAATTAGGTCTACTTCAGGACATGCTTTCTTGGAGACAGTTATATTTCAATAAAAAGGTGGAAAAATCAGAATTCTGGAAACCCTACAGATCCTGCGTACTACTATAATGAAAGAAGCCTTTGGTAGCAATTGGATCAGGATTAGCCAGTATAGTATCACATGCATTTGAGCAGCTAGATGAAAAATACAGAAAACAATAATTGGAGCATTCTGCCAAATAACAGCATCAACTAGTTACATTTCAGTCAGCTAAGTTCTTCATTATTCAAATGAATAAAGTGCAAGTTAATTGTAGGAATAGGGCATCCTATCAAATACAATTAGTGCTGATCTGTTAGCCATGTCCCAGTTCAAGCAAAGGGACTCAATCTGTTGCCATTGTGACTTCCAACCAGAATTTCAGTTCTTTTTATTGCCTGTGGAATGAAAATCAATATTTTGACTAGATGCATCTATTAGTATATTTTAAAATTATAAGAATTATTTGCATATAAATGTATTGAGATCTCCAAATAATACTTGTAGTTTTGCTCTACAAACTTACAATGATAGTTGTTTTCAATGAGACTACTTACTAAGTAAGAAATTTTGTCCATGTATATGGATTAAAGAACAAATAAACTGACCAAGCTGTGAAATTCATGTAAACCTTGAAGAAAGATACAGTGAGTATGAACACCACCTTAGATCATTGCTTATAATGCTAGAATCTGAAGTGTTTTCTCTACATTTATTATATAAAAATTTATTTTATAAATTTGAATTTTCCAGTCATTTTACCTTGAAAATATCTGGACAAACAAAGAATGTCATGATCTTTTTTTTTTTTTTTTTTTTTTTCTTTTTTTTTCCTTGTCTGCCTTATATATCTGTTGTTGCTGGTTCAGACTTTGGAGGTTTATTACCTTCTCCTTTACTTTAACATCTGGGAAGAAGTAGAAGCTGACTATGCATGAAAAGTGGAGATACAAGAGAATACAAGCAGACTTAGAGCTTTTGAAGTGGAAGGGTTGTTTCCTATTAATACTTATGACCTCAGTGGTAAGTAGATTTAAGCAGCCCTGCATGTAAATACTGATTCACATGTGCCTTGCACCTGGTAAACAGGGTACAGAAAACTATAAAGCATAACAGGATTATATTTACATATGTGCACACACACACACAAACACGCACACACACATATATATAAGCCTGTTGATTCTATTAGTGTCAATAAATAGCATATGTGTTCACTTTTTTTTTTTTTAAACTTTTTTTTTTTTTTTTTTTCCTCCAGGTATTAAAGGGCACATCTAAAGGGTATAGTTGAAAAAAGCCAGCTTATTAAATATGCCTAACTCTTTTTGTGACCTGAGGCTGACCTGTGCATTCAACACTGCATGCTCTTTCAGTAGAGATAATAATTTCCTTCTACTTGAGTGCAATACATTAAAACTGTCTATACACTTGAATTTAATGTGTGAGTCTACATTTATACACCAGAGAGACAGTGTGCTTTAAATGGAAGCAATGACTAGAAAAGTTCATGATGACATGCCTGAGTTTTCTTTTATTAGAAAGACATACACAACACTCAAAAGACAGACACATCAGAACAGTCGTCGATTGAGACCAAACACCATTCAGCTACACAATATAGAGCGTGTTGCATTTCAAATGAATGAACAAATGACAACTCATTTTAGATATTCAATTCAGGCTTGAATCTGCAATACATGGTGGTACTTAACACTGAATAAGTCTTACTGAATTAATTGAACTACCTGAATGAATGTTATTCACAGTAAAATTGTAAGTTATTTTGATCTTCTTGGAATTTGCAAGTCACTCACTCGTGTCACGGAAAAGTTTCATACAAATAATTTCTTTGGAATTTCAAATGTAAACACATTTTATCCTTCTCCCTTTCTTATATAAACTTAGTTCAGTAAATAGTAGATGTTAGAAATGATTAAAAGCATCAAGAAATTCTGACATGAACTGCATAAATAACAATTTTTATAGATCCCAAATACACTAAATCTTTGATAAATGACTTCTAATTATATACATATATACATATATGTATTTATATATGTATTTACATAGGTTTTAATGAAATCCAGGATTATAAATTTGATAAAGTTTAGGTTCTATGACTTGGCAAGTACTCATCCTTCTGTTAATTCTTTATTCTAATTCAAAGGCTAGACGTAATGACTCTTTTTCAAAGATTAATATGATATATTCTGATGTTAATTTAATTTACTTGGTCGATAAACAACATTAACTATAGGTAAGCAGTTTCATCAATGTACACTTAATGACTACATGGATCACCATAGGAAACTGTATTAATTTGATAACTGACTCTAATCCTATTCTGTTTCTTTTGTCAACTTGATATGAGATGTACAAAATAACCTGAAGCAATATCAGAAAGAATGATGTGCAATTAGAAGAAAAAAAAGTGGGAGATGAAATTTAGATCTTTTATTAATCCTTTTTCTCCTCATCTACTTTCTTTATTCTGCCTCCTCTTACATGTTTATATAAATATTCCAAGAGTAGTTGGATCTTTTTTATATATACAAAATAACTACCAAGGGTAAATGACTTAGGTAAAGACTTCTTATTCATCTCTGGTAGATAGCTCCTCTGATAATATTATCCTTACTGCAATTTTGATGACAAGGAAAACAAACAAACAAACAAATCAGAATTATTTTTCATCTGTACTCTTTTGAGGAATTTTTGAGAGGAAGATAAAGTCTCAAGAGCAATATTAGCTTGTATTGACTCTTCTAATTCTATCTATTTTCAAAATTTTTGCTGTTGCAACTGGAGACATACATAGTCTTTCCAGAGAAAATTATAACAGTATACTTATCTATATTTATATGCACATGTTGCATGTATTTAGCATACAAATGACGTACTATACTTTACGGAGATCTGTGAGTGTTTCTTAAAATTTTTGTACAGTGTAAGGTCTCTGTCTTTCATTATCATCCTTATCCTTTAACTCCCTCTCTTTGTCTAGCTATGTTTGCTCAGTGATTTGTCCACAGTCATATATGTCTTGTGAGAGGAAGTTGTAAGATCTATAAATATAATTGCAGTCATTTACTGTGTTCTCCTGCTCCGGTTTTGATGGACAGAGATCAGTTAAAAAAAAAAAAATAATGGTGAAAAAGCTTCAGATTGGAGCTGATCTTCCACTCCTGTCTGGTGACACATGGAAGATGTACTTGTTCTCTGACAGTATTAGTACTTTTGAGGCAGTAACAATGCATGGAGCTGAATAATATGAAAATGATAAAAATACCGCCTGCTTTCCAGAGAAAGCAAAGAGCAAGTCTCTTGCTTTGTGACAAAAGTCTTGAACATTTGACACTTGTATAAATAGCAAAGTAGTTAATTTCTGCCACCTATTTAAGAAAGTTGAACAGGAGGATGGGAAATCAGAAATAGAGAAGCAGAAAGCCTATCTTAGTGGCCTAATGATATCCCAGTATGGGAGAAAATTTTTGTTAATTCCCCCTAAATAAAAAGTAAACTGAAAGTTTGTTCTATGCTTAGAAGAGAGGAAAAAATAGCCACTCCTAAAGGCAGGAAGGCCATAATGGTGCTGCACAGACATAATTTTCTACCCATAATTTTGTATCTTTATACTTACTCTTTGCAGAAGAAAAAAAATAAAAGCTGTTTTTTTTGTTTACTTATTATTTTTATTTTATATATATATATTTTATTTTTTATTCTCCTGCCTCCTGCTCTAATTATAGCAACTCATTCCCTCACATGGAGGCTGCCAGACACAAAATTTTGCAAGGACTGCAAATCTCTTTCTGTAGTCAAAGCTGTGAACAGATGCACAAAGGAAGACAGAAATTTTATAAAAGAATCACACGGAAGGAACAGATATAGGGAAATTTTTAAACCTGAGATACTCCTACTGTGAAGCCAAATGCACTGCCAATAATTCACAGATGTATAGCACATGGGTGTGCAAAGCTGTGACTGTTAGAGGTGTGAAAAGAGTTCTTAGTATGTTCATTGAATAGAAAACGTACCCATCTGTTCTGTTGAAATAAGTAAGACCTAAATCTAAAATCTCATACATTTGAGAAATTATCATTTCTGGAGAGTGACATGACAGAGGTAACAAGGTACATTCCCTGCTACTGACATGGGTAAACTTAGGTATAGGAAAGTAAATATTCAGGGCTTAAGAATGAGTTATGTTTTTTTTCTCACTTATACTTCTGACATGTCATTTCCTGTCTATTCAGCTACAGTTCATGTTATCTTCGCAGAGCAGAGCAGTAGCCAAACACCTCATTTATGTGCTATGAATGGTGACATGGGAATTGAACAAGATGGAATCTTCTTTCTAACTGAATTGTTTGGGGATTGTTATATATCCTAGGGGGGTGTGGGGGCAGGGGTTGGATGAACCTATTTGATTTTGCATTCTAAAAACTTGTTTATAAAGGAAGTTGAGTCCACTAGCAGATATTAATTAAAAAATAAAAAATAAAAAAAGGCTTGCATGCTTCAAACAAAATGAAGCTGAGGACCAAACTGTTTCCATGTAGCTGCTCTCACGGCTTGTTACGTCTCTGACTAAATCTGAACACGTGCACAGTTCTTGTCTAAACTGCAGTCATAGATCTTTCTTTAGATTGGGATGAAAATGCCAGCACCTCACCAAGAACTGTGATAACTACAGTAATTTACTACTTTGGAACAACTTAAATTCCTCCCTCATAGAAGCCTCAAATTCCTCCTCATAGAAGAGGAGGTTTCAGCTGTGAAGAAGCAAAGAAGCAATAGGCTATGACTATTTTCTAGGCAGGCTATATGATGTTCCCACTTTTATTTAATATTAATCAGTCACCGCATAAATAGTATTAAGAATATAAATAATAATAAAAAAACTCCTCCTACCTCCAGACAAGCTTTTAATATCTCAGCTGAGTGTCCAAACCACCTCTTTAAAAAGTTGCATCCCCTGTTAGATAAATACTGTATAATCTTTCTTAGATGTAGTTTTCCTTAGGAAAATCAACTCTTATTCACTGCTGTGCACAAAGACAAAATAAAACTAAGAAATACTAAATTCTAGAGAAATTCTGAAGACTGGACTGCACTAATTGCTACATTACTGAGAAGTGCTTGCTTACTCCCTGTTTCAGCCTTATAAACAGTCCCATAGAATCTTGACCTTTCACAAGTAAAACTTGTATCAAGTGCAAAACAAAATCTCTAGCAGGAGAAATGCAATGTCAAATGTGCTGTACATGTCTTATGCTATATTTGTGCTTGTACTGAACTACATTCCACGTGAACTGCTTTCACTTGACAAAGTGAAAGAGTTCTTTGTGGATTTTTGGAGTGTATGGAGATACCAGTCTTCTTTCGGAATAAATAATAGAGCTGGATCGATTCTATGATGTTTATCACTGTGTTAGTAATGCTGAAAGGTCACATAGCAACATGAGTTAAGAAAGCTGTGCTCAAATCACACTTCTGGAAAAACTGGCATGACTCTGTTCCACCTAGTTATCGTTTACTCACTGTTGGTGGCCAGTCAAACAGGAACTTTCAGTGCTGCCAGGACTGATGATTTTTCTCCAAGAAATCAGCCTCCCACTCTGCAAGACTGCAGGTTTTTGCTGAAAATGAATTAGTGCCAAGATTAACTTTTCACTGTGTTCAATCAAAATAAAATTAAAAACGCTGAAATGTAAAATCAAGCATGATCAAAACAGAGAAAGACTGGCAATTTGCTTCCAAGAAGAACATTTTAATCTGTAAAATCAGTGAAGGAGGCCTAAAAAGCAAAAGAAAAGTTTCAATATTGGAATTGCATATAATCTTACAACCCCATGGTCCGTGTCATTGTGTAATAGTTAAAAAATTGATGTACATTTTCAGTCTTGGGCAATGAACGTTCAGTGTATTAATCCTGACCTGTGTGATGCACTAAAAAGCAACCAGTGACATGTAACTCTTTCCTACAGCAGGGGCATAAAATCTTGCAGCCCAAAACAAAAGGCAGTAAGTAATTTATTTGCTCTTTGTGCTATTCATAATTCATATTTCACAAAATTTGTTTGATAATATTCACATCGTCAATAGAAAACACTGAAGGGAGACATTTGTTTCTGAAATATCTCTTCATTAAATCCTAGTGGTCCCTCACGTTCATTGCTACTATGGTTTTCTTCATTATTCAATAGCACTTTCAATCCCCAAGTGTGTGACTTTCATTATTATAGATCATTTTTCCTTAGGATGTGTGATTTAATTTTAATGTAGGAATCTAAATCAAAATCCTTTCCTATTTAGTGGCTCTCTAGTGTAATAAAATAGAGTGAGGCTTAGCCCAATGCTTTTGTGCTCAGGAGCATTTTGCCATGTATTTTAATCATAATAAAATCAATAGGAAGGCGCCAATGGTGAAAATGAGAAAGAAAGGTTGCCTATAAGGAGCAGGAGAATAAAGTTTGTTTCCTGTTGTTTTGTTTGTCTGTTTGTTTGTTTTCCCAGAGGACAAAAATGCTTCAAGCAAATAAATTTAATTCTGCATCTATCACCATTGCTTGTCCTCTTGAGTATAGTATGAATCAACTAAAAGGTTTTCCTTTTGGATTAGCCATGTCTTAAGTTGAAGTAGTGTGTGTTTTATGAAACCTGTGTGCTTTCCTAGTTCCATAAAGACATCTCTGGATTGTTCACTATGGCTCACTCACTCTTAGTGTACCTTGGTCTGAAACACCAGTGAAAACTTCTCTTGTTGGCACATAGCCAAGGCAAATTATGATCTAACACTGAAAATTACTTTTCTCTTTACACTGGGGAACTACTGTGTTAAAAGACATCTTCCTTTCCTAGCTCCAGGAGAATGAGGCACAGACAAGTGTAGTCACTCTGGGTGCACTGAAACCAGACTCAAGGCCTTCCTCCGCAGTCAGTGTTTCATTGCACCACAGGAAGGAGCATCAGCATGTTATTTCTTACTCTCCTTTTTTTTTTGGCTGGTGCCAATATATATATATATATAAGTATATTTTTATACATACATACATATATATATATATATATTCTTTTTTCTGTCTGAATATGAAGCTGAAGACATGCAAAAATCACATCATTTGTACCTGGTCATGTTAAGTAAATCTTGACATGAGATTTTGAGATTGATATTTTGCAAATACAAATGATGTTAAAAACAAAATGGAAATATATACAGTGTTAAGAAAAAAATAGTTGATCTGGGACTTAGTGTCAGAGAATATGAATAAACACAGGGATGTTGCTTGTTAGTCTCTCAACTGCTCCACTCAAAAAGTAGAGAGCAAGGTTCCCTGGTTGTAAATACCGTGGGGCAAGAAGCAAGAAACCTGGAAGCAATTTTTATCTACAACATGGGAAAATACATCTTCTATCTTATTATATTAATCTCAGATGCTCATGATATCTTCATGACAGTTCAGCTTAAACCAGTGACTACAACTGACTAGCTGATGATTACACCATTCGCAAAGCTGTCCTGCTGCCATTCCAAATGATCGTTTTTTTGTTAAAAAAAATTCCCAGGTTATAATATAATACCTAGTATAATATATATAATATAATACCCTTGTGTGTTGGAAGCTTGTCAGCTCTCAGGAGGTGAGCAAGGTTGACTGCATTCAGGAGGTGGCTGAATGTAGTCATTCCTTCTGTAATGCACTGGGGAGACCTTGCTGTTCAATAGTGGGGCCTACTCCTCCCACTGTCACCGAGCCCTTGCCCTGGTGTGAGATGGAGGTGGAGGCAATATGCATTTCTCCAAGGTGAGTATAAAGCCATTGTTGATGCATATTCCAGCTCTGTGTGTGAAAAAGAACAACACAAAAAGAAGTATCCCAAAGAATCAGCTTCTGCTACCTTATGGAAAAGATGTTGGGCTGAGCCACTTTTACCAACAGAAGTTTCTCTGAGTGGGGCTGAAAACTTCTTTTGATGCTATGTTCCTTGATTTCTCATCTGCACCTTTGAAGTCTATCATTTCTACAGCCTATTTCTGTGAGGATGAAGTGAACTGATGAATGGTTGCTGCAACATCCTGCCCCACTGTGCCTTGAGCTAACAGTGGTAGTTCCACACGTACCTGTAAGAAGTGGTTGGGTATCCCCTTAATCTCCATGATATCTTACATACTTACTGTGGTCCATACAAAGCATTCGGTTGGCCTTTTAAATGAGCAAATTGTCTGCCTTGCATGTGGTGGCCGGCTGGAGCCATTTTGCCCATCAAACAGATGGTTCTCTGACACGTGTTTTTTCCTGTTTCCTTCTTCATTTTCAGCTTGCCCCCGTAAACAGTATTCTTGCTTTGTACATTTGCCTGTCCGATTTTCACTCAAATATTTAAGGCTGGAAACAAACTAATGAATTAATTCTTAATTAGAATCAGGACATATGCCAGACAATTCATTTTGTAATTTGAATGGCAGAAGAAAATGTTAAAACTCTCATAAAAATGTACTTACTCAAGCATAAGTTTTTTTAAATTGTATTATCTTAAGTATATAAGATTGCTTAGGCTAGATTTCATACTCACCTGACAAGCAAAGGAAGAGCTGGGAACAGCTTCCAATTATCTTTCTAGCTAAAACTTTTATTTCTATCCCTCTTAATTTCTACTCACAGTGAAAAAAAGAATATAATTCAATTTATATATAAATATTGTCATAACCATCTTACAAAATTTGTTCTAATTCTTGGCATTTTGGGGCCAGAAGTCTCAGATATTTCTTGCACACATGTTGCTCATATATATACATTGCAGATATTTGTTGGACTATGTGTACATATGATTGTGTTGAAACAGACATTTTGCATATAGGAAAGCTAGGAAATAATATCAGAATTATTGCAAGATGTCATGGTTTTGTAATTTTTGCTAGTGGTATTCCACATCATAATATCATGTGGAGCACAGAGAAGAAGAACTACATGTCCCAGAGGACCAGAGAGGGAAAGATGTCACGGAAGAGATGCTGGCTCTCTCTCTCTCATTGCCTGGAAGCGAGTGTGAGTGTGCTTCCAAGCCATGGTGCCTTCAATTTCAAAGTAGGCTTCCCAGTCTCTGGAAACCTCTCTCTCTCTTTCTCTTTTATTTTACTTGATTTATTAGCCTCAATTTCAATTAGATTTTAATCAGTAAAATAAGATTTCCTCCTTAGATCGTTGCTGCTTTTCTGTGTGTTTCCTTGAGCCCAGCTCCCATCTCCCTACCCCGTCCCATTTTTCCCTTCCTCTTTGTCAGGAGCCGGGGGGCCCACAGGCCTACTGCTTCCCTGTCATGGACATAGATCGATCTAGATAACACCATGACACAAGAAAAGCCTACTTTTTGTCTTATTAGGAGCTGTCTGTATCCCACCTTCAACCCTTGCAGATCAAGGGTTTTTCAATTTTTTGGATTTTTTTTGAATGATCATGAACCAGACACTGCTTGACAATCTGTGAGCCTGGTACTGGAGAATGGAGAAACTTGTAATACTGAAACCATTCTGAAGTGTCATTTTCCCAGCAGAAAAATATTCAGTTTGAATTAATTGATACCATTTTTGCTGTTTCATAGCCTCATTAATATGCACTCTAATGACACCAGAGTTGTCTATAAAATAAAAAATTTGTTCCTTTGTGTTTTGTTTGTTGTTTGTTTGACCCCCGTTCTTCTCTCATCCCTCAGGAAATATCAGCAAAACTGATCTTTCTTTTCATGTTTATTAAATACTTGTTTTCACAAATGAAATTTTTGTTTTGTTTTTCTTTTTTTATATTTGTTTTTTGAAAACTGAAGAAATCTAAAATGAAGTTGTGTTAAAATATATATATATATATATAATTACATTATATATATATATATATATATATATATATATATATATTTTTTTCCTCTATGGGGGAAAAGAAACAAACCACCACAAAAAAAAATAATTAAAAAAATGAACAAACAGTTTTGAGACCTCATTGTTTGGAATTTTCTTAGGAAGCCTTCACATGGGATGCCATATCACTTCTCCAGCAAGGGAACACTTGGTGCAATATGGAATACTACATGCATTCAGTGGTAACTTGTAGCTGATCCTCTGAGAAACACATTAATCAAGCTACAGCAGTATCATTTACGACATAAATATTTTATGTCCCTAGTGGGAATTTTATGTGTGAGTTTTTGTTGTTGTTGTTGTTTTGTTTTGTTTTTTCTGTTTCAGAAGAAAGTGTATGCTTTTCAGAGAAGAACAAAAATGGTTGAAAACAATTTTTTCTCAGATTATAAAGACAAAGGGGAATTGCTATCATATAATTCCTCCTAGGAATTGGTTTCTATAGTATATAAGATCGCCCAGTTCATTTTTACTAGCTCTGGATCAGCTTTAATGTGCAAATACGAATCCTCAGTTTCTCCTTCACGTTATTAAATACAGTCCTGCCAATTCAAGACATTGATGTTTCTGGGTTTTTGAGAGTATGAATTTTCTCTTCTTATAAAATTATTCCTCCCTGACTACTTCACTAGAAACATCTTTAGAATGGTGTAAAATTTAAAAATGATCATCTTTTCTAGATTTTTATGGAGCCCATATGGATTCCTCTTTGAAAATAAGCGAACTTTCATAATCTATGTGGAGGGCTAAGAATGATATTCTACAATGCTGATAGAATATTTCTATTCTATTTCTTTAAATAGGAAAAAGAAAAAGAAAAAAAAAAAAAGAAAAAAAAAAGACCTCTTTCTTGTTTTCATTTTCCTAAGCTTTTGTCAGTGCTTTCAAAATACATCAGTACTGTAAGACAACACCCTGTCCTCATTTCTACACATTGTTTGTGTACCAGACTCAGAACTGCCATTTCACATCACAGTACATTGATTCTTAATGTTCTTTTAATTTAGGTTAAAGATGCAGAAATCTTAGCTCAGTTAGGCTGCATGATGACCTGTATTTGAACTTCTTACCAGCTGCTCTTAGTTCTTGGACAACAATTCTTTCTTTAAAACCACAATTAGGGGAAAAAACAAAAAAACAAAAAAAAACAAAACAAAACAAAAAAAAAAAAAACAGCAGTCTCCAGTGAAGTGACACTATAGACTGTTATAGACTGTTTTTAATTAAGCTTTAACATTATTTTTGTTCAGTCAATAAGAAATAAGTGCTTTCAAAATGGTTGTAAGGGATGCAGGATTTATACAGATGCAATAATCTCACTTACTTCTGTCTAATTCCCTCTTCAGATCTATTGCTGTTATCTGATTTACTAAGACAAGGCAGCTGGTATGCCCTTTTTGAGCTAGCTTTGCAAGATTAAATTCTGCCACCTTGACCTAGCATAAATATTGAGAAATGGCACAGCCCAGGTTCATCATGGGATCTGGTGCATGAAATTAATGCTGGAAAGTAGGATAAAGCAGTGACAGTGACATGGATGTGTCGGTCTGGATAATTCTGTATCTCTTGAAAGAGGGGAAAAGTTCAGTAAGACAGCACTGTCTTACCAAATAAGTGCAAAGGAATAAAATATGTTCCCATATAAGCTATGCATTTGGGTACAGAGTAATAGCAGGAATAGAATATTAACATAGAAGTGATTGATATTCTCTGAAATAGAACATTTTCAGAATTTCATACAGGCTACTTTACAGTCTGACTTCACGATTTACGTTTAGTTCAGCCAGCAAAAGCATAGAAATGCTACTGAAAATGGTGGAGCAACGGAAGTGGGATCTGATCCTACAATATCAGTAAAGCAAAGTTCCTGTTAACTTCACTGGATATTTTAAGCAAGCAGAGATGGAAAAAAAATAACTCATTTTTCAACAGAAAGAAAGAAAATGGAGCATATTTTTAGCATATTTTTATTATTCTTGCAAAGCCAGTTTTAACTTAACCATCTCTTTTCAAGGCATGATTAAAAGCCATAAAAAACTGTTGTATTTTGCTTTCATTGCCAAAGGCAAACTGGCATACCACTTGCACAAGACCGCCTTGAGCAGTTTTCTGTAAACTAAATTATGATTATGCGTATATGAACGCTGAGCCAATAAAGCACAGAATTTGCTATTCACATTTATAACTGCTGTATAGTATTTTTTTCTACTAAGGCAAGGAAGGTCTCTTCTTCTACTAGCATGCATGCAATGTTTAAATTAATCCTATCTTCTTTTGGTAGATGCAAACAAAAATGGATGGTATTTTGTTGTGCTTTTTATTTTATTTTATTTTTGTACTATAAATCTTAAAGTACTAATTTATTTCCAAATCAGACTTCTGCTGTTTGATCAAGCTAGACATTGTAGTGCCTAATAAAATAATAATTTGCTCTGCAATAAATGTCATTCTGAAGTACTGTTAGAGTAGAAGCTTCTAAAGGGCAAAATTGACTTAATTTAAAAATAAAATAAAATAAAATAAAAAATTACAACCTCAAAAATATCCACCTATAACAGATGCTGTAACATATGGCTAGGTTTAAGTGAGTGCATACTTGAACACAGAAAATAAATAAGGGCATGACAAGACTCCCCCTTTCTCTTTTGCCCCATAGATACACCAATCACATGGTCACCAGATGGCATATACAGAACTTTGAATGCAGCACAATATTTACAGCTACCACTTTGTGGCCTTAAAGTCTGAATAATAAAACACTCATTTCATAAGTCTGAATAGAAGCACTTTCATGTTGTTTAGTTTTGTTACTCAGAGCAGAGAGAAGAATTTCTGCAAAAATAATTGGGCAACGTTGTCTCTGAGGCAATGATCTTTAGGCCATTCTGAATATAGCAAGGTTAAGATGAAGCTCTTAGTCTAGAAATTTTTACTTCTCAAAGTCAGTTTTGCAGAAAAGCTGTACAGCTCCTTGGAGTGCCATGGGAGCTGTTGAGTGGCTTTGCGCCAGGTCCTGTGATGGGATGTCCTTCTCAGCACCATGGTGGTGGCCTAATCCCAAGATACATCCCGTGAAGTCTTTCTAAGGCACTTACTAGGAGAGCAATAGCCAAGCTAAGCTGTCTCTTGAAACACTATCTTATATGCTCATACTATCCAAGCCCACAAGAGGGAGAACAAGATAACAAAGCCACAGCACAAATAGTTGCATGCCCCAAATCGTCTTTCAGATTATAAACCCTATCTCTTCTCCCAGTTTTGTGGGTATAAGTAAATAAGTATTTTACTTTCAAAGGTTAGGTCCTTTACAATTGAAAGATAAATAAAAAGTTTCACTGACACTAGAGCAAGTCTTGCTTTTATTCTGTACCATGCTCTTTGTGGAAGAGGGCTGATTATTTTTACAGAAAATAATGCTAAATGCAGCATAGAAAAAAAAAATAAAATAATTGAATGAAGATGGAAATCCACTTAACTACAAAATATTTATGCCTTCAATGCTCTTGTAGTAAAATAGCATCTAGACTTGTCCTTGATGAAGGCTACATAGTTTGCATGGATTTTAATTGCTTTGAGACTTCAGTTAATTTGAAGACATTCTACTGAATAAATATTCAGCTTCATATTTGGATATTCCATTTCATATTCCGACCATTTTTAAGGAAAATAATCTTCATTACAACACAAAATTACAGATTCACCTGTATAAAAAAACAGAATATCAACATGAGTTTATACAGATTTAGGAATACAAAGCACAGGAAATAGATATCAGTCTATCTGGAATTAAAATGTCTGGAATTAAATTACATATTTTGCATAATGTATATAAATAAACAATATAAATTATATGTAATTTTAAGTATATAAGCTGAGCAATTATAACATTAATTATAAGTGTTATGATATATGATTGATAAACATAAATAATATAAATAATATTATACCTTATTATCAGTTTTGAGTGCTTATATAGCTGTTTTCCTGAGGCTTTTAGTGAGTTTACTATTTGATAACAATTCTGAATAACATACGTAAAGAAGATGAGTAAAATATATCCTGGGTATAAAGTACTCTTTCCATTTCTTCCCACTTTATTACTTGAGTTCTGCATTGTTAGTATGGTTGTTTTAAGACCATCAGGGGAATATGGCAATTCATAATTTTACACAACTGAACATAATCTGTTGATTTATTTTTAATGTGAGTACTGTAGTGATTTTGTTTGTCAGAAGCCATGGGGAACAAAGTTGAATATTATACATTAGCAGCGTCCATTTAACATAATAAGGAATATAATTAGATCATAAACAGAGGCATGATTTTAAAATGCACTCTTATACATAATGAGATGATATTAAAAGCTTCTCTGGCTATAAATAGAATGTTTGCATTTCTGGGAATAGTGTGGGGCTTCTATTGAAAAAAAATACAAGAGTGAAAAGAAGTGAGGTGCATAAAAAAATTAGCAGACATATGACTCTATTCCATTTTGCAGTAAATTTTACGCTGTTTAAGAATGGATACACACACACACACACACACATATATATATATATATAAAATTGCACTCTCCATTTGCTTGTTTTACCAGATAAAGGAAAAGCAAAGAAGGAGAAGAAGAAAAAAAGGTGGAGCTGATTAATGATTTGAAATGTTTTGTCTGGTCTTTCACAAGCAATCATAAAAGATCAATTAAATTGCATACGTAGATATTCATAACAGGAACCTGAATATGTTTTAATATTTGGTTTTAAATGAAAACATGCTCTTGAACAAAACCATTTAATTTATACATTCATTTTAAACATTCTTATTTAAGTCAGGATATATACTTTCTTCATAAAATTAGGTAGGTTTTTTTCATTGTTTTAAATGTCAATTCCATACTTCTCCTATCATGTCTGCAGTGCAGCCAACTTAAAATAAGGCTCTCTGAAGAGGATGAAAATGGACATTCATCAGTAAAACAAGAGCAGCAATGATTTTTCAATTTATGTGGCTTTTGTGTTTTTTTCCAAATGTTTGTACATTTATATTTGCTTTCCAGGAGGTGACATCCTTTATAACTCTAAGAATTACATTTTATTTTATTTTTTTCTAAACCAAGATTTGTTTTCTCTTATTAGCTACTAAGGATAAAAGTTGCAGTTTTTCTGTGCCTTGTCTCTTTCATTCATGGTTCAGTCAACTTTTTTCTACTCCTTTTATTTCAACTTTCTTACTTAGGAAGTTAACAAGTTTGTTTTAGACTAGATTTAGTAAACAAATAAATGATGCACTTATGCAAGAAATTTTCTATTTTGCTTTTATTTCAATATATATAGATATCATTTCATTTGTTTTATTTTTGTTTCACTGAAAAGGGTTAGAAAATCTGACAGAAACTTTACACTAGTCCCAGGCTACAACAAACAGTGCAACTTTTTGCTGCATGACAGATGCTTCTCTGTTATGGCAGTAGTTATGTGGGCCAGCTGGAAGACTGGAGACCATCACGTATCATCATCACAAAATACTTGATTCACCATCTGCTTTTATGAAATGTTCCTGAAATTAAATATCTTAATGGGAGCATGGAGTTTTGTGCTAAGGGGTAGGTAAGTGAGAAAACTTTGAGTTCAGTGAAGGACTAAACTAGAGCTGCATTTGTGTACGTATATGATGCTCCTGCTTTGAAAATCCACGATCTATTGGTTAACCTGCAATGCATCCAATATATTTACTCTGATTTTGAGCTTTTACAGTACCATGCTATATTTTTAATCTTAATAAAATTGCAAATACATTGTGAAAATTGTTTCTATTTATGTAGAAGTCTATACCACAATATTTACTGTATAAACGGACAGCAAACAAGCTCATGGATTTTGCATACAGTTTCATGGATTTTTGCTAGATCTGATTTATGTTATTGTAATGGATTTCTTTACATAGAGCTTGTTCTTATATCATTTTAATATTAAAGTTATTTATTTGCAGGTCTTCTTCTGTAAGGAACAGTTATGAGGAAAAGGCTGGAATGATGTCAGTATTTCCAGAGAATACCTCAATGAACAATAAAATTGTTGACAAGACTACTTTTTTGAATACAGTACCAAATGTTGATACTGTAAAGGAAAGGTTCTATCTTTGATTAAACCTTGCAATTATTAGACTCCACAGATTTGCTATAAGATCACAAAAAATATGTTTCATTCATGCTATAGATGATAGGATTTTCCTAAGGATCTTAATGTGAAGAAAGATGTGGAAGATAACACTGAATAGGTTTGGTAAGTGCTAAGGATAATGAGAGATGGGAACTTGCTCATATTGATAACTGCACACTGTGCAGATAAAGCTGTCTTCTTTTGTATGTCATTTGATATTCTTAGTTATCTTCATTCCCATAGTAATCAATTGTGATTTTGTTTTATTCGCTTATCATTACCAAAATCTTTTATTTCTAAATGTATTATTTCTCATTTTTACTTTTACACACAATCTATGAAGAATGTATTGAAGAATCTATAAAGAATCTATAAAGAATCTTCAGTTTAGCTTAAAAGTCCATAACTTGTGTATATATATCCATGTGAAAGACAGTGGGAGAATATATTCATGCAATGGATAAAGCAGGATTAGCAAGAAAAACAGCAGGTGAACACAACATTCATTTGCAAAAAGTCCTGGTTGGAAGCAGTTCCTCATCAGATGTGTTGGAGCTGTGAGAAAAGCAGGGAGGCAGAGCTGTGCTTGTTGGAGCCCAGTTGCAGATGAACATGCTCATCAAAAGGCGAACATGGGAGTTAAAAAGCTCAGGTCAGCTTGAAGCATTTCAGCATTTTAGGATGGGAAAGACTCCTCATCCATATATGTCAAAATGTGAAAAATAAAACAAATAAATTTTACTACAGTGGGCTATATAATGACAGAATATACTGTGTTTTTTGTTGTTGTTGTTGTTGTTTGTTTAGGATTTTTCTTATTTTTTCTTTGCTCGCCCCTCCCCCTCCTACTTTTAGGAATTTCTTAATGTATTTTAATTATTTTTCAGGTTCAGTCATATAATATATAATATAGTTAGGGAAAGGTATGCCCTTTAAAAAGCCATTGTTCTGCAAATGGAAGGGGAATCGCTACAACTTTAAATGTGTGTGGGACAGAAGAACATAGAATGGGAAATTAAGCAAAATCTGTTTTGTTTTTTTTTTCCTTCTGTAGTAACTTACTTGAGAATAACCTTCTTTCACTTTTAATGTCATACACAAATGTCACGTCAAATATTAACTACAATTTTCACAGCACTATACAGAAAATAATTTTATTCTATTTATGTATTTTATTCCAAAACTTGTGCAGTGACTATAGTTGTCATTCTTCCTGCTGTAGTCTCCAAGAGAATATTAAACTCTCTCATGTATGATAACGCAATTACCTAGCTTTATGGATTTTGTTTTGTCTTTTCTTTCAAACAATGCCTTCAAAAAAGTGCTTTAATTAAAAATATTTCCTGTAACTATAAAGTTTCAGATGAAGATTTTTATCCAGTACATATAGAGTGCAGGAAGAAACATTTCAGATTCTAAATAGCTTTATATTAGGTAGTAAATGAAGGGTTGTGTTTACAAAAGTTTTAGAACTAAGCCCAAAGCTGGCATCAGTGTCATTTTAAAACATTTTGAAAGTGTGATGAAATTAGAGTATGTGGCTGAATCTACGTAAAAGAAAGAAAACCAAACTGAACCAAAACAACAACAAAAACAGCTAAAGCTTGCATTTTAAATATAGGAACAAATCTCACTTTCATTAACAGTTTTTCCAAAGCAAACAAGCATGAGTTTGCTACATCTGTGATTCCAGTGAAAATGTGTTAGGCGAGGTATGAAGCACCTGCTATTACATGCATACATGCAAATACAAGTATACACATGTAAGGGCATTTCAGTGCAATCTTTCCCTTCTTCAAAGAAATCCAATTCTAAAAAAATCTATTCTCTCTGCAAAGAGTGACAGGTTCATATTAACTGTTTCACATAAGACCAAGGAACGTTTTCCTATTTTTGAAAACATCTTTTCCTGTACTGAACAATGCACCATCTTCTGTGAGGATGCCAACAGTGTCATGGGTATGAAACAAGGTGTAGGTTTTTTAAGGGAGAGGTAAGAAGTCTTGATCTTCCATTTTTTTCTGAGGTATTGACAATCCCATAATGTGTAATACAGACACATGCACCCATTTATGTGATATAAGATGATTTACAAGCAGCAATTCTGGAGAATGGTCTGCAGCTCAGGTCTTATGGGGATCAGCTGAGGGAACTGAGGTTGTTTAGGGATGTGAAAAACAATAAGAAGACTTTCTTCAGGTATATTGGCCAGAAGAGACAGGCCAAACCGTGTATACCTTCTTTGGTAAATTTAAAAGGAGAACTGGCTTCAATGGATGAAGAGAAAGATGAGGTACTGAATGAGTTCTTTGCCTTGGTCTTCACTGGTGGCCAGGATTCTAGTCTTTGTCACATCTCTGAGCCCTGCATCCCAGACCCTCTATGTGGGGACCAGGGAGGTAAATCCCTCCCCACTGTAAGGGCTGAGCAAGTCCGAGAGCGCCTCTTGAGACTGAATGTGTACATGTCTATGGGGCCGGATGGTGTGCATCCCAGGGTCCTGAAGGAGCTGGCTGAGGTGGTTGCCGAGCTGCTCTCCATCATATTTGAGAAGTCATGGCTGTCAGGTGAGGTCCCAGATGACTGGAGGAAGGGTCACGTCACTCCCATATACAAAAAGGGGAGCAGGGAGGACCCGGGGAACTACAGGCCAGTGAGTCGCATCTCGGTGCCCGGGAAGATCATGGAACAGATCCTCCTCGATGACATGCTGGATCACATGAGGAATGGGCATGCGATCTGAGACAGCCAGCACGGCTTCACCAGGGGAAGGTCATGCTTAACCAACCTTGTGGCCTTCTATGATGGAGTGACGGCATTGGTTGACGAAGGGAAGGCAACCGATGTTTTTTACCTGGACATGAGCAAGGCCTTTGACATGGTGCCCCACCACATCCTCATCTCCAAACTGGAGGCATGTGGTTTTGATGGGTGGACCACTCAATGGATAAGAAATTGGTTGAAAGGCCACAGACAGAGGATGGTGATCAATGTCTCTATGTCTGGGTGGAGGCCAGCACCACGAGTGGTGGTTTTTAACATCTTTATCAGTGACATCAATGATGGCATCGAGTGCACCCTCAGCAAGTTTGCTGATGACACCAAGCTGAGTGGTGCGGTTGATACAGAGGGAAAAAGGGATGCCATTCAGAGGGACCTCAACAGACTTGAAAGGTGGGCCCGGGTGAACCTAATGAGGTTCAACACGGCAAAGTGTAAGGTTTTGCACTTGGGCCGGAAGAACCCCAGGCATCTGTACAGACTGGGAGGAGTGATCCTTGAGAGCAGCTCGGCAGAGAAGGACTTGGGGGTTCTGATGGATGAGAAACTTAACATGAGCCAGCAGTGTGCTCTTGCAGCTCGGAAGGCAAAAGGTATCCTGGGCTCCATCAGGAGAGGTGTGGCCAGCAGGGACAGGCAAGTGATTCTCCCTCTTTACTCTGCTCTTGCGAGGCCCCATCTGGAGTACTGTGTCCAGGTGTGGAGCCCTCAGTACAAGAAAGACATGGAGCTGTTGGAAAGGGTCCAGAGGAGAGCATCGAAGATGATCAGGGGACTGGAGCACCTCCCCTATAAAGACAGGCTGAGGGAGCCGGGCTTGTTCAGCCTGGAGAAAAAAAGGCTGCGGGGTGACCTCGTTGCAGCCTTTCAGTACCTGAAGGGAACCTATAACCAGGAGGGGAGTAAACTCTTCGAAAGGGCTGATAATAGCAGGACAAGGGGAAATGGATTTAAGTTGAAAGAGGGTAGATTTAGGTTGGATGTTAGGGGGAAGTTCTTTACTAGGAGAGTGGTGAGGTCCTGGAACAGGCTGCCCAGGGAGGTTGTGGATGCCCCTTCCTTGGAGGTGTTCAAGGCCAGGTTGGATGGGGCCCTGGGCAACCTGATCTTGTAAATGTGGAAGTTTGCTGTCTCTGCCAGGCAGGGGGATTGGAACTTCATGATTCTTGAGGTCCCTTCCAACCCCGGTCATTCTGTGATTCTGTGATTCTGTGATTCTGTGATTGTCTAGTGTGGAGGAGAGGAGGCTCACAAGAGACCGATTCGCTCACCTGGAGGGAGGTTGTGGAGAAGTGGGAATTGGCCTCTTCTCCCAGGTAGCTAGTGATAGGACAAGACGGGGTGGCCTCACATTGCACCAGATGTTTAGATTGGATATTCAGAAGAATTTCTTCTCAGGAGTGGTAAGACTTTGGGACAAGCTGCCCAGGGAATTTGTGGAGCCTCTGTATCTTGATGTATTTAATGAAGGATGTTTTACTTAGGGTCTCGATTTAATGGGTAATATTAATTGTAGGCGGACAGACAGTTTGTCTATATGATCTTACAGGTGTTTTCCAACCTTAATAATTCTATGATTCTATGAGTCTATTATTCAGTGACCTATTTAGAGCCATTTTAGGGCTTCAATGTTTAATTTCAGAGTGCCTAGACAGAATTTCCTTCTCAGCATACCAGCATATCCTGGTGAGTTCAGCAGTGCTTGGCTTTCATTTGTTTTGGGGTTTTTTGTTATTTATTTATTTATTTTGAGTCAGTCATCATCCCTTCCTTGCAAAATGCATGAAACTGGAGTATTAATGAAATTAGGTCACAACCACCTGACATAGAAATTAAACTGACCAGTTTTTCACTTCTAAAGCAATCTACAAATATTAAAGCTCATTAGAATGAAATGGAAGATAAATGTGTTTTTATGCATTGCTGTTACATTATGTCCAAGTCTTCCAAAGACTTACATATGTGCAGGCAATTTTGTACAACAACAGTTTGTTTGCTGAATCCTTGCAAGACCACAGATTTCAGCAATACGAAAATGTAAATATGCAAAACTTGTTATGCCTTAGAAATGTGGGGAATTTTATTTATTTATTTATTTATTTATTTATTTATTATTGATTTGGTTTTCCTTTGCTTGTTATCACAGTCAAAGCAGTAATTTGTTTTGTTTAACAAAAGTGTCAAACTGACTTTTGAGCTCATAAATGAAGTTGTCAAGCTATGGTCTCTATTTGGATGAAACTTTGAAGAGAAAGAGATTTATAGAACTCCTTAAGACAAAAGGATCATTTCTTTTCAATGAGTATTGTAGTTGCAGTTGTTGTTTTCAGTGAAAAACACAAATATAATGTCAGAAACATTTATAAATTGTATTCAATAGACTGTTCACATAAGGCAGCTGAAAAAATAATTACAACAGTCTTTTTTGTTTTGTTTTGTTTTTTAATTTGGAATAATGTATGGCTTTAAAATTATGTAATACCTATATCTGATGTCCATAAGCTGGATTAAAGTCTTCATCAAGAAGTGAAATTGCCAAATGCTGAAAACGATATTTTGTGCCAATACAAACCTGGCATCACTTTAGGAAACACCCAACTGGAAAACAAATGTCAATTTTTGCAGCTTTCCTCTGGATATATAAGAAGTGTGCTGTGCTAACACACAGAGCTTACATTTCACTATGTTTTTAGGCTATGAAATCTCCATAGGGCTCTAACAACAGTATTGACTTTCAAGTGGCTTCCAAGAAAATGTTGTTTCATATTTTACTGCAAGCCTTCATCTATGTCTTTTCTGAAATCTGATTGAGTGATCGATGTGATTGAGTGATCAAGGCCATGGCCTTATACCCCATTGCTCATTGTGAGACATTATATAAGGATTGTAATGAAATATTCATAAATAAGCAAAATATTTTATGTGTACTTTAGGAAAAAGAAAAAAAAAAAAGGAATAAGAAAAAAAAGCATGCATTTGACAGATTTATTGACAATAATTCAAAAGAAGTTATTATAATTATATAGTTAGACTTTCTACATAATCTAAATTACGGATTGCTGTACATTAGTACTGAACTGGAATTTATGCACAGTGACTCTCAGCAATATTTACCTATTGCTTTCCTTCTCTGTCCCCACCTCTTTACCACTGCCTTGTCCTTCATTCCTGCAGGCATTGATGCTGAGCTCATGGCCCCAGTAACTGTCCAGCTGAGAATGGAGGAGCCTGTTTCACACTTTTGTCCATCTGAAAACAGGTTTTCAGAAAAAATTCTGAGTTAACATATTCAGAGAATGTACTGTGTATGGTAATGTTTTCTGTGGTAATAGATTGCTCTCTTTGATATTTAGAAACTGACAATTTTAGTGCTGTGGGCATAAAACAACCAACAGAAGCTCATCAAGAAACTATATATTAATACTCTTTTTAAAGTAAATGAGTGCAAGAGAATGACCTACTAACTGAAAAGGTTTTGATTAATTTATTTTGTATTTCTTGAATTTGTTTTCTTCTTGCAGTTCTGAAAATCTGTGCTATTCATAGTATTATTTCCTCTAATAAACATTTTGATTCTGAAAACAATAAAAGAAAATGTATAACTGAAAGACTGTAAAAAGTTATATGTATAACAGAAAAGGAAGTGACAATGTTGAAAAAGTGACTAGAGTATGGGAGCAAGGAAATGTGTCTGAAATTCTGAAATAGATAGAAATTGAGGCTTACTACCTTATATGTACATTTAAGTAGGAAAAGAAAAATGATATAAAGTAGACATGTGGAATGTAGAGTGGAGACGGTCAGCTTGTGGTATGCAACTGGACTACATGAATGATTAATTTTAATTTCAGAAGACAACACTGGAATAATTAGCTTGAAAGCCATGCTGTAGCAATTCTGTTTCTATTTTTTTTGGACTGATATTTGAACAACTGCCTGTACTTTGATATTTAAACAACATATTTAAACTAAATATAGAATGATAGAATATATGAAAAGCCACATTACAGTTGTTTACTTTACAATGTCTGTTTTGAGGGGATTGAATACAGCAGGTGAGATTTTTAGTGTGAAATTTTAAAAACACATCAGTATTCTTTTAGTGATAAATAAATGGATACTGAGTTAGACTAAATCTGATCACTGATATATGCAGAAACTTTTCATACATTCTGGTCTTCCACATTTCAGGAAAAATAAAGATGAAGGGACTAGGCTACTGCAAACGCCATATGAAATGAGGCTTTATTTTCGAACTTGTCTAATCTTATAATTGAGATGATTTAGTTTTGCTTTTAATTTTCTTTTCATTATTTACTTTCCTCCTTATTTACAAGACTTAAACCATTATACTAAATTATTAAATTCATGCTTTTTTTTTTTTTTTTTTTTTTTTTTTTTTTTTTCCATCCAAACAAAAGCTTTTAATCCCATTACTTGATTTTAAAAAGTTGAAAGGAACTTTTTTGCTAAAATAGCATGCAGTTCTACATAATCTTAAAAAATAATAATATTTTTTTAAAAAAATGTAGAGGAGAAATTCCTCAAAAATGTCCCAATTTCAGTGAAAATACTGAATCCAAATATTATTGAGACTGGGAAGTAGTCCTGTACAGAAAGCAGATTCACAACAATCTCCCACTCTGATTTCAGTAGCTCCAGAACCCACAGAAATATTTGTTTTCTGTAGCTTTTGTAACTATAGAGGTTTGAAATCTGCCTCCTCAGTGTTACCATTAATAGCTAGTAAAAGTACCAAAAATCTTCTTTTTATGCATTTACACAGCTAAAGAGGACAAACAGAATGCATATAATCAATAAATAATTTATATAATAGAGGATAAAGTTCACTGCCTATATTCATTTAAAATGTTTTTTTTTGTTTTTGTTTTTTTTTAACTAGAATCAAGGAAAGGAACTGATTTTGTGTTTGATGTTGCTTGTAATTTGGAGACTAATAGTTCTGTTTGTTGTCGTTGCTGTTGTTTTGTTTTGTTTTCTAAAGAAGAAACTATAGTCAGTGTTTTACACAGAGGAAAAGAGAAGACACTGATGCATTTTCTCTGCAGGATACAAAATTCTGACTCAGCAGTAAATATGCTTCTTTCTCTTATCGAGAAACACGCCTTTTTTTGAGTGTGTCTCGTTGGCAAGTTTACTGCTGTAAATGGGGAGCACCCTAACTAGTAACAAAGGCCAGACATGCGCTTTTGTGTTTACTTCCATTAGCGAATGCTGGCGTCCTTAATGGTCATGTCCTGTCATTTCAGCTCAATGAGGACTGCTAATAGCCCTCAGCAACTGCCCCTTCCTCCGTTTGGTGCTTGGCTCAGTTCTCTATCCGAGGGCAGGAAGGAAAACAAAGAAACTGAGCCACATAAATCATTCACTGTTTAACCTGTTTAGCCTGTTATTGCCCATGATGCTGTAATCCTATATGATATTTTTATGAAGTCTATTTAAACATGCTTACCAAATCTCTTTATATCGTTTCTATTAATGTTCGATAGCACTGACTATCCTCCTTAGTCAAAAAGCCCGTAGGCATTACCAGTGTAATTTGCTTGCTTTCCAGACCGTAGAGTTCAACAGCTTTCTTTTGTTTTCCTTCTTTATGTTGTAAATAACTGTCTGAGCTTTAAAAGTACTTTGGATTAATCAAATAAACTTAATGTATCTCTATGGCTTAAAAGAATGTTTAAGACTCCGACAATTTCCTTCTTAACTTTTGGAAATTGAGCCTTGTATTTATTTTTCTTTAAAAGTTAGATTAAGTTATTTAGTTTTTAATACAGCCTTGCACAGGGATGTTATTTTACTTTTTTTCTTTCTGAGGTGTAGTGAAATCTAGCCTTCATGAGATTACCCTTTTTTTCACAGTTTCTGAAATACAGTTTGTTTTGTTTAAAATGTTTAACTTTTTTTAGCTTCTCTCATAAGTATAGATTTATCTTGACATACTTGAGTTTAAAAGGCAATCGGTTTCAGTAATTATATTTCTGGAAGAGATACAGAAATCTGTGAGTTTCGTTATGTATGTTCAGTGGTGCTATGGTAAAGTTATTTATTGTATGGTTGAGAAAGCTTTAGAAATATACAATAAAGGTAGTGTTTAAGTCTTTACAAGAGCTATTTAATCCAATTGCGCTATTCACAAAATGGATTCTCTTAAAATTCAACTCTCTTAAGAACTAGAAAATAAAATCCCCCTGTTGTTGATACATACTTTCCAGAGCTCTCTAAATTGGATCTTTCAGTAGTTCTTTTACTGTAATTAACTCTCAGTAGATATTCATGAGTATTTGGGCAAATAAATGCATACCATTTTTGAGACTGATCAAGTGTTGTTTTTCTCTTACATTCAGAAAAAATAGAGGCATAATTCACACAAAGTGCAATTCAAACTAAATCATAGGGTTTTGTTTTGTTTTGTTTCGTTTTCCTATGTTTGTTATTTCTGAAATTGCTATAAGAATAAAGGGAATCAACTCAGCCAGTACCTGATCTGAAGCCTATTAAAACAGTAGAAAAACTTGCAAGGACTGCAGAAAGCTTTGGAGCAAATTAGAACTGGAATGTTTTTGTCTAAAAGAGTTTAATCTAATGATAAGTACTTCCTGTCTCATTTCCATTTCATTTCAACTGAATTGTGCAGTTATTATATGAAAAATAGAGGTAGGTACTAAGGAAAAAAAATAAATCAGTATCATTAGTATGTCTTTAAAAAAAAAAAATAAATAAAAAATCCTCAGAATTAAATGCTGTTATTTAATGTTTATATGTAGAAATAAAATATTCTTCTGATTCAGTTACAGAGAAAGACAAGGAATGCTATTGCGTTTTATTGCTATTGCTATTGCATACTCAAGGACAATAAGATTACTACCATTAATTAAAAGGATAACTGATTCAGATCTTTTTCCTCTCTGGACGTTATCTTTGTACAAATTATTTTTGAACACAGCACAGTTAAAGCATTCTTACAAGAATATTACATATTCTCAGCCTTATAGGTCATATATATTTTTGCATCTCATTCAGATTTTCTTTGCATCTTTTTTTTTTTTTTTTTTTTTTTTTTCCTTTAAATCTGATAAGCCACAACTGGCAAGAAATTTTTTCCTTGTATTTAAACACATTTTCTCTCTCTTAACATGATTATGATAAAGGTATTTTGCCTTTGCCCTCTCCAAGTTGTGCTGGAAGCAGATGTTAATATTTTATATATAATTTTCCTTAACCCATAATTGGCAATAAAGACAAAATAATGTAATGTTTCAAGATTCCTCAGTGTTAACTAATTAAACCAGCAGCAGGCCTGGAGCATGGGACAATGGCAAACTTTCAGATGAATTAATTTTATGGAAGACCAGCTGAGTAATTGGACTCCAATTACAGGCTGTTTAGCTCCCTCATCACCTTCACATATAATTAAATTCAATTGGTTGATACAGCTTCTATTTTTATGAGGGCACTTACAAGCTTTTTGAACCCCACTGTGACTTTGGATCTAAGCCAATCAATTATTACTCATTTCTCTTTCAAATGGAAATTCTCTAGATTAGTCATATCTTCTACAATGCATTGCTCTCATTTAAAAAATCAGTCTATCGTATACTGTAGGTAGGCATAGATGAAGAGAAATATTTATGGATATTTTTGTTCCTCAAAACTATTGAAGGCAGTTGTCTATTAGTTAAGGGTATTGATGAACAGAGAGCACATGATTTTGTGACCTATCTTGAGAGGTCATGACACATTAAGTGTGTTTGATTTACTGAATCATTGTATTTGCAAATTCCGTGTCTGTCCATGTTACGGGGTGATTACTGAAATTGCTAAGAAATAAACTTCACAGGTATTAAAAAGTAAGTCATTATTGTAGGTAGCCCTAAGTTCCGTAGTTTTATGAGCTAACTTCTTTAACTAAATCCATTCTTACTAATTTGTTTAAAAAACAAACAAACAAGCAAACAAACAAACAAAAAAAAAACACTGTTTACTTGGAGAAATCTTTAACAGCTCTTGCCTTTTGAACAGATTCATATATTGTTGAATAATTAGGCTAAAAGAAAATGCAATTTTATTTTGAGGAGGGAAGAACCAATTCTATTTTAAAGCAAAGCATTTTTCTCTAAATTAGTAACATATTTTAATGTGCAAACAGAGAACTCATTAATGAATTTCTGAAGAGCAGGTGTCAAGTAAATGGGGCCAGGCTTTTTCTGGTTGTTGGCGACACGGCAAGGAGTGTCAGATAAGAACCAGAACACTGGATGTTCCATTTGAATGTGATCTTCTTTACTTTGAGGGTTGCAAAGTACTGGAACAGACTTCATAGAGAGGTTGTGGAGTCTCCTTCCCCGGAGGTATTCAAAACCTTCCTGAACTCTTTCCTCTGCAATGTAGTGTAGGAAATCAGCTTTAGGATGGATTTGGACTAGAAGATTTTCAGAGCTTTCTTCCATCCCCTATGGTTCTGTGATTCTGTGATAAGTAGTCTTTACAACATATTACCTGTAACTAGACTATAAAGAGAGTAAAGAAATTACTAACATTGATATGGCACTTTTTACTACTTTCAGCTTATTGGTTCCAGTGTATTTCTAAACAGAGTCATGTATCATCAGACTTAAATCAGGAAGCAAAGAAAAAATAGTGACAACAGTGATATTTTCCAGTCCTGCCTAGTGATCAATAAAGAAAAAGGCAGTGTCAAATATGAAATATTGCCTTTCTTTAGACCTTTCAGTTAGGGAAATATCAACCATTTCTTTTGTGAGTCTTAAAACTGTTGAATTTGAATTCAAACCATTGATTATATATACAAAAAATGACACTGGTACATACTTAATTACAACAGAGTTTCTATGAAACTGTATTACCACAGATTGACTAGTAAAATAAAATGTTAATGATTATTGCGGTTGTAATAAATACCAGAAAATTTATGTCAATTATCCTTTAAATGATTGTCATAAGAAATGGAGATGGTATATACAAGAAAGTGGCTACTTTAAATCTTTGCTAGTAAATGTTGTTATTTATCAGGAAATAAATAAATAAATAAATTCTAAGCAAAAGAGATGAACTACTTTATGTATACATAGTATTCAGAGAAAATATATACATATATGTTTAAAAGATATTTAAGGAGAAACTTTTCTATAAATACAAGAATAAGTGTGATTTTAATGCTTGAAGTTATCATAACATCATCATTTACTATTTTAGTCACCATTATTACTTCCGAGTTAAACTAAGGTGATGTAAGCATTTAAATCATGTCAAGCTCATTGATACTTGTTTTTTGTTGTTTTTAAATCGGAGATCAATATGAATATTTTTTGTTTTCTCTTCTGCACCTATAAGAATTTAATTGCTGCTCTTATTAATATTGTAAGTAAAGAGAGAAAACAGTTAAATTAGTCAGATCTGCCTCGTGTTAGATCATGGATGTTTTCATTTAGCTTAAAAAGGTCTGATATATTGATACATAATATATTTGTTTTCTGTCAGTTTAACATGTCCAATGTCCACTGAACATCAGCAGGTGGTCCTCTTGATGTCACTACATGTTTATTTAAATCTTCTTTCTTCAGTGATGATATCACATTTATTTAGTAAAGAACATAACTAATAAGATAGCACAAACCTACTGCACTTGCAGCAGGGAGATGAAAATTATCAAAGTTGTCACAGACCTAATATAAAATCACATGTGAGGTGGCAGTTGGGAAAGGCAATCCTCTAGGTATTTTATTTTATTTTTTCAAAGGCTTGAGGCTTTAAATCACAGTGTTCATTAGACTTAATCATCTTTTCATCATTTTGTTTCATCAAACCCCTAGTGCCACTCGGGTTTTGATTTATTTATTTATTTTCTTCCTCCCTAGATAGGTTAACTGAGATCAGAATGCACAACTGATTCTTCTTGTAGTGACAAAGTCAGAACTGATCAAGCTTAGAAAAAAACTGCATAGGAGGAAAGAAAGACCTCGATTAGGGTGCAATATTACTGGATCTGTTATTCAGAAATGAACAGTCACCTTTTTATGGATTTCTATCTGAATATTGAAAGAATAAAAAAGAATGTAAGTTAGTTCATGAGTATTGTTTTTATACATGAAATGCAAAGTTTAATGCAAACACTACAAGTATTACCAAAAAAGGAAAAACAAAACAAAACAAACAAACAAAACAAAAGAAAGAAAAAGGAAAAATAAATAAATAAATAAATAAAAAGCAAGGAGTTTTTTTTTCTCTTTCTTTTCTCTCCTTTTCTTTTCTTTTTTTTTTTTTTTTTTTTTGTTTTGTTTTGTTTTGTTTTGTTTTGTTTGTTTGTTTGTTTGATTGATTGTTTCTTTTTCTCTTCTTCCCAGCTCATGACTCAGGACATCTACTGCACTTTGGGTAATGGTTTCAAATCAAAGGGGAAAAAAAAACAAATAAGCAAATCCCATCAAATAAGAAAGGGAAATCCTTTGCCTCTAAATCTGCTTTCTTTGCTGGTTCTAGGCAGGCAGTTTATTCCTTTATAGATGTAGCTAATGTTAATCATTGCATTCCCCATGCACAGATTTGAACATAACGAAATGAAAGAAACTGAAAGGGATAAGAGAAGAAAACCAAAACAAGAGATACATGCAATCTGTGCAGTTAGAAGCAAGCAGTATTCTGTTATGTAAATAAGATTAACTTAGGTGTAAGAAAAAAATGACCTTTTGTATCCTGTACTTGAATTACTTTTAAGTCTAATCCCTGTAGTACTGTGTGTTGGCTATGCAGCATGTTTCTTCTTTGGCTCTGAAGATGCTTTAACTCCTAACGGTTGATATCATCAGTGTTCTCCTCCAAAAACATTTCTCATATACAGTACAACAAAGAACAGTGTGTGCCCATGGCCTGAGTTTAACAAAGTGCATTGAGAAAGACGGCTTCCTGGGCAGAAAAGCACATCAATAACACAGTGGGAAGTGGCACCAACAGAAGGTAAACACGGGTCAGTCAGGGAAAGCTTAGTAGGTGGTGGGGCACAGATCTTCAAATACAATGAAGGGAGTGACATCAGAGAGATTCATCTTTTTCTGTGCTTGAATTCTCAGTTATTAACTAAAGCATAGCACCACACAGGACAACAAAAGAACAGAATCAGCCAGTTTTCAGCTGCCTCACAGATGGCACTCAAATGGCGATTTCAAAGCTGCTGATAGAATGACTGGCAATTGTATTATATGAACCATTCAGTTAAGGGAAAAAGAAGGAAAAACTGATACATAGATGTTCTGGTTAAGTAAATATTATTCAGACATGTAAGCCACTAGGCTTACCCAGTTCTCTGTCATTATTTATTAGGTATATGTGAATGGTGTCTAAGGGTTTCAAATTCTCAAGCATCATTTTTCTGTCAAGAGCTGGCAAAAAATAATAAAATATAACCACTGCATGTATATAGCTGCTTATATTTTATGGCTGAGCAGGAAATCATTTGTTTCTAATTTTAGCTAGATTTAGCAATAGATGAGTCTTCATTTTCTTTTCCGTGATGTATTAAAGTGTATTTGTCTCTAACCTTTTTTTATCTCTAACCTTTTTCTTAATAGGGAAATTATTAAGGAATCAGGAAGAATTTAAATGCCATAGATATCAGACAGGAAGATGATTTTTGCAAGCTATTTTGATTATGGAGTGTTTATTTATGGAACTGATCACAGATTTTAAATGCATTCTCCTGACTGATTAGTGTTGTTTACTGCAATTTTTAATGTGGTTCACAAAACATGGACAATTCTATGGTCCTTTGAAAAAAGATTTCTGTACATCAAGCCTGTCGTACTTTTAAAGCCATCAGTGATATTTTTGTAAACATTATGTATTCTTCATTGTAGGAGTCTACAAGTTTTTTATTGCATAACCCTATCAGGAAAAGTTTTTCTATCATGTGCTCACAAAACATGCGTATTTTTGCTGTATTTATTTATAATATACATTCATTAAATATTGTACAAGAATATTATATTTATATAATAAAATGTAGACAGAAGTATAAATTAAAGAAGAGTGAGATGAAGGTGAAATAAACTTTGTGGGTTTTGTTTGTTTGTTTGTTTGTTTTTTGACTGTACTTTATTTAATTCTGGTATAAAAATTACCAATTCTCCCTATAACTCAATGGATTATCTTTCACCCCACCGGGGATGCACACACTTTATATTGGACAATTTGATCTCTGGTGATTATCAGCACTAAAAATCAAAAGCTTGCTACAGAAGGAATATCTCGGAACAAATCAATGTAAAAGTTTTGTTAATTTTATCCACGCAGAGATTTTTTTTCCTATTTTTGAAGTAATAGTGTACTAAGACTTCCTGCAGAACCTATTTACTTTCTCAGTTAAACCCTTATCAATTAAACATTTCTTAGTGTAAACTTGATATATGTTGATATACATATAAATTGTTAGGATTTTGCTATAATGTAAAAATAATATGAAAGAAATGGAGAAGTTCATGCTGGAAAAAAACATGTTACTTGATTTTCCTCTTTCTTACACTTCCAGTAAAGTGATAAAAGATGAACTAGGCTTCCAGGTTTGTATGTTAAATCTGAAATTAGGCCACACATAAGAAATGATGCCTTGTGCCACTGCTTTGTAACATTTTCTTTACCAAGTGTCTGGTTTATTCCAAATACCAGGAAATTAATTTATTTAGCTGGTAAACAATATCAGATGATTGCAATCCAGGACAGGAACAGGAGAACTGAGTTATTTGAGTAGAAACACACTTCTTTTGCATCTTAGGACATCTGTTGTTTCCTGTCATATAGATGTCCTTTGCCAAATAAACAAAGTCCATGACAGCTTGTCTGAAAAAGAATAGCATTTTAAAAAATTATCTGTCCTGCTTTCATCTGGGAGTTAATTTTCTTCATAACAATTATTATAGATTTCTGTTTTGAGTATGTGACTAAAATTGTTGATAACATACTGATGTTTTAGTTGTTGCAGAGCAATACTACACAGAGCCAAAGCCTTTTCATCTTCTCATACTGCTCTGGCATTGAAAAGACTGGCGTCTACAAGAAGCTAGTAGGAGGCAGAATAAGGACAGCTAACTCAGACTGACCAAGGAGATATTCCATGTTATGCCATGATCAACAGTAAAACTGGGGACACTTGGCCAGGTGGGGCTGCTGTTGCTCAGAGGCTGAGTGTGCATCAGTCATCTGAGTGTGAGCAATTGCACTGTTATTGCATCAGCATCACTTGCTGTTTGGTGTTCTTTTAATTATTTATTTTTTATTTTCTCTTTTCCTCTATCTTAATAAACCATTCTTAGGTCAACCAATGTGTTCTTACATTTTTACTTTTTACAGTTCTCTTGCTCATTCCACTAGTACTGTGCAGTACATGAATGGCTGTGTGGTCCCTATCTGCTTTCTAGATGAAACTGCAATATTAACTTTAGAAAATGGTCATACAGATACGTAGGTGTTTGCATTTATTTTGTGTAGCTGTTAATCACATATAACTATTACTTGAACAAACAAGGTAAATCACTCAGTTTCAAGTAGGTAAAGAATCACTAAAGACAAGGCTTGTTGATTCTGTAGGCTTGTGAATACTGTGTTTAATATTTAACCGTCTGCAAAGTTGGATGCACTGGTTTCCTCTTTGTAAAGATAATATTACATGGATTATTATTATTTTTTAAAATTATATTAATTCACATCAAGAATAAAAAGTGTTATTATTTTAATTTAAAAAAAAAATAAAATAGGGTACCTATATTTTTGTATAATCAATTGGGCTTTCCTGGATGTATTTAGTTCTGAATAGATCTTTGAATGTCCCATCAAACTAATAAAATACCTATTTTAGGTACCTACTGTAGTGTTGTTTTCTCACATTAGTCTCTGCTTCTCTTTTAGACTGGTCTTTGTGAGCAGCTTTACAAAACCACTGATTTCTCATTTCTAAATAGTAGGTTACCTTGAATATTTTGTGACTCATGGATATTAGAAAAAATCAGTCAAGGGTGAGGAGGATCTGGGATTAAAAGTAGAATACATTGCTTACAGGAAGCTAATGCAGCTAAGATTGTAATGACTTTCCTCAAGAAATCTTGTTCTGGGTATTTCCTCCGAGAGCTTTGACCAAATTCTTTTGTTGATTTTCACGCTTTCAAATCCATAGGATAATTCCTAAATTATTATTATTATTATTATTATTATTTTGTGTGTGTGTGTGTGTTAGAAGGGTTTTTTACTAATTATGCTTTTCTACTGTTTGAGGAATTAATTCAGTTGTGAAAAGTAAGCCAAATGGTATTTTGCTTTATGTTAAAAGTAATGATTTGTACAAAATTCAAGATGAAAAACTTTTACCTGAATCAGGTTCAGAAATATGATAAATAACCACTATTCAAACATAAAAATGGCTGTAATTTTTACTTGAACTATCTATGGGAACAAAATGTAGGATATCGATTTAGCAAGGGCATAAAAAGGAGATGTGGAATTACCATCTTTATGAGACTGCATATAAATTGCAATCAATCAGCAACAAAAGGTCAAAGTGACAGCTTATTCCCTGCATGATTTCAAAGATATACTCCTATTGCTGTCACCCTAACCCCTCTTCTCCACCTATGGATATATTTTATCCTTGTGTTTCATCTAGTCAACAGCAGTATTTGAATTCTGTGGAACAGAAACGGCTTCTTTTTAACTGCAAAATTCAGTGCATCTATGAAGGCTAAAGGGAACTATATATTTTTCTTGGGATATACACAACACAAGAAAACCACAACATGTCTTTTCATGTTGATGCCATAAACTTCTACGAATGTACTCTGCATGTAAAGGCATGGATATTTTAGCATCTAATTTTATTACAAGATACGAAGATGATTTTGGGAACATAACCTGCCATTTCCTGTTTTCATGCTAAAGCATTGTTCTAATTTCTAGCATGATTTCACATTTCTCTCTCCTCAAGAAGCAGCCGGTTTTAGTGGCATGAGTGCGCAAGATGAAATATATCAGCAAAGACTTATGTGACTGTGCATTGGACTTGAAGAATCCTGCAAGTTTACAGTCAACATGACTGCCTCCCTCTCAGGTCTGTATCAGGAGAAATCCTCTTCTTGATTTGGATAACCTGCCTGAGAGGCTGTGTGAGCTCTAGGGAAGATGCGTTATCTTATGTTTGTAATTGAGAACGGATGCCTGTGATAGGTCACCAAGCTGAGAGGAACTGTTAATCTTCTTGAGGGTAAGAGGACTCTACAGAGGGATCTAGAGAAGCGAGATTGATTGTTTGAGGCCAGTTGCATGAGCTTTTGAAAGATCAAAATGTCAAGTGCTGTATCTTGCATTTTTCTTACCACAACCCCATTAAATGCTACAGTTTGGGGCAGATGGACTGTATATCTGTGCAGAGGACTAATGCCATTTACATGGACTTGAGCAAGGCCACATCCACATGTCCACTTCCACATCCTTATCTCTAAATTGGAGGGACGTGGATTTGGTGGGTGGACCACCTGATGGATAAGGAGTTGGTTCAAAGGCCATAGACAAAGGTTGGTGATAAATAGTTCCGGGTGGAGGCTAGTTGGAAATGCATGATCCTTGAGGTCCATTTCAACCCAAGTCATTCTGTGATTCTGTGATTATTGCTCTCTACAGCTGCCTGAAGGGAGGTTGTAGAAAGGTAGGAGAAGGCTTCTTCCATGAGTTAGCTAGTGATTGAAGAAGAGGTAATAGCCTTAAATTGTGCTAGGGGAGATTCAGGTTGGATATTAGGAAGAACTTCTTCTCAGAAGGCATTCACAAAATGTGGAGATATGGCACTGGGATATATAATTCAGTGGGCATGGTGGCGGTGGGCTGATGGATGGATTGGATGAATTTAGTAGTCCTTTCCAACCTTAATGATTCTACGATTCTAATCTTCATCACTTTGCATGTTCTCTGAAGCAACAGATCTGTTACCAGTTGCAGATTTGTAAGGTTTTCTTATGGCAGTGGCTTTTTTGTTGATTTTGTTCACCAATTACAGATCAGATTGTGGTAACGTCAGTGTGAAGAGATGCATCCTTTTAGCAATATGTTTGTGGGAAACTGATTTAGACTGTACATCTGCTTAGAACATACCTATGACTTTTATATTACACCACAGGACACACATCACTTTAAAGAGATGAAAATTAAGATTCTTATTTCCCTTGGCCATTCACAGAAAAAAAAAATAAAATTCAAAATTCAACAGGCATTTCAACATGATATTAAATGTAACAAATGCTAATGAACTGGTGTTTTGGTTCATTCTCTAATTGACTTTCTTGCAAGATGTGTATTCATGGTAGACTGGATCAGTGTACACTAATAAAGAGCTGAGCGGAACCATACATGTCAAGGAAGTGTACAAGGTTTACATCAAAGTTGTGAATGGTTTATGGGTTGGTTCAGCCCCAGGAAAGAGAAAAGGGGAAAAGAGAAAAGGATAGGAAGATGGGACTAAAAACAAAACAGTGGCAGTGATCTGAGGAAGAACAAATTTACTAAATAAGTTATCAAAATTACACAACTATTATATTGTATATTACAATATAATACAATATAATTAGAATTGGATCTAATAAATCAAATAAAATGAAAGTGTCCAAAATACTGAAGGCTGTAACTCTAAGTAAGTTGATGCAATAAGGCACTTGCAACAGAGACAAGTCAGATAATCAAAAAAGAAGCTGGGATCAAGTGATCTATGAATGATTTTTATCTTTCCCTCTGAGTGGGAACAGTAACAGAACAGCAAACAGTCCTCTTAGGGATATAGTTCTTCTCTTCTGAGACAGGTACCCAGAACTATCCATGATCCACACAACTGGAGCATAGTCTTTAACTTCCAGTGCAATACATCATGTTATGATGTGGAATACCAATAACCAAAAGTCATTTTGAAAGCTATAATGAGTCCATAGTGATATTAAGTAAAATGATATCTTACTCTGGGTGGAAGGTATGGCTTTATGGACCAACTAGCAACAATACTCAATCAAAAAATATGTCAGACTAATAAAAAAGATATTTATAGTTTTCTTTCACTTAGGGGGAGCAGAAATGAAGAAAAGAGTTGTAAGGATTTCCAGTTTTTGGTTTTTTTTTTTTGTTTTTGTTTTTTTTTTTTAATTTCTTTTTAATCTAATTTTATTTTATTTTATTTTTAACCTCTGGGGAAACAGAAAACTTTTGGAAATGCCTCAATTTAAATCTGTCTGCAGACAACTGTGTAAGAATCAGACAGTACTGAATGAACAAGTGATCAAATATCAAATGAAGAGGTAACAAATTTGTTGATGCAATTACTCCCATGTGAAGGAATTTGGAAAAATAATACTAACAATATGTGCATAATAGAAGATTCTAAGTTAATATTAGTTAAAAGCTAGGAAGATGTTCTATGAGCTGTTGCAGATTTCTGGAAATGTCAGGAAAGTTAAAAAAAAAGAACACTTGTAAAAATATAAGCAGAATAGTGGCATATCTGATTAACTTTTTTAGCAAAGATAAATAGATTTGTTGTAGCCCAATATAATAAAAGAGGAGGCATTACTTTTGGAGCAGGCTATGTTCTCCAAGCCGTTTCACACTTCATTCATAACTGCATCTATTTTTATACTTACAAAATACATGTTAAGAGTAACTCTTTGTATCTGCTTTTATTATTTATTTATTTATTCATTTATTTTGCTAAGACATTTCAGACTGCTTTTATAATCACTTTATACTGAAATACAAGTTTATGTATGTATCTCTAAGAAGAGGTATGAATGCTTATGTAATGTAGAAATGTATGTAAGTAAAATAGTTTGATTTTTTAAGAAGTGAAGTATTTTTTTAATTTAAACAAGTGGAGTAAAGGAATATTGATATCACAGTTTGTCAAAATAAAATCATAACTTTTTTGAAGAAAAACCTTAAGTTAGGATGATGATATAATGCATTCGTAAAAATCAGAAATTGCTTAGTACTATTTTTGTGTGTATCATAAAACATAGAAATGCTTATGTTCTTCAGGTTGTGAACAAGTACTCAGTGTACACTACAGAAAGACAGTTACCATTATCTGACTTCTAATTACTGTGCAGTTTTGCCTTCACATATCAATACTTTCAACACAACGACTGGAATTTTCAAGAAAATAGGAAAATATCTGCAGAAAATTAGACATATAATTATGAGTAGGAATAAAACTGAGCCGTAACACCATACTTCATAAAATCACAAAATGTTTAAGTTTGGAAGCGACCTCTTGGGACACCTTATGAAGATTAAATAGAAAAAAAAAAAAATACAATTCACTGAATTTCTTTTTCAAGATAGGCATTTATTTGGTAATTAAAAACAAAACATAAACAACACACACACAAAATCCTTCGCTCTGAAAACTCTTTAGTTAAAGAGCTAATAATATCAGAGAGCAACGCAGAAAGTCTGTGAGATCTAAGGGATATGGTCACTGTAGCCCTTACACTTTTTCCACTCTGGGATTTGAAGCACAGTTTGGCTCCAATATTTGTGTTAACATTTCAGAATTCAGTGTTTGAGAAATGTCCATACTACAGAGTGTTTGTCTCTGGGACTTTTAGTATCCTAGAAAGTATCATCCCCTTTAATACCTGTTCTCAGATTCTCAATAATAATCTGATGTTTCAATTTTTTAAATTTACCAATGTGATAGTATCTTAACTTTTCAGTATCTGTTTTCCTTTCAAAGTGATATCTCTGAACTCCTATACTATTTTACTGTAGTAGATTGAAGGTTACAACAGCAACCACTGTTTACAGAGATAATATTTAATAATAATAATTTAATACTAATAATAATTTAATACTAATAAGCACAATAATATACTATGTATTCCCCAAAAACAGAAACACAGGTACATTTGGAGTATTTCTAAACGAAAACCACAAATTCTGTGACTTCCTCTATAAAATTGTGCATGCTACTCATTATTTATAAGCCTGAATAAAATTTGCTTCTCAGGAATATTGTAGAGTAGCAAGTGGTTCTGGAAAAAGTAAAATATCAAGGGAAACTTTGGCTTAGTATAAATTGGCACCTCATGACATTTTAGTCAGTACTGCTTATTCAAGGAAGTAAGGAGATTTTTAAAGACAGTTTGACAAAAATCAGTCTGGCTGTGGACTTATAAACACAACACATTATAACTGTCTGACAAAAAGTTAGAAATAATATTCTATTTGCCATCGAAGTTGCTCCAAGAAACAAAAAAAGAACAATTATGTCTGGGCAATTTTTGTTTAAATTTGACAAATTCTCAGAGCTCATCAGGTTGCCAAGTAACACTGAAAAAGAACAGACCTCCCTCCTTCCTACCCCTTCTTTGTTATTTAACATACTGGACCTTCTCCATCAGCCAATTACACCACAGAACATTGTTATCAATTGGCAATGCTCTCAAAGGAAGGGATTAAACAACTTGGATTCAGAGGCACACTGCTCTTTAAAAATCAGACTTTCATGAAATACTGTGTCTTTCAAAATTTAGAGTGCCCAGAGGCCACTGATGATTGAGCTCAATCATTTCCTTAGTTGAGAAATATATATGGAGTCAAAGATAACTGTATACACAGCTGTTGCAGCACCATTTTGGATTTTTTTCCACACCTGAAATAGTTCAGGGGAAATAAAACAAAGGCATATCTAATCTATTTTTTTTATTATTTTTTTTTTTTTAAACCAGGTATATAATCACTACTTACGAAATAAAAATTAAAATGAAATTTCATTAACAGAGATTTTTTTTAAAAAAAGTCTTATTTAGAAAACAACAACAACAAAGACAACTGAATATCCAAGTGATGTATTTTTCTAATTCCTTCCGCATGAAAGAAAATGTGAATGTTATCCTTTCATTTTGTTTTATTTCGTAAGTATACCCTCTCCACTGCCTTCACAGAAGTAGTAAAAAGAAAATCTTAAAAACAACAACCTTTGAAAATGCATTTGAAGTTGAGGTACATGACTGAACATTTTACTACAGAGATTGTTGTTTGATTGTTTTTGTTTTGAGGGATTTTAGGATATTATAAACTGTTATAATAAACAATATATAGGACTAGGCTATTACTACAAACAGTGGCTCCACGTAATATTGTTCTTACAATTTATTTAAAAAAATAGGCTAAATAATGACATCATTTCTGAAGGCTAAGTGTTTGTTTATACTTATTTACCTTGTGTTGTATTGTTGCTATTTTTGTTTTATTTCCTTATAGGAAAGCAACAGGTATTATAATGCTTCTCATTCATTGACTTGCAATCATTGCAGCAAAAATAAAGCAGGGAGTGAGAGTGGGACTTCCAGGCCCTTTCCTGAGTTAGATGAATGGAACCCGTGATGAGGAGCAGCTCTGACACAGTGTGAGTGGAGCCAGGAGTAACAGCAGCAAGGTGTACCAGACATACAAAGGCAGCTCTCAGGGTGTGTGATGAACAGGAAAAATAATAAAGAGAAAATACAAAGATGAACTTGAAATTTGTCTTCTTAATAGTTACATAAAACTAGCATTTGTTTCAATTGCTAATTTTTATATTTAGGACTGTGTTTCAGAACTGGAGACCTGAAGTACAAATTTCCTAAAAGGCATTTTTTACATTAGGACTTCATCACAAACACTATGTATGTGAAACTCTTTGAGAGACTAGTTATAGGAAAAGGAACACTTTAGTAACTTCAACAGACTCATGCAGAACATTTTATTTTTATTTTCATGTTTAACTTTCAGTGCTTTAAGTAACTGTGATAAGATTAAACATATTTTAACAGGATATTCTGATTGCTGTGAAAATCTGTTATAAGTTTTTTTAAAAAAATCAGCAATGCATAAGAGACATAATTCCCTTTCCTTAAAATTCACTGATGTGAGTTGTGGAAACTCACTTAAGATTTCCAGTTTGCCTTTTTCTTTACTCTTTTGATCAGCTAATATGAAAGGTTGAACTCACATTTATTTATTCAGCTTTCTGTGAAGGACTGTCCTTTGTTTAAAAATAAGGCTTAAAAGTTGATGGAATACATAAATTTGATGTGTATTTAGTTCGTTTGCATATAATAGTGTGTATATCTTGGAGAAATGTAAATGACAAAATCACTTTATTCAGTGAGGTAATCACTGTTTTCAGAGAGACTGTCGAATTTAAAACTCTGAATGATACTAGTTATTGCTACTACTCTTTGCTTCTAAAGGTACTCTAAATTGTCTGCTCATATGGTAAAAGTTCATGGGTAGTAGAGAGAAACATGTTCAGATTAAGAAGACTTACAATTTTTATTTTATTTATTTATTTTTTAACTCTCAACTACAGCTATATTCACATGTGTAATAGTGGATACTTGCCAGTTGCTTACTTAACAGAGGAAGTCAGGCAGGAATGTGGATGAAACTTCTTTCTTGCAAGTGTAGCTAGGATGTTTTTGATCAGTAAATACCCATCTTCACTCTCAGTGGAATAAAAAACAAAACAAAACCAAGAGTGTTGATGAATGATCTTTTTTATTTATTTTATTTATTTATCTTATGTGTAACGTTATAGTTAATTTGGCTGCCTAATTCCCAGTCCAAAGCCTACTGTTGATTATCTAGAGATGAATGCCCTAGTGGATAGGCAGTGTTCTTCAGCACTATTTTTTCTACTGCACTAATAGAAAAAAAATAAAAATAAAAATAAAAATGATGCCTCACAAACCCACTTAGTGAGCTGCAAAGTTTTATAAAAAGTAACAAATTAGAACTGTGTACCAAAAGGCTTTTTCTGTCACTCTTCTGTTATATTACCACTTCTATTTTTGCAGTGATGATCTGTGATGTCTATGGCCCTTCTCATTCCCATTTTTCCCCTTGATCTTCATGAAGGTTATGCAATTTAGGACAACTGTCATTCATGTATACAGAACAGTGACTCCTTAATGCTGTTACCTGAGTTGGAGTTCTATGGAAATAAACTAGCAACACCGCTTTCAAACTAAAATCTTTTTAAATCTTTCCATCTTCAACATTATGAAACGTCTCTGAACTTATATTTTAAGTATCTCACTGCATAAAATATTTCAGTTTTACATTGTTATCACTGGCAACATCTCTCATTCTTTTTAATAATAAAGGTGGTTGTAGTAACTTCTACAGAAATTCTGTAAAATGTAATGAGATTTGACACAGAACTCTATTGCCATGCTGCAGAAAACTGAACTATAGTTATGATGTTTTCAGTGTGATCATGGCATGTATCCTCATACTTCTACCTCACCCCAACTAGAAAGCTGCCATACAGTTTTCCTGTGTCTGAGTGAGCCTCAGAGACAGATGTGAGCAAGCTAACAGAGTCTCACACAATTCAGACTTAAACAATTTTGTGAGATGTTGAAAGCAACAGGAGGCTTTGGATGAGGTTATATCATCTCCTTTGCTTTGAGTGTATATGTCTGGTTTTTGTTCATAAAGTTCTCAACATGGGGATCTGATTAGATTTGCAGTTGCCCCTAGATGATCAAACAGTACAATAATACTAAGTCTTCTTCTCCACCTGCATCTGGTTAAGTGCTTGTGTGATTTCCTCTCAGAGCCAACTCTTTCTCTGGTGAGTTATAATTTTATTACAGTCATGGTGGAGTAGAGAAAAAAACAAAACAAAACAAAAAAAAGGACACTTTAAATCCATGTTGAGGATATACACAACAGAATGCATTTGTCCATTTGGTACAAATAAAATATCCAGTTAACCTGTTAAAAATCCTTGTAGGATACTGTATCAAGTTAAATGAGCAACCAAATGAAAGATGGGTGCATAGTTTTGAGTTCAAAGATAGCTGTCTCTGGTATATTCCTAAATAATCTGAATTTGTTACTTTCAGGTTTGCAATACTACAAATCACAATATATTATCCATAATCTAATGCACTCTGTGCATGATAGCAAATGAGTCACTTATTTGATTTGTCATATCACAGAATCACAGAATCACAGAATTGTAGAGGTTGGAAGGGACCTCTAGAGATCATCGAGTCCAACCCCCCTGCAGGCTCCCTACACCATATATAACCAGTGGTACTTCATACAACATACACACAAATTCCTAAAACAAACAGTGGCATAATATGAGATCATTTACTTGTAATTTAAATTGCTGTTAGCTTTTGTATGTGACATTTTATATTTTGTGTTTCCTTTGTTAACCAACTAAACGCAGTCTTGAGCCCACCAGTTTGAGTTATTGGCTTTACTTCCATATTCTTCTCATTATCAAGTATGGCATTGGGATTGTCTTGGTATGATATAATTAATTCTCTTTGTATGGACAGTATAAGATTCTTCAGTGTTTTCTTTTAATTATTTTTATTTTATTTTATTTTATTTTATTTTATTTTATTTTATTTTATTTTATTTTATTTTATTTTATTTTTAATTGACAGTATTATGTAGAAGACTAAACCAAGCATATCTATTTAATAGAGCGTAAGTCTGGGTCATTGTGCCATTGTCCCATTTGTTAAAAGGTAAAACAGTAAGTTAGAACTTAAAATTAAGATTTGGGCCAAAGAAAATTAATTGTTTCAGAGTTTGGTGAGGTTTATATTTAATATCAAAATATGTTTAAACACATCCAGGAAGGTTTGAACAAGTGGGCAGCAATATACTGAAATGGTCATTATAGGAAGAATAAAAAGTTAGCCAACTAAAGCAATATTAAATGCAGTAAATTACTTTTATTTATTCATTTGTTTTGGCGGGCAACATACACTTGAGAACTGGTGGCTCATTATTTGCTTAAAAGAATAACAATCAGCACACATCAGCTGATGGAAACAAGAAACATGTTGCAGCTGGGAATTCTTGGATGCATTGCCACATAGACAAAGAGTTTCCTTTATGTTGGATAGAAAACACTTTTTGTATTCATATTTTCTTAGAATGAGTTCAGTTGCTATTACAGCAAAGTAGGTGGTCTCAAGTGAGTTTAAATTGGGCAGCCTTCGAGTAATGTTTTAATATTCTGACTTTGTCATCAGGAAAATTCCACTTATAGGCCCTAAAGGAAATTTCTTTCCACAAATGATGTATTGGATAAAGAAAACTCCTTTCTCAGAAACTAGCAAGCCTCAAAGTACTCAGGTCACCTCAATAGTCACAAACTTTGTTCATTTATACTACATCAAGAACATTTAGGGTCATTTACTTAACAGAATTTTTAATAATCTTCTTCCTATAATGTCTGTCAAATATAACTAAGAGCAAAAATTATACTCATCTCAGTTCCCTACATTCCAGTCATTTACACCTAGTAAAGTAGTAGTAAAGCAAATTTTCATAGAATCATAGAGTCACAGAATGACCTGGGTTGAAAAGGATCTCAAAGATAATCAGGCCATCATATTGGTCAGGCAAGATCTACTCTTGGTGAAGCCATGCTGGCTGCCTTGGATCACCTCTTTGCCTCATATATGCCTTAACAAAGTAACCAGGAGGATCTGCTCCATCATCTTCCCAGGCATAAATGTGAGGCTCACCAGCCTGTAGCTCTCCAGATCATCCATTCTCCCTTTCTTAAAAATGGGAGTAATGTTTCCCTTCTTCCAGTGACTGGAGATTTCACGTGACAGCCATGATTTTTCAAATATGATGGAGAACATCTTGGCAACCACATCAGCCATGTCTTAGAATCCTGAGATATATACCATCTGGCCCCATGGACTTACACGAATTCAGTTCAATGAAGAGGTTTAGGAGTTGTTCTGCTGTTACAGTGGGACAGAATCCACTCCTCTCACCTCACCCTAGAGATTCAGGGTCCTGGCAGAGATGGGGAGCCTGACCATCAGTGAAGACTGAGGCAAAGCACTTACTGAGCACCTCAGCTTTCTCCGTGTTTGAGGAAGCCAGCTCTCCATCCTTGTTTCTCAGATGGGAACACTGTCCTTGGTCTGCCTGTCTCCTCTTGCACCAGTAGGAACCCTTCTTGCTATTTTTCACATCCCTTGCAAAGTTCAGTAGCATCTGTGCCTTGGCTTTCCTGATCTTATCTGTATGCATGTGGGCAGTGTCCTTGTATTCTTCTCAGGCTACACAATCCTGCTTCCACTTCCTGTTCCTTTCTCTCTTTTCCCTCAGTTTAAGCTGCAGGTTCTTGCTCCAGCTATGGTGGTCACCCACCTCCCCTGCTCAACTTCTTCTGCTGGGGGAATGAAAAGTTCTTGTGAAGAGTAAGAAAGGATTCAAAGAAGCTAGGAGGGTAATAAAACAACTGCAGAAACAGAGGGTAGAAGGGAGTTAGTTTACAGGAGCAAATATGAGGCCACTAGAAGAATGGGATAGTAACAAGCTAGGATTAGAACAGTATGGGGGACAGGATAGATAAAGAGAAGGGTTTCAGAACAGCTCAAGGACACTCGGAGAGGAGGTGAAAAGATGTTCACAGAGCAAGTTAGAACTGGTTTGGAGGCTACCCCTTCTGCAGGGTCAAAAGTTTACAGCGAGAAAGACTATAAAGCTTTGCAAGAAATACAATGAGCTTTCATCCCACAACCAGCAGGAGGAGACCCTCACTGCTCACGACACATGAGCGAGGGGGACAGACTGTAAGGGATTCCAGGTAATATAATGAATATGTATACAAATTCTGGGAAAATCATTGATTATGTATTAGTTCTGCCTATATCTGTAACAAACTTTTGCCCTACTGTGTGCAAGTTTGGTGGAGAAGTCCCCCTTGCATCAGGGTGTATGCCCATCTCTAATAAAGCATACCTGCTCTATATCCTTACAGGCTATCAGGTTTGATTTCCACACATCACTTTTTCTCGCAGAAAGTTGTCCTTAAAGTGCAGTCAGCTCTTGTCTATGATATTAAGAATAATTCCACAGGGGATATCATTCAGAAGTTCAGGGTCCAGGACTCTGCTTTTTTTCCTGCATTCCTCCAGATCATAAACTCCCCCAGGGCATGACTACTGAAGCACAGGATGCCTCCAGTCTTAATCTCTCTAATGCTCTCCTCTACACTGGTGAACACTTGGTCTAGTAAGGCTTCACATCAGGTCAGTCTGTCTAATACCTGGACCAGGAAGTTATCCTCAACAGTTTCGCACCGTGCCAGCAGATATCCAGGTGGTTGAAATCCCCTAACCATCCAGATATCATAGTATCATAGTATCATAGTATCATAGTATCGTGCGAGTTGGAAGGGACCTTAGAGATCATCGAGTCCAACTCCCAGGTTTCGAGCCCCCTGTGTAGCGAAGCGGCACTTCTACCCCTGCGCCACAGGGGGGATTTGAACCCGGGCCCTCCGGTGCCACAAGCAACAGCTTATACCACTGCGCCACTGCTGCTTTCTTCTTAGATCTTTGAAATAGATATGCTGTGGGATGTTTTTTGTTGCTGTTGTTGTTGTTGCTTGTTTGTTTGTATGAAAAAGCCTAATCTTAAATAATTTTAGGCAGTTCAGGTTTCAAATTAACAAATGCAGCATTAGCTGCACACTTGCGTTAGCACAGACCACAGTGATACTATACATTCATGCACACTAAATCAGAGTACCAAGCAAAGAATCTATGATACTTCAAAAAGAATGCCTCCCATTTTATTATGTTGGCCCACAGCAGCAGAGGCAGATAGTGGTGGTATAGCAGTAGAGGTTGAACTTTCTTGCCAGTATCCCATTACGTTTTGTTGCATTACAACAGATGGCAGCAGAGGTGCAGCCTGACAAAATGGCATCTGACACCAAAATGTGTATGAAGCAGGTATGCAATTGAATTCACTCATGCAGAAAAAATGGCAGTCACTGACATTCACTGATATTTGCTGAACACTGATAGAAGACAAACAGTGGATGTCAGTGCATTGAGGAGATGGGTGGTGTGCTTTATCAGTGGCGAGAGCAACATGTTCTGGACTGCCAGATACAGATGTCAAACCATGAAATGAAAGCTGTCTTAATCTGGTAATCCATATGAATCTGTGGATGGGAACATACCAGGGAACTGTGTACAGAGCTGAATATCAGCTTCAGTGCATTGGAAGTAATGATGACAACATAGGATCATCATGAAGTTAGCTCCAGGTGGGTCCCACGAATACTCACAAAAGAACAGAAAGAACACTATGTGCATATTTTTCAAGATCTACTGTACAAATATGAGGCTGAAGGTGACACTTTCTTGGATTGCATCATTACCCATGATGGTATGTGTTGTCACTACTATGTCCTGGATTCAAAATGGAAGTCCAAGGTGTGTTGACAAGTAAATTACCTATGAAATAAAAAGTTTACCCTTGGCTGTTGAACTGATGTGCACTGCCTTTTGGGATAGGAAAGGAGTAATCCTTCTGAATTTCCTGGAACCTCCATAAACTGTCAATTCTGACTGCTACAGCAGGATGCTTTCTAAGCTGAAAGGCTGAATTTCCAGGGTGAGACCAGAGAAGAAGTCACCTTTATCTTATAACATGATAACACCAAGCCCCATATCAGTCTGAAAACTGTGGAGCACACTGCCAATCTTGGCTTATCTGTCCTCCCATATCTACTATATGGTCTGGATTTGGCACTGTCATGGATGGAAACAAATGACACTATACTGAACTTGTAAGAGAGAAGTTAGAATATATTTACTGGCATAATACACATATAATGCAGGGATTTACCAGTGACTTAATAAGATTTGAAATGGCTGGATACACTTGATTATTTACTTCATGGAAAGTAGTAAAATTGATACAGTATTGTGGTATAACGAAGCTTAATTTTAAATAGCACAGCGACTTAACAAGATTAGAGATGGCTGGATACAGTTATTTACTGCTTAGAGGGTAGGTTAACACAGTTAAATTAGGAGGGCCTCCTGTCAAGTCATGAGGTTCATAGTGGACTCCCCAGTTTTCTAAACTCCTTGAATTGTGAATGATAAGGAGACAAGGTGTGGTTGGATTCACCCATAGACCCAGATTTCATTTCTGTTTTACATCCAAGTGATTATGTGTGCACAATCAAACTCAGATATAATCTTAGGGAAGTTTACAAAGCCTTAAACCAGTCTAATGGTGCATACCATTACAAGTGTCTTCTGACTTCCACCTGTTCAGTTCAGTGAAAGATGAGCTGTGTGGTCAACATTTTCCTAGAAATGATGGCATCACAGCATCTGTGAAACAGTGGGTCACCTCCACCAGTGCTGATTTCTATTAGTACAGAATGCAAGCACTTGTTCATTGTTGAAGAAAATGCATAGCTAATGGCGGTGATTATGATAAAAAGTAGTGTTTTGTAGCTGAGAACTTATTCTATCAAATCTTTTCATTGTGTAATTTGTATCTGTTGCAGTTTCCATGCAAATAAGTCAGAGGCATTATTTTCAGGGCATCCAACTTTGTTGCATGGAATAGCCTGAACTGTAAATCACTGAATGGTTAAATTATACATAACTGTAGTTTTCTCAACTGTGACAGATGAAATAATATCCTGAGAATGTTTTTGAGGTAATTTAAGTGAAAGTTTTGCCTGTTCTTATGCTAGAAGCCTGATATTTGTGTGCCCCCGGTGGTGCAGTGGTATAAAGTGCTGCTTGCAGCACCGGAGGGCCCGGGTTCGAATCCCCACTGTGGTGCAGGGGGTAGAAGTGCCACTTCGCTACACAGAGGGCTCAAAACCTGGGAGTTGGACTCGATGATCTCTAAGGTCCCTTCCAACTCGCACAATACTATGATACTATGATACTATGATGATATTTTGATCTCTTATTTAGGGGCTGAAAGTGCTATATACTGTCTTTTTAAAACAAGCAAACTAGCAAACAATCAAAAAATCACATAGTAATAATAGTAGTAATGGGTATAACTAAAAGTGTAAACATCACTCTTCATTCTTTTCATGGTAATATTAAGGTGTTGTTTTTTGTTTGTTTGTTTGTTTGTTTGTTTGTTTTTCATTTTTTAAAATCAAGTTATGAATATTAAATATGTGGGATCATGTTACTGAAATCCCTCTAGAAATTTCTCTAGAAAATTCCACTTTTACATTTAGAGTGTTTTTGAACTTCTTTATTCTTTCAAAGTTATTTTATTTTACAGAAATAAAAATTCACAGATTTCAGATAATGCAACTAACTGCTCAGTAGCAGAAGACATTTCATGTTTCAAATAAGTTGACCAAACATTTGTCATTGTTTTCATCAGTTGTTGTGAATTTATCTGTTTTTCAAAATTATTTTCTAGATCATGTTGGACAGTAATGTGACCTGTGTTTTCTGTTTATTAAATATTTTAGAGATTTTATAGATTGAGGAGGTTTTGTTGGTTTAGACAACCTAAAATGTCTACCTTCTCTTATCACGTGTAATATTCTTCCTACTGCTTCCTTATTCCTTAAAGGAGAAAATTCTTGATATGTAATACCCTCTTCTTTGTTCTGGAAGGAAAACCAGGAAAGGAATCCAGAAAGTAACCACTGCATGTTCCAAGAATCCTTCTGATACCTTACAACTTATCTCACAAAAAAGTCTTGATTTGATAGGATATTCTAATTCAATATTTTTTGTCTTTTCTTTTAGTTTTGACACAAGTGCATTAAAATTTTTACTTTAAAAATGTCTGTTATCTCTCACCATCCTTGTTTCCAAGTTTGGTATGCAGTGAAATGAAAAATTTTGAGAAGAATCTACTTTAAATATCTCGGCATGAAAGCCAATTGCATTCACACAGGGACTATTTATAGATGGGGACAGTGACAGGAGCTTTTAGAGTATGAGTAAGTCCTCCATTGTCTGTAAATAATGCACTTTTTTTGTTATCTGCCTCCTGTATTGGATAAGGACATGGAAATAAATCAAAGGATGTTATTTTTAAATATCTGGCTTTGTGGATGGTGCAGTCACCATAACTTTGGTTTTTTTGTTTTTTTTGTTTGTTTGTTTGTTTGTTTTTTGTCAAACAAGTGGCCTGCATAGCACCCAGTTTATAGGGACTGGATGGCATTGGTCTTTCTCAAAAGGGGAGAAGAGTCTCTGGGGAAAAGCTAGCAAGGCTTATTGGAAGGTCTTTGAACTAGGTCTGAAAGTGAGCTTTCCTATGATAATGTGTGAGTGGCATAGCTAGATTAGGGAGACAGGGTGCTAGCAGGGGTGTTGAAGAACCTGCTGCCATGAGAGGTGCTTGCAATATACAAAATTATACAATGATAAGGCACAGATTGCTGGGACAAGTGGGGAAGGCAATGGGAAAAATCTAGGAGAATACTCAAAAGGATTTTAATAACTTTAAGGAAGTGACAAGACCAGCTGCTCAGATAAAGTGCCTCTACACCAATGCGTGCAGTTTGAGAAACAAGAAGGAGGAACTGGAAACTACTGTGCTACTAGAAAACCACAGTATAGTTGCCATCACCAGAATCTGGTGAGATTATTCCCATGACTGGAGTGTGGCTACCAGTGACTACAACTTGTTTAGAAGGGACAGGAGAGAAAGGAGTGGAGGGGGTGTTTCTATCTACATCAGGGAAGGAATAGAACATGAAGATTTGTCCCTAAATAATAGTCATGAGCAGACCAAAAGGTGTGCCATGGCTTTATTATTTTTGTTATAGGTATTCCACATCATAACATCATGTAGTGTATTGGGAGTCAAAGTTGATGCTCCAATTCTGTGGACTGTCGATATTTCCAGGTTCCTGGTTCTCAGAAGAGAATAACTACATATCCCAAAAGACCTCCACTGTTGCATTTGTTTTCCATTTAGAGGGAGAGATAAAACTGCTCACATGTCACAAGATGTCCCCTTCTTTTACTGCTTGTCTCTGTGGGTGTGCTCCCTAACCATCTCACCTTCAGCATTAGAGTAAGGCTTTTGGGTTTGGACATACTCTCTCTCTTATTTTAGTTGATTTATTAGCTTCACTTCCAATTATATTGTGTTATCTTGCATTCTGATGTCATATTTAGTAAATCACTTTTCTCCCCTTGCACACTGTAGATGTTTTGTTTTTAGTTCCATCTCCCCATCTTCTTCCATACCCCCCTCCCTCCTCTCCTGGTTTATGGGTCTTTGGATCCCATCCCCCAGTTAGTCATGGAACTGGACTAAACTGTCCCAAAAACCATTTAAAGGGTGACAGAGACCGAGGCAGAAAAGGGAGTCTTGTGACTGTTGTCTACTACAGGCCACCTGATCAAGCAGAACCTGTTGATGAGGCTTTCTACCTCCAGCTACAGGAGGCATTGCAACTGAAAGTGCTCACCCTACCTGGGGACTTCAACCACACAGACATGTTCTGAAAAAGCAGCATGGAGAGCTGTAGGCATTGAGGATATGCACTGAGGATAACTTCCTGAGTCAAGTAATAGATGACCCCACCAAGGGGTGGATGCAGTATTGGATCTGTTGCTCACCAGTGCAAATGAACTGATTGGTGACATCAGGACTGGAGGCTGCCTAGGATGTGGTGGCCATCCTATGTTTGAGTTCATGCTCTGTAGGTATATAAGACAGGCAAATAATAAAATCAGGATGCTAAATTTTAGGAAAGCTATCTTCCAGTTCTTCAGGGAATTAGTCAACAGAACACCCCAGGAAACTGTCCTCATAGACAAGGGTACAGAGCATAGCTGACAGATCCCTAAGGAAGCTTTTCTCAGGGTGCTAGAGCTCCTCATCCCCAGGTGTATCAAGTCAGGAAAGGAAGGCAAGAGATCAGCATGGCTGAACCAGAATCAGTCAAACCAGAAAATTCTGATGAAGAGCAAGAATAAAATGCACAGGCAGTGGAAACAGAGACAGGTAAAATAAAGAAGAAAAGAAGCTGCTAGTCTGTGTAGAGATGAGGTCAGGAAAACCAAGACCCACCTTGAAATAAACTCACCAAAGCATTCCAAGAACAAGCAAGGCTTCTACAGTTACCTCAGTCAGAAAACAAAAGACCAGGAGGACTGATGTGATTGCCGAACCACTCTCAGTGATATTTGAAAAGTCATGGCAGTCAGGTCAAGTGTGTGATGAACTGAAAAAAGCAACACCACACCCATTTTTAGGAAGGATAAAAAGAATTACCTAAGGAACTACTGACCTGTCAGTCTCACTTCTGTGCTAGGAGAGGTCTTGGAGTAGATCCTCCTGGAAGGCAGGGAGGTGATACAGAAGAAACAGCATGGCTACACCAAGGGCAAATCCTGTTTGACCAATTTAGTGGCCTTTTATGATGGTGTCACTGAATCAGTGGACAAGGAAAGAGTCACTGATGTCATCTATCTCACCTTCAGTAAGGCTGTTGACATGGTACCCCATAAAATCCATCTCTCCACTTTGGAAAGATACTTATTTGTACTGTTCACTGGACAAAGCATGGGCTACAGGATTGAGTCAAGAGAGTGGTGATCAACAGCTCAGTGTCTGGATGGAGATTGGTGACAAGTGGTGTCCCTCAGAAGTCAGTGCTGTAACTGATACTCTTTAATATCTTCATCAGTGACATTGACAGTGAGGTCAAGTGAACTATCAGCAAGTTTGCTGATGACAGCCAGCTGTGGGGTGTGGTCGACACACCAAAGGAGTGTGATGTCATCCACATATACCTAGACAGGCTCGATCAGTGGGTGTAGGTGAACCTCATGAAATTCAACAAAGCCAAGTGGAAGTTCTTGCACCTGGGTTGAGGTAACATCCACTACCAATGCAAGCTGGGGGATGAAAGGAATGAACGCAATCCTATCAAAAATGACCTGGGGGTACTGGTGGTTGGCAAGCTGGACATGAGCCAGCAATTTGCCCTTGAAGCCTAGAAAGCCAACTGTATCCTGGGCTGCATCAAAAAAGAAGTGTGGCCAGCAGATCAAGGGAGGTGATCCTGCAATTCTACTGTGCACTAGTCAGGCCTCAGCTGGAGTACTGCATCCAGATGTGGAGTCATCAGCACAGGTGGGGGCACAGACTTGTTGGAGGTGTCCATACGAGGGCCACAAAAGTGATCCAAGGGATGGAACATCTCCCTTGTGAGGACAGGCTGAGAGAGCTGGGTCTGTTCAGCCTGGAGAAGAGACTGATGTGACCTAATAATGGCCTTTTGGTATCTAAAGGAGAGCTACAGATGTAAGGGGACAGACTCTTTATCAGGGTCTGTGGTGATAGGACAAGACGAAATGGTTTCAAGCTTAAAGAGGGCAGATTTAGGTTGGATGTATTTATAACATTGGTAAAGGAGTCATACCTATCTAATAATTTAAAACTAGACCATACTTTAAAATGTAGCTTTTCTATAAGTCAATTTATTGCAGTCTTATTAAGTTCAACATATATTTTATGCATACATTTTCATTCTAAATATTTTTTTTTTTTCAATGTAGATTTTTATTTGTACCTCAAAAATGCATGAAATAGTGAAGTAAATTTACTGTGAGAAATGGACACCTAATGCAAGAGAATACTAGAATATAAGAAACACTAGGATAGCATTGTCACATGGTTACTGCTTGTAACCAGGTAATACCTAGGAATTCAAATATTAAGTTCTGTCCCTTCTCTCCCATAATTTTTAAAATAAAAGATTTTTCTTGCCCCAGTGTAATTTATGGTCTAAGCAGTGAATTGAGAATGCTGAGAACTGCAAAGAAATCATGAGACAAACACTGCTTAGCATTATAGGCAATGTTTTAGTGTATCAGTTGCCTAGAGGCTTTGGTTTCCTTTATATGTTGTAGCCAATAACAGTTTTAGGAAGAGAATTGATGGTGGATTACAAAATAGCTCTAGGGGGCTTTTAAAGGAGATCCTTCCAGCCATGAAAGGCAGTATAAGAGTAAACCTGAAATTGCTTGCTGTAAATTGTAACACGAGTGATGAAGGCAGGTAGACTGGGACTCATAGAAAACAACAGTGCTAGGCAGATAGTGTAGTGCTGGCCATTAGGGTACCTGTTAATAAAGAAAAATAGTGTATATTTGATGAGATAGAAAAAAATAAAAATTGGTGGAAAGACATAAAGGGAACTAGGAAAATACTCCTTGCAAACAGCATTCAGAATAGATTTGCGTGAGGCAAGATCATCTCTCTCAAGGCTGAAAAGTAAGACATTCCAATAAGCAAGATATGAGATGATGAGGATCTTGGGAGAAATTTAGCTGCATAGATAGAGAAGAGTATGGTATCTTATAGCTGTTATGCGGAATGAATCAACAAAAATTAGATGTAACTTAGCTATGAGGCTCTGGAGAGCAGATTGAGTCAAAAATGATGCCTAGCTTAGGATCCTTGCTCTTCAATTATATCTTAAATAGGAATATAGAAGAGCAGTTTAGAGGATGGTAGAATTTTAACATTAAATTTGTGGTTCGTCATAATTTTAAAAATAAAGTAAGAGTATGTCAACAGAATAAGGAAAAGATAAAATTGTTTTCCTAAATAGGAAGAAAATTTTCTGCTAAAGTGTAGAGAGTAAGAGAAAACTTCCTAAGAATATGAATCTGCACTAAGTAGCACATATTAGAAATCAGCATACATGTTCTCAAGCATCATTTCACCTTAGTTAAAAATCACTCAGATCCTGAGGAGTACAACAACATTGTACAGATTCTTATGGAGCATGTTTGGAAGAATCTATCCATAGTGTGATCAGTATGTACTGGTTTACTGGAAGGCTGTCAGAAAAAGAATAAACAGTTAAAATATTAATAAACTACTCCTACTTTTTTTTTTTTTTTTTTTTTTAATCATATTCTCCTTCTTTTATTTTATTGAGACCATTCCTGTTAAACTTTATGTTGAGTTATCTACATGTCTTATTTTTTCATTAACATTTATTTATCTATTTTTATTATTGGAGCCATGAATTCTCTTTCCTGGTGTGTAGAATTTAGAAAGGCTTTTTTAAATGAGAATTTGTCAGTGTCTACACCTATGTTTTTCTGGGAAACCGAAAAACTCTGTGTTGTTTGGTGTTATCCCTTATTGTAATATTATATAGAATAAATTAATTAGAAGAAAATACCTGTGCAGAACTATTATTGCCTTTTTAAAAATTTATTTATTCACAGAAATTTTCTAGGAAGTCAATAGCTCACTTTAACTTCTAAAGGATATGTCCTTACTGTGTACCAAGTACAACTCCTTGGCTGAAAGGAGATTTTGAGTCAGTAAGTTAATTCTCATCCATAGATACTATTCAACACAAGTGACTTTGACTTTACAAATTCTTTTCAAGGATTAATAAAAAATGGAATGCAACTGAAATTTATTAGCTAGTTTGACTTATTCCCTTTGATTGACACAGTATACGGTTCTGTGTGTCCAGTATGTTTGTCCTTGACTTGTTTTTCAATCAAATTCTTTTCCTGTCACACTGTGTTAGAAACCAGACTCATAAAGGCTCATGAAGACTCATATATATATATATATGTGTGTGTGTGTGTGTATAATATATATATATACACATATATATATACATATATATATAAATGTAATCATCTATATGATGCATACAGTTAAGAAAAAAAAAAAACAAAAAAAACCACAAAACAACAGTAAAATATTTTGATGCTGTGGTGGATTGACACTAGTGAACAACTGAAAATCACACAATCGCTCACTGAACTCTGACTTTAGAGAAGGAACAATAGCAAGAGCAGAAAGGAAAACACTAATAGATAAGATGAATGTAGTTTAATAAATGAAGGAAATAGGAGAAAAAGAAATCAATCAATCAAACAAACAAACAAACAAACAAACAAACAAAAAAAACAATGAAGGAAGAGGTGCAAAGGAAATAACTCTCCTCCTCCCACAAGTAGACTGATGTCCAGCCAGTCTTTATCTTCTATCTCTCTGTAGTTTTCAGTGTTGAGCATGATGCTACTCTGCTTGGAATATCACTTTGGTCAGATCAGATCAGCTACTCAGGTTATGTCCCCTCCCAAATTCAAATTCAACACCACGTAGAGTGGGAAAAAAAATGCAGAGAAGAAATTCTCACTGTTGTACCAGCAACTCTCATAATAGTACATTATCAACATTATCTCAGTCACAAATGCAGAACACATCAGCATTTGTGTACCTGTGAAGAAGAAAAAAATAAATAAATCCATCCCAGCCAGTCCCATTACAATGAATATATTTATACACAAATAATCTTCATTTCTTACATTTGTACAGCTCATCCATTATTATATATATATATATATTTGTATCTAAATTCATTCTTATCAACTGAATAACAGTGACACAAAATCATATATTTCTCTTTCCTTCTCTTGCCTTTTTCCTTTTCTTTATCTTTCTTTTTCTTTTTCATCTTATGCCTTTCCTCCTCGTCTTTCTTCCTCTTTCTTTTCCTTGAGTTGCCTTCACTTCCTATAATACTATTAGAGGAGATTAGGAATAGTGACATGACACACATTATGCACAACTGGCAACGTGCTATTCCTACCGACATCATTTGCTGTGGAACCTATATAAAGTTCAAGAGCAGTAGAAAATTTGTCTGTGGGTGGTTAAATGTGTTTCTGGGATTCATTTATTTATTTTGCTGTGTCTCTCTCTCCGTTGATAGATACTGTGAATGAAGTACTTGAAGGATTCACTTTTTTTGACTATCAGAAAAGGATAATCCTTTGTGAACTATTAAGTAATCATAAAAATATCATCCTGACGATCTGTGTCCCAGTACTTAGCACTGTTTTTCTAATGACATTTTACCTAACATTTTTATTCAGTGGAAAACAGTTCCTGCAGTAAAACAAACTGTGAAACTGATGAACACTGACATTTGCTAACAGTATTAAGTAGTAAAACAAAGCCTGAGAAGATAATAGACCCACTAGGAGAGTATCCACAGATTAGAAAAAAAAGAATACAAACAGTTCTTAATTGTCAGTGCAGCCTACTAATCCTGGATTTGGAAAAATAAAAAATAAAAAGTAATTTAAAAAAAAAAAAAAAGTGAAGATCAGGGGTTTTTTATGATTTTCTATTGAAGTTAGCAGCAGCTCTGGCCAGAAAGAGTGAGAATGAAAAGAGAAGAACTATCCAAAGTATCCTAGGAATTATAAAACATAAATGCAGACAACAGCAAGAATGACAGTGAAATTTTAAGAAGAATTCCCAAATATATTATATATTATTTTTGAGCTCATGTATAAGGCCAGTCACAAATAAACTAAAAAAAAAAACCAAACCCTGAATAAAACTACTTTGACTATATCCAGAAGAAAAGTTACTTCCTTTGCAGTTAAAATATTGGAAAGTATTTTCCTGACCTATGTGAAAAGTCCCTATTCTCTGGCTTGTTAACAAAATGTGAGTAGTGAATTCATTTAAATAATAAATTTAAAAATAGATATTAATGTAAATATATATATATATATTTATGTTTCTGAATTATTTTATATGGTTACATAGCACCTGCAACATGCATTGATATTTTAAGCTAAAGATGTATTTCCTGCATGCCACTTAATGCACATTTTATTTTGTGAGCAACTAACCTTTATTATATACAAAATAGCTATGCACTCAAAAAATCTGTATGTGCCTGTGAGTGTGCATGCAAGTACAATAAAATCAGAATACATTTGTTTGTAATTGAATTTATTCTTTAAAATAACAATAATTTATATTTATGTATTTATGTACTCAAAGTTCTGTAAATAACTTTACAAAGCTCTGTAATTAATAAATACAAACATCTGGAAGAAGGTCTTGCAGAAATAGATTTCTCTTATGGGGATTAAAAAAAAAAAAAAAAAAAAGCCTTATTTCATCCTTTCATTTCTGATTTCTCACATGTAGCTCTCAATTACCTATATTATATTGTACTACATTAGGGATAAAGTGAGTCTCTTGTGGGATATTCTTATATTTAAGTATATATTTATATTGCATTTTAAGTTCTACTTTCTTCATTTGCAATTAATTGACCTGCCAGCAGTCTAAAAACTAACGAGTTGAAACATTTCCACCTGAAATGAATCTCTATGTTTTGCAATTGTATCAACAATTAGTTGCAAAGGAATAGGGTATAACTGAACTTACAGATTTGTAAGAAAGAGCATTTGAGAGAAAGGATGCAAAGTGAGAAAATTCAAGAAACAAGGGAGGTGTGCAGTGATAATTTTGAAGACAGGAAGTCTGTTTATGGGATAGTAAGGTGAGAAAAATCAACTGAAAATTAAAAAATAATAATAATAAAAACCCAGAGCTTGCACTCCTTAGCTCCGTCCCCCATGAGCAGAATGGATATCATTGTATGCATTAGGCAGACTGCTTTCCAAGAATAGTGATGCTTAATGTGAGATGACAGCTAGTCTTCTCTTTTGACTGTTGGGAGGTCATGAGCAATGTGTTCCTTGGAGTACAGAAAAGCAATGTGTAACCTGTTAATTATGGCCAATGAACATTATGAAATCCAATTTGCCACTCAGCTTCAGTAGCCTTAGTCACACAGAAAACACTCTAATATAATATGAGTGATGCAATTTTGAAGGAAAACATAGAAAATGATTTAAAAAATAATAAAAAATACTTTATTCATTATCCAGATAATAAAAGTTCATGAGAAAAATCCTTTCACATAAGATGTAAGCCATCATACATGACTATTTGAAAGATTTTTGGATTAAATACGTTCATCTAGGTTTGTTCTTGAATTAACTCTGAATGCAGATTTTAAGGGATAATTATTTAATTAAGAATAGAACTAGTCTTTAGCAATGGAAGATAAAAGTGCACTTTAGTCTAATGATCTTGAGTATTTTGAAAAGCGGTATATTACCCTGTCTCTCCCATGATTCCTACTTTCTGATCAGTTAGGCTGAGGATCCAATTACATTTAATCAGATTGAACTAGTACAGTATGTTCTTTTGTCTTTCATCTTTTGTCTTTTATATTTCTTCTTATCTTTCTGCTAGAAAAAGAAAGCGATTTCCTGGTTGCAATAATATCCCTATTTGGATTGGACTGGGATCTCACTACTTTTTTCCTAGAAAGTGCAATTAAGCCTTCAGTATTCAATGTATTACATACTAGACTTCACAAAGATTTCATATATACATACTCTAGCACAACTGATTTCTTTGTGAAAAGGGGCAGCCCACTTGAAACAACACATAACTCCCTCTTACAGAAATGTTTCTCTATGTCTCCTTCACATCAAGCTCTGGTCATTATTTATTGAAAATAAAAACAATACTTCATAGATGGTAAGCGTTTTCATGTAATTAGTGGTGCTCACCACTCACTTTACCACATAATTTGTAATGCTAGGTAAAGTATATGCTTACATAAGCAGTGACCATATGTAACTAGTAGAGGTGTTTACACTCTCAAGTTTTCCTAAAGCAATCTAGAACAAAGGAATATACATTTCTCTAGAAAAATTATTGTATTACATTTTTACCTTATTGCTCTGAATGCAGATCTATATTAGAAGATATGTCATTATTTTTCAATTTGTTCCTCATGCGCATTATCACATTCACAAGGTTTATGTGATTTCAATTTCCACTGAAATTCCCATCATTTCCACCACAAAAATAAATCTTTAATGGCATAGTCCCTAATATATAGAGGTATCATCTGCTCTTTCTCCACTATTATAAGTTCATATGTTATGAATGTTGGTTTGGTCTGATCTTGTCCATTGTTAAATACTCACACATTTTGAAAAATGAGTAGAAGTCATTTGGGTTAAGTAAGCCCCTGCCTTTTTTTTTTTTTTTTTTTTTTTTTTTTCCTCTTGTTTTGCTTCTGTTCTCATAGCCAAGCAGCAGTGCGCACATCATAATGGAGTGGGGAGAGCTTGAAGAGCCATGCCATTAAATAGTGCATTAAGCAAACCCTCTTCAGACAGTCCATTCTGAGGAGAGGTCTGCTCCATACAAACAAAGCTCTCGAGATGCACTTTGTTGTGTTCTTACCGTTCAGAAAAGTACTATTATATTGTGCCTGTGACTCTGTGTGCAATATTTCAATTGATTCAATGTCATTGGTTTTACAGGGAATAAAATGAGACCTCTTGTTCTTGGCCATCTAGCATGAGAGTAGACTGTGCCGAATTTCTATCAAGTCTTTAAAAGCCTCATAAAATATGTTATGTATTCTTACCTTTTAGAAGTTATTTGCAAACAGTCTTACTTCACAAAACCAGTTTTTAGGAATTGTGCTTAAGCTCACATATAAAACAGTAGATGAAAATGTCTATGAAATGTCCTCCAACTTGTTTGCACTGCAGACAGGAACAGCTACTTTATAACATGAGAAATATAGAAAAATAAGACTTTTAATCTCTTTTTAAGGAAAGCTCTCAATAATATTGAAAAAGCTCTGTGCTGTGGTGTTAACACTCCCACTATTTACAGCTTTAATTGGAAAAGCAAATTATTTTTGTCAATGTGATGTAAAATCATACAAGTGCAAATTTTATTTTTGTAATTCCAGTGGCCAGCTACACCAGAGCTTTTCAGATCTCCTTATGCTTATCACAGTGACAAGATTTTTGGCATCCAGCCTGGAGGCAGATGCTGAGAGAAAACTCAGGTGATGAGGCCTGTTTTTCATACTCCAAATGCGCTCAGAGAAATGTAGAAAGGGGTTGCACAAGTATGCATTTGTAGCCTTTGATAATAGGGCAACACTGGTTTCCACAGTGCTGGCTGCCACACTTCCTCCCACAGCTGGAGGCTGAGATTTTTCAGCAGTCCTCCTACCATACACATGGTGCTCTCTCAGCATGGAAAGCACTGAAACTGCTTAAGAGCCACATGCTGCTCAAAAACTTATATGTGCTGACCATTTAGTTAAATGGCAATCTATATTTAGTTTCAGATGTAACAAAGCAAGTCTGGTGGAAGACTGTCTTATTTTATAAACTTTTTCACCTTTGAATGAGCAAAGACGGTATGTTTCTGATACTAAGTAGTCTCCCAAAAAGAAAAAGTCCTGGGGGTGGGAAAGTAAAACAACCATACATGATACCTTTCTCTCACCTTTCATGTATTGTTTCTCCTACACATAGCATATTAGAATGATTGTCATGGCTTAGTGAGTTTATTCTATGTAGTCAATGATAATACTCTCTATTAAATAATTTTAAAACACAGTCTTTAGTTTTATGTAACTACATGCTAACTATTACATTATTACAGAAAGCAGAATTAGTCTGACTCCTTACAAATATGCTGGCTGGGCGATTTTCATAGAGGTTTGATAAATGCAGTTAAATTAAAAGCCTGAGCTTGCAATTATTCAGTTGAAAAGGTCTGTGTGTTTTTGTTTTTTGTATTTTTTTTTGTTTGTTTTTTGTTTTGTTTTTGGTAAACCCATCTGGTTATTAATAATGAGAAAATCTCAGTCTTCTAGAGATTTGTTCTGAATATGGATTAATACAGAGCTAACTATGAAGAGATTTTATTTTTGAATCCACTTATGATCTTGAATTGCTGCCTTTAAGTCTCATTCAACAACCTAACATCAGGATTCCTGTCAATGAGTTTACCCCATGGTGGTGTTTTTCCAGAGTCCTGATTTCTTATCAAAAATCAAGTTGAAAGGATAAACCAGGTATAATATTTCACCCAATATGTTGATTGAGGAGTAGGACTGTGATTTTGTCTTGACTTTCTCTGCCATAGCCTTCTTCTGAGAGTGCAAAGAAAGTTATTAGTTCATCCTTTTTCTTAATTTCAAATAACCCTGACAGTGTGTAACACTGCATATCTGTAAAAGGACTGTATTTCTATTTGTTAAGTACCAACTGAGTTATCATATGATGGGCTAATTAGAACTGTTAGCTAGGGGGGTTAGGTCATAAACCCCTTAAGCCCTTATGGAATACATGTACCTTTAAATAGTGTTCTCCAAACCAGGAAACATGTGCTGTATGTGCTGTTTTGGGTAGTTAATTCTGTGGGACCAAACACAGTAATGCTTCTCCTGTCTGTAACTATGCTTCAGTCCTTCACTAGCTGTTGTGTACCTACAGATCATGGTCTCAGAGCATAGGAATTTTATTTGCCTATTTTTTCAAAGAATGTTTCTTACTAGGCAGAACTGGTGAATGTTATGAATAAAACAAACCACTTAAGCTTATCAGTGGATAAAGACCGAGGGAAGGATTTATCTTTAGATGTCTATATCCAGATTAGATATGCTCAGATATCTTTGTAGCTTAATATAGAGGGAATAAGAGAAATATATCAAAGGATGCAATTTTTCTCAAAAGTAGCTCAGATGAGTCATGCTCTAAAAATGTCTATTTTTCATTGAAAATAGGAGAAGCTTTGGGTGACTGGCTCTGATGTAGACAATTTTGCTGTTATTTAGATGGATTAACATTCCACTGATATGTTACGTATATATTCCCTTTCTGTGCAGCAGAATCATTGTTGATACTGACTTTGGAAACAAAAATGTACTGAATACTTGAGAAATACCTCTGACAACAATGTTCTTAACCAGCAGTCTAAAGAAGTTGAGCCAAAATCCCAAATCCTCTTATTACAGTGATGTCTCACAGCTGTTTTTTGTCAGACATATCAACAACTAAATGCACTCTCCAGTCCAAAAACAAGCAGAAAAGTAAACAAAGCATGAAAAACAACATCAACAAAACATAGACATCAAAACATTTCTTATGATAAGAAGGTAATTCAGTACATTTTAAAAAATGTTACAATTTGATGGAATAAAGAATAATCAAAAGCACAAAATGAACCTCCATTTCTTAAACAAAATAAAAGCATTTATTTTGGCATTTAAAGCAGGAGATGGCTGTGTTCTTCCATTTTTCTTTCTTCTTCAGTAATTATATTTAGTTCTACAATTCTAAGTACATACAATAGAGAACAATGATATACAGGTGTTGTCAAATTTCACAAAATGATTTCACCTTTATAAATACAGTAATTCTGTTTGAAATACTTTACAGATATTTAGTAAGCCAGGATTAAAACTCATCATGTTGATATTTCTGTTTTGTTGCTGTTGTTGTTTGTTTGTTTGTTTTTTAATTTAGTTTTGGGAATATTAAAGATCAACAAAGTCAAGAACAACTACAGTGACAGTAACAACAAAAAAAAAAGGAAAAAAGTGAAAAAGAAAAATAAAGGAAAGAAAAAACAAAAAATGAAAAAAAAAAGAAAAGGACAAAGAAAAAAGGAAAAAGAAAAAAGAAAAAAGAAAAAAAATGAAAAGGAAAAAAAGAAAAAAACAATGAAAAGAAGAAAATAAAAGGCAAAAGAAAGAAGAAGAAAAAAAGAAAAAAAAAGAAAAAGAAAGAAAAAGGAAAAAAAAGGAAAAAAAAAAAAGGAGAGGAAAAAGTTTGATCCACATATTGTGATAACTATTTGATAAGAGAAAATAGGATAGCTAACTGTTTAGAGACTTACAGAAATGTCTTCCTCCTGATACAGAAAAATAATGCCACAAGTAGGACTTCAGTTACAGCTGAAAGTAATCAGGGTGGATTGATGGTTTTTGAATCATTCTGCGAGTGCCAGAAACAGGTCATACTCCTTTCCTGAGCTTAGTCAATAATTCTGGATTCAATAAGAATTCAGCAACATAGATGAAAATCAAAGAACTAAGATTTACTCAAGGAAATATATATACATATATAAATTCATATATAAAACCAACTAGGATGCAAACTCATTGAATATATATATATATTTAAAATATTATATACTTATTATATATTATATATATAGCATACATATCATATATTATATATATTTTATATATATATTCACATATATATATTTATATAGTCACATATAAAACCAACTAGGATGCAAACTGATTGAAATAGTAGAAGAAGAGAAGAACAGTTACGGTTGCAAAAGAGGAAAATAAAACAGCAAAACAAAAGGCATTTCTCATGGAAATATGTGTGCTGAATTTTAGTCAAGGTCTCATGAAAAGCTCTGGAAGGCAAGAATTAGCAGAAGAAATGAGAAATCATGATTTCTCTGTAATGCACTGTGTATACAGCATATAAATTGGTGGGAAAGTTGTGAGAGATGCATGGTTTATAAACTTCAAACTGCATCTGTATCTAACTCTAACTAAAATAAATAAATAAATAAATAAGTAAATAAATTAAAGCTAGCCAGTCAGCTTGTTGGTCTGTCTGTTCTGTTCTTCTCATTATGTTGTCTGGTCTGTAAATGAAATTTCCAAAATCCTAAGCAGTGATGTGTAAAGTGTGTATCTAATCTGAGGAATAATATGTACAAACCAGATTCATCAGGGTGCTCTTGCTGCTTTGTGTCATGCTGGCAGCTGAAAGCAACTGCAAAGCCAACTGATGAAGAGAACATACAGCTGTTTTGTGGTGCCAGGGAGACACAAAGCAGTGACATGTTACTGACAAATCCATTGTATAATCTCAAAATACAATTTGTTATCATAAATAAAATAGGTTAAATTAATCTTCACAAAAATTATGTGGCTCAAGATAAAAAATACTCTAGAAATTGGATCACTGTTTCCATTATGACCATTTGCACATAGAAATGGTATGGCAAATGTCAAAATAATAATTTTAAAAAACATATAACATATTCTTGTAGCCATCTTAGAGCTGCATTGGGATTTATAGGTGGAATGAAGATAAAATTAATTTTAATATAAAGAAAGTTTTATGCAAAATTCTTCCAAAAGCATAAAGCTAAAGGGGTAAGGAAGGGTAAGGAAAAGTAACTTTCCATGATTATTCTGTTACTTTAGTATATACAGATTAAAAACAAACACACAAGCAAGCAAAAACAAACAAACAAACAAACAAAAAAACAATAAAGCCCCAAAGCACCCAAAGCACCCAAAGCACTAAAGCACTATCTTTTGGAACTATACATTTTGTTTCAGTATTGACACAGAATCAAAAGAAAAAGACAGCATTCTTTTCAAAAACAAACAAACGAACCAGGACATATTTTGAACGCTTATGATATGGCATTTTGGCTATATTTTTTATCTTATCTTCCAATCACAGGTGCAAATAAGGTCTGGGAGTGTCAGTAAGGGACTTTGTAGTGTAGATGATAGTTTCTTCATCAGTTCTCCTAGTCAAAGGAGTAAGTTTGAAAGAATCAGTCAAAAGCAGTGCATCACCTAACAGTTACAGCCCGAGATTTGGCTACCTGCACTGAGAAACCTGGTCTTCCATGGGATGGTACAGTTCATACATCAGAAAAGAGGAAGAACATTATTGGTAAAAAGGCTTGACAAGCTGATGAAAAGGGATTTAAATGAAGATTTTCAGAAGAAGGAAAATTAATTCCATCTCACTCATGCCAGGTTGGTCTTAGCAATAGGTGACCAAAGCCTGGAGAAGGACCACAGGTCAGCAGACTGGAAAAGAGTAGCACAAAGGAATTCATAGAATCATAGTCATTTGAGTTGGAAGGGACCCTTAAAGGTCATCTAGTACAGCTCCCTTGTTTTTTCTAGTAGCATGGTAGCTTCCAATTCCTTCTGCTTGTTTCCCAAACTGCATGCATTGGAGTAGAGGCACTTCAGCTGGGCAGCCAGCTTAGTTGCTTTCTTGGAGGAGAATTTTCAAATTCCTTTATAACTTTTCCCTTGAGTTTTCATGTTACTTTTTCCAATTGCCTCACTGGTCTGTGAGGAGGGTTCAAAGCAAACTCACAATCCAAAATTTCAGGAAAGCAGACTTTAACCAATTCAGGGGTCTACCTGTTAGAGTATTATGGGATAGAACCCTAGGGGATGAAGAGCCTAAGAAAGCTGATTAATATTCAAGGATCACCTCCTCCAAAATCAGAGGTGATGTATCCCAACAAAAGGGATGTCAGGCTAAAATAACAGGAAGCCTCTACAGATGAGCAAGGAAGCCTACAGAGGATGGAAGCAAGGACAAGAAGCCTGAGAAGAATATAGAGAAATTATCTGAGCAGCCAAGGATCAGGTTAGGAAAGATAAGGCTCTAATAGAATGAAATCTGGTCAGGGATATCAAGATCTAAAAGAAAAGATACTGTAGGTATGTCAGAGATAAAAGGAGTAGAAAAACAACAACAACAACAAAAATATGAATCCTCTCTATACGGAAATGGGAGTACTAGTTACCTGAGATAAGGAGAAGATTGAGGGACTCAGTGACTTTTTTGCCTCGGTCTTCATTGGCAAGTGTCCCAGGCAAAGTCAGTGACTAGGTGAATGAAGTGTTGCCCATTGTAGCAGAAGATCAGATTTGAGACCATCTAAGGATTCTGAGAGTGCACAAGTCTATTGTATCTGATGAGATGCTGAAGGACATGTTCAAGACCAGGTTAGAGAGGGCCCTGAGCAGCCTGGTCTAGTGGAAGATATCACTTTCCATGGCAGGGATGTTGCAACTAGGCAATCTTTAAGACCTCTTCAAACTCAAACCATTATATAATTCTATGATTGTTTCTCATTGAATGATGAAAATACTGAAATACTGAAAACACTTAAATATCGAAAACTTATTAGTACCTATATTAAAATACTCGTTCACAATTATGTGATGATAACTCAATTAACAGAGTTCCCATAAATATTAGAAGTGTACAGAAAATCCTTTAGAGAAGAAAGGAAACTGTATGTGTATTTAGTGTATTAATCTATGTTCAAGAATATACGCCAGACCATTCCAGCCCTTTTTTTGCGTTACATTTTCCCAACTAGTAGTAAAATCTGATATTCAGAATGGGAATTTGATGTAAAAGTTTCAGTCTTACTACTGTGAAATAGATTATCTGCAGTAAAACAAACAAGCAATTAAAACCAACGTTTAGAATGTGTTCAGAATCAAGACACAGTTAGGACTTCCAGCTCTTATTTCTTCCTGCAGTACATTCAGACTGATTACTGCAGCCTTTCAACATGGATCTACACTTTGTTTTGCTCTTCTTTCTCTTTTTATTTCCTTTAATAACAATTATAAGAGAATGTGAAATGAAATAGATTGTTATACATGTTCAGATGGAGAATCTAGGCGTACTGAAGTTGCACAGCATCTAGTTGATTCCAAACTGTGTCAGAGAAGGTCTATTTGTGTGGAGAAGGATTGTACAGATACAGATATGAAAAGACATCAAGCTTTGGTATGTTGTCGGTTCTATCTTAGTTCTACCCTTAGTTCTACACTTTAAATCTATAACAGTATTTCTTGAAAAAAAAAAAAAAAAAAGTAAAAAAAAATTAAAAAGTGCATTGGGAGTCAAATACACTTAATAAAGAGGACAAAATGTTTATAGAAAAAGGAAAAAGAAGAAAGCCTTCTATGTGTTATTTTGAATACAGATAAGATTGTGGGTGCAAGAGAGGACTAGAGAATGAAACTGTAAGTAATTAATCAAAATAAAAATTTGGAGATCAAATTTCTAATCTTTGTCAAAAGTTCAGGTTAAGACAAATGATGCCATTCTTCTCAAATTAAGATTATTTATTTTAAATTTTCTCTCCAAAACTTCAGTTCAAAACCATTGTTATCCTGTTGATGTTATCATTTACCTACTGTGAATGCAAAAATATTGCCATGTTTGACTTGAGAAAATTTTGTCAGTAAAATAAAATTATGACACTTGTCTAAGCAAGGAAACTGTCAGCTCATACCACGAGCTCCCTCTAAATAAAGGGCTCTAGTACTCCAAATTTGTTTTTCTTTATTGAACTCAAACCTTTCCACTGTCATTATTAATTTCTTCTGAAAATATTGGAAAATATAATACATTACTCAGCTGTGACCTAACGTGTCCTAAAGTGCATATTTTAGTGAAGTAAATAAGTGAGATTCTAGTCTATGCAAATGTTGTTGTTTTGATTTTGTAGAAATATTGTTCACCTTAAAAGTTTTCATTAGTGCAATGATTCTTTTCCCTGGAGACAATGATGATTATCTGAAAGACCACTGCTAGTAGCCTGCTTAGTATCAACAGATCCTCAGACTACATAAATTTTTGGATTCTGGCAGATAGGCAGGAAATAGTTAAGATGTTTGCTGATTTCTGTGTTTTACTCACATGTACATTTTTCCTTCAATTGAAAGAAAACGATTTGAAAGTTCATTAGTTTCATGCCTGTGTAGATGCAAAACTCAGTGAGATTACATTGTTAAATGCTAGCATTACTGGATATGAAATTAAAGTGAATCAGACACTGGGAATTTGTTTTTACTTTATGAAATCAAATAAAAATGTCCATTTTACAGTGCTCTGAGCTATGAGAAATATTATGGATGCTTTCATGTGCTTTTCAGGTTAGTTGTCCCTCTAGTTTTCTTCCTGGATATCAATTCTGTAAGCCAATACACAAATACACATGTAAATTCTATTTTCCTTATTTCTGCCTTTAGGTGGTATTCACTTCTATTTTTCAACTGGAATTAGTTTTTGAAAAGGTCACCGACTTAATGAAATCATTTTCATTGCTTATACTCATATCTTTCTTTGAAAAATAGATTTACCTTAACTAGGAACTAGTCAGCACAAATTAACTAGGAGTACTAAATGTCATACTATTACAAGAGAAAAATAAATGAAAAATATGTTACTGCTGCTCTGGGAGAAAAAGACAAATGTACTGAATCAATGAAATGGGAAGACCCAAAACATTTATTGCTTGGACATTCAAAGAGCCTACATGAATCCTAATGACTGATCCTCCCTGAGCTTGTAGAACGTAAATGGGTAAAAACTGTCAATTACACCTTAAAGCTAATAATTTGGGGAGAATTGATTTAAAAAATAAAAATAAAATAAAATAAAAAATAATTAAAAAATTATGTTTTCTAAACTTGTTTTCCTAGTTCTGCTAAAGAAAATGCAAGAAGTGATTCTCTTCATGTCTGATTTGCTAGAGAAAAGGTGATAGGTCAAATGCATTCCAAATGAGATACAGAAGAAGAATCAGGTTTGTGCCAGAAGCAGTTTTCCCCACAGTTAAATTCATCTTTGAAAATGATTGCTTGACTTCTAGCAAAGACAGGTAATAAGAGACTTAGGAGATAAAAGAGGATCATTTTTTGAAATTGTTACCCATTCAGAAGTAGAAGTACCCATTCATTGTTTATCACATGATTGTTTCTCTGCTTTGGTTTGTTTTTGTTGGGTTTTTGTTTGTTTGTTTGGATATTTGTGCGTGTTTATATAGAAAATAAACACATAGGATATTCAGACTATCTTGTATTGAGCAATAACAACAACAACAAATATTTTCTTTCTAAAAGAAAATCACAAAGTATTGAAGTAGAATAGAAATGAAAAATGTTAACCTGGTTGTTAAAGATGTATTAGTGCCAATTTGGGTTAGAAATATCAATGATTACAAAATTTGATGTTGAATACAGCTTTTGAGTGCTTAATTTTTCAATACTGATTAATCTTTTTTATACACAGGTACCTATAATAAAACTACAAAGACTCGTTTTTTATAACTCTTGATAGGCATCTTCATCCTAATATGGAAGCACATTACATATATTTATAGTATTGAAATTAATGTTTGCTAGATTATGTGCTGAAAATATTGCCAAGTTCCACTCCTAAAACAAATAAATAAAAATTTATTGGAAATTACCAGTAAAGCCTCTGAAACTTTAGAGAATTTTACTTTATATTTGAACCTGCTTCTTCTCTGCAAATTATTTATTTCACTTGTGTATTTAAAGTACTAAGAATTGGTTACCACAGTAACAGGGCAAAATAGCAGATCCTTCTGCAGATTTTTAGTAAAATGTGAAATCATTACTATTGCATTGCATTTGCTGACATATAAAACACATCTAATTTACAGGTGATACAAAATGCTTACAATAAAAGTTAGACATAAAGTAATAAATGTTGACCAAAATCAGAAACACAGGAAGTTCCACACATGTGTGAGTAAGAACTTTACAGCGAGGATAACAGACCACTGGAACAGGCTGCCCAAAGAAGTTGTGGAGGCTCCTTTGGAGTTATTCAAGACTGTTCACCAACATCCACCTCCATGAGCTGCTGCTGCAGGGGACTTGCATTAGCAGGGGTTTTGAACTCAATGACCCCTAGAGGTCCCTTCCAATCTTGCATTTTTTGTGATTCTATGATTCTGTGACATTCCGTTCACATATATACAGATTAGAAGTATGCTAATTATTCAGATAAATTAACATCACAAAAAATATAGCAACATAATGATTAAAACAAATTTATACTCAGTTTGAGAAAGCAGTTCTTATGCTTGTAGGATCTGATCACAGCAGTAAGTAGGAGTATAAATAAGTATGAGAACTGTAGCATTCTGTAGTTTTCAAATTTCAGGTAACTGCTAAATCTCCTTTGATGTTTTTAATTATTTTGACTTTAGGTCAAGAAAGAACTAGATAATTGGCCCTGTGGACACATAGTACTTAACTACACACTGAAGCTGCCATTCAGCTTTATGTCACTACAGAAGTTAGGATTGCTAACTGTTATTGTGGTCATTATTAAGAGAAATTAGGCATGAGAGTGCAAACATATCTCCTGCCCTTCTGTTGCTACACTAAAGGAAATGAAGGATAGTCTGATATCTGGAGATAGTTAAGCAAGATATAAGTGTGTTTACAGTTGAAGTTTTTGTCTATTTTACATATTATTTCTACACCTGATTTCAAGAGTGTATAAAAATGTTCTTTCTAAAGGAGACTGAGCAATGCTATCTTTGAATTGTTTGTTTGAATTGATTGTTTGTTTTTCTTGATGTTCTCATGCGACCTATAACAATGGCTTTTGCATCATCTAAAATGTGCTTGAAACAGATCAGTGTTAAATTCCAAGGCTTCTAAAGAACCCTGATAATGTTATAGTTGATTAATTGGTTTGTTCTCATAACAGTATAAAACATGATCAGAATCTTCTTACTGTAATATAATAAACAACAAAAAATAATAAGATATATTTTATACTTTCTCATAAATTGTTGAAAATATTTTGTATGCTAAACACAATATCCCTCTCAGCTTGACAATACATTTCTGATTCCAGAGAAATATTTCCAGATCCTGAAGAAAAAAAGAAAAAAAGAAAAAAAAAAAAAAAAAAAAAAAAGATAGTTAAAGATCAAACAGAATATTTATTATATTTTCATTATAATGATAAAGTAAATCTATATTTTCATAGATACAACTATATAACTCAGATAGCAATATCCGTCTCTTTTAGGAATGTTAAATCACACCTGACACATATGACTGATAAAATCATAGCTATACTCTATGAATTTAGGATTCATACTGTATATGTAGGTCATTCTGAAAGTAATGCCTCCTATTTATTTCTGTGGGGAAAAAAAAAAAAAAAAAGAAAAAAAAAAAAAAGAAAAAAAGAAAAAAGCAGATACAAAGACCACAGGAACTTGATTCAATAGTGAAAATTCTCAGCCAAAACCACTAATATTTTTCAAAATAGTCACTACTGTTAGCTAAGCATTTTCATCAGCAATGAATGACAGTTTGCATTACATACTCATAAAAAACTGTTGCCACTGATGAAACAGGCCACACAGAACCTCACTGTGCACACATCCACTGTAATCACTTTAAATGTTCAGCAGGCATCAATGAATTTCAGTGGGTGCCACATTTTTCTGCATGAAAAGATTCAATAATACACAATTGCTTCATAAGCATTTACATGTCAAACATCATTTTGTCAGACTGTGCCTCTGTATGATGGTAATCTGTCATACAAAAACAAAGTATAACAGAATATTGGCAGGAAGGTTCAGCCTCTACTGACATACCCCAGGAAGGAAGGAAGGAAGGAAGGAAGGGAGGAAGGGAGAAAGGGAGGGAGGGGTGTTGGGGGGAAGAGGGGTGAAAGGAAGGGAAACATATCAGTTGTACTCACTTTTGCAGCTAGCACATTGATTCCTGGCAGTCCCTAATCAGTTATTCTGTTTAATTACCTGCTTGTTGATTTTTTCAGACTGTTACATTTTCTCTCACATGAAGAAAAGCACTTCTTTATTTTTCATTTCTTTGAAATCTCTTCAAAAACTTTGACCACCTGTAGATAAAGGTGTGATAATGATTAATATAGTGCTCTGACTACTTTGTACTGTCTATAACTTCTTACTATGATCATGTGGTATGAACATCTGGTTTCAGTAGCTACGGGTTGGCTCTGTCCCTTCAAGGAAAAGCTTTCTTTTTTTTTTTTTTTTTTTCTATTTAATAAAGATTTATTACTGACATTTATTACCAAGTTTTCTGCTTCACAAAGAAATGGCTATAATAATCAAAACAGAAACTATTTTAGTGGACACTTTTCCCTAGAAAATAAAGCCACAGGTAATACTAAAAAACAAAGCTAACAAACCAACAACCAAATGAGCAACATTAACAAATTAGAAAAATCAGTGTGCTTATTTTTACCGAAAAACTATATAGGAAGATGTTTATTTTTTTCTTATTTGTTTTAGGAACAGAGGAATGACTGAAAAATATTATTAACATGTTACAGATATATTTATTAATATTATATTCTCATGCAGAGAAGTCAGGTATGCCTCTGTATAATTACTCACCATTCTGGTAATAAATTATTCTTATTTGACATTTATATATCCAACATACATAAATTAATAGTATATAACAACATTCTTTTAATCGTGGATTAAAAGAACATCAGGGAGTTTACAATGGAATACAATTCAGGATTTTCCAGAAAATAGTATGTGCTGAATCATAGCCTGCAGTTTTATAAGTGCCATCTGAAGCACCTGCATACAAGAATAGTGTTTATTATTTTACACAGGCTTGCACATCACTGTAGGCATTCATTCTTTGTGTTGGGAAATCAGTGGTTCTAAATGATAACACAGTAGCTTAATTCACCCTTGACAGTTTATAAATTCAACAGCACTTCTAAGATCTCCACACATAATTAAAAAATTTATTCTGGATCAAAGTAATAGAGCAATCGTTGTTTAAATATAATGGATTTATAGAAAGATTGTATTGACAGTGTGTCTCACAAATACTTTAGATGAAATTCTTCTTTCACTTAACCCTCTACAGCTCCAGTTCCACTGATATCTACCTTATTGATGTACTAGGGTTTGCTGTTAGACTCACACCTTGTTAAAATCTGTTTACACTCTTTTATCAATAATCATGAAATTGCCCCTAGAGGTCTGAAGCAGTATAGCTTATAAGCTGAGAAGTATGAAAAGAGAAGCAAAACCCTTAAAACAACTAAAAGTCACTCTGAATGTTTGAATGGAAAAGTGACTTATTTAAAATGCATTTCTTTCTTAATTATTATTGTGTATATGATCTATAAAACCTCAACTATATTCATATGTTGGTGAGGATGTCAAAGATATGATGAAGCCTGAGTGTATGCAATGGTCATTAATTATGTCCCTTTTTAGAGCCTCTCAGAAGAATTTTACAGTATTTTTTTTTTTAATATACTATTCATATAAAGTGCAGATGCGTTTACGTTTCCTTTGAATTGTTGTTTTATGTATCAGAAAGGATTTTTTTTTTTTTTTTTTTTTTTTTTCCTTTGTACACATTGTTCACTTACATTTGTGATAACCAAGATACTCATATTTTCAGCACTTGTTCTTCCATTAGACATCACATGGAACAGTTGTTCAGCAGTCTGGAAAATCCATCGCTATGTTTTATGTAAGGGAAATATTAACAGGGATAACCACAGATTTCAAAGTAACCAAAGGCCTCTAGAAAATAAAATGGGATCATTTCAGGGAATTGGGATCTCTTCAATTCTACAGTTGGCTCCTCTGCACCATGTAGCCATGAAAACACTGCAGAAGAACAGTGCTGGATGCCTCATTTATTTACACCTGCAGAGAATAGAACATACTCCCACTGCTTTTAAGAGAATGTCTGTTCTGTGATGTGCTGCTACCTACTATCACACATCCCCAAGGTGACTTTAAATGTGATACCTCACAAGGTATTCTTACCTGCTTGAAGGAGTAACAAGATGCTTAATGATCAGAGTAGTATTTTCTCGGGGAGCAAGAGTTGATACATACCATCATTTTTAAACTTCAGCCATAAAATGAGAGATCTTCTGTAACAGAACTCATGGCACATTTGAATCTCTTTAGCAGTAACACTTTTCTTTCTTACTTTTACTCACAGGATACAAAGTGAAATGTGAACTAATAAGAACTTGTGGTAGCTGAACTGAAAAGTCTGAAACCTGATTGAGGTCAGGAATAAGAGTTCATCACCTCAGAGTTACACAGTCCAGCAAATTCTGAACTTTTGATTAGGATATGATTGTAGCCAGATTTATATATTGATTTGATAAATGTATAATAGCTGAAGCCCCTAGGTAATGGCAGTGATTTTTCTTTTATTATGTTGCGTTTGTGTATAACACTATAAAATAAATGATAAACCCAAGGCGTATGCATTTCACTAATGAATAAATGAATGAATGAATGAATGAATAAATAAATATTTATTTATCGCTCTGCTTTTCCCTCATCCATCCGAGGTAGGAGCAGCCCGGCAGCTCGAGAGAGAGCGGCCCACGTGGAGGGGGCGTTCCCAGGCTACACGTGGAGGGGGCGTTGCCAAGTCAACGGCTCTCCACCCTCGCCCTCTTCTTCTTTAAAAGGCCTTGAGCAGGAAGAAGAGGAACAACCTAGTCTCTGTGAAGGGTAAAGGTAAGTGCAGGTCTACCTGTCTGCATTCTAATACCGGGTCGTGGGCAGCACCACCACTAACAGGGTCCAGACAGAGCTGCTTGTCAAAACTTGGTAAAACTTTTCTGATTTTGCTAGTGGGGTCTTCTGGGTTGCTATGGCTCCCTCCCGGAGGAAGGTAACTGCCAGGAAAGATGTGGAAACCCAGACAGAGGTACCCAGCACAGGTAGGAGGAAGGCTGCTGCCAGGAGGAGTGTGGAGACCCAGACCGAGGTCCACAAGCGGCACGCTAGCGTGCAAGTCACAGGCTGCAGTGAGTGTCACAGCCTGGCCCTCGAAGTGCCAGTCGATGGCAGCTGTGCCTGTTTCAGGTGTGACCAGATAAATGATCTGCTTAGTATGGTGGTCTGCCTGAAGGAAGAGGTCGAGAGGTTGAGGTCCATTAAAGATAGTGAAAATGAAATCGACTGGTGGTGCCAGGCCCTATTGGCCTCGGGATCCCGGAACATAGCTGAGGCTCCCCAAGGAGCATGTCCCCCCCGGTTGCCTCACAAACAGGTTATAGAAAGGAGTATGCAGACAGACTGTGCTCCTGCCACAGTGCGCCCTCAGTCTTCCCCTACACCTAGCAATTCAAATGAAGAGCTAAGGGGTGTGGGACTGTTGGCGGAGCCTCTGTCCTACAGTAGCCGATCGGACCAAAATAGTTTGAGAGAAAAGGATGGGTGGAAACAAATACCAGCTAGGCGTGCTGGGTATCCCCGCCCACGACCATGCTCGGTTCCCCAGGTGCCTCTGCAAAATAGGTTTAAGGCCCTGGAACCCGTGGAAGAGGTGAGCGTGGATGTTGAGGCAGGCCCATCTGTGAGGGAGCCTCGGGGTAAGCGGTCACACCCACGCCTCAAGACTTCCTCCACGAGGAAGGACAGAAGGGTAGTTGTCATAGGTGACTCCCTTCTGCGAGGAACAGAAGGCCCTATATGCCGACCCGACCCTACACACAGAGAAGTGTGCTGCCTCCCTGGGGCGCGAGTCAGGGACATTGCTGGGAGACTTCCCAATCTGATCCGGCCTACTGACTACTATCCCCTGCTGATAATTCAGGCTGGCAGTGAGGAAGTCAGTAGGAAAAGCCTGAAGGTCATAAAAGATGACTTCAGGAGACTGGGGAGGGTAGTTGACAGTACAGGTGTACAAGTGGTTATTACATCTGTACCTTCTGTGACAGGGAGGGATACTGAGTTGGGCCTAAAAACCCACCTCTTAAACAAATGGATAAGGAGTTGGTGCCGACATAGGAGTTTTGGGTTTTTTGATCATGGGAGAATTTACTCGGCTCCTGGCATGACAGCTGCAGATGGAAGCGGCCTGTCTCCAAGGGGTAGGAGGGTTCTAGCCGAGGAACTGTCAGGACTAATTGACAGGTGTTTAAACTAGGTACGAAGGGGGAAGGGGACAAAATGAGGGCCGCTGGGTCTGAGGCGGCAGTTCAAGGCTTAAAGCAGAGCATGTTGGGTGCTGACAAAGGGGTTCAAAGGCATGGAGAGAGGTGGGGAGATGCTCCTTCTCTCAAGTGCCTGTATACTAATGCGCGAAGCATGGGGAATAAACAGGAAGAATTGGAGTTTTGTGTGCGATCGCATGGCTATGATCTCATTGCGATCACAGAGACGTGGTGGGACAGCTCGCATGACTGGAATGTTGTCATGGAGGGCTATGTCCTTTTTAGGAAAGATCGGCTAGCAAGGCGGGGTGGTGGAGTTGCTCTTTATGTGAGAGAGCAGCTAGAATGTATTGAACTCCACCTGGGGGAGAGTGATGTAGCAGTCGAGAGCTTGTGGGTGAGAATCAAGGGCCAGGCTGGTAAGGGGGACACTGTAGTGGGTGTGTACTACAGGCCTCCTGATCAGGAAGAGGAGGTTGATGAGGCCTTCCGTAGCCAACTGGAAGTAGCATCACGCTCCCGGGCGTTGGTACTTTTGGGGGATTTCAATTATCCAGATATTTGCTGGACGACCAATATGGCCAAGCATGCGCGGTCCAGACAATTCTTGCAGTGTATTGAAGATAACTTTCTAATGCAGATGGTCGAGGTACCGACGCGGGGCGGGGTGCTGCTGGACCTTATTCTCACCAACAAGGAAGGACTCGTTAAGGAAGTAAAAGTCGGGGGTAACTTGGGTTGTAGCGACCATGAGATGGTGGAGTTCGAGATCCTGAGCGGAGGAAGCAAAACAAAAAGTAGGATTGCTACCCTGGACTTCAGGAGAGCCAACTTTGATCTCCTCCGGGACTTACTTGGGGCCATCCCGTGGGCCAGGGTGCTAGAAGGCAAGGGGGCCTGTGAGAGCTGGCTAGCATTCAAACGGCTCCTCTTCCAGGTTCAGGATCGGTGCGTCCCTGTAACTAAGAAGTCAGGAAAAGGTGCCAGGAGACCTGCGTGGATGAGTAAGGAACTCATGTGCAAGCTCCGCAGAAAGAAGAAAGTACACGATATGTGGAAAAAGGGTCTGGCCACTTGGGAACAATATAAGAATGTAGTCAGGGACTGCCGAGATGCGACCAGGAAGGCTAAAGCCCACCTGGAGCTGAATCTAGCTAAGGAGATAAAGGATAATAAAAAAGGGTTTTTTAAGTACATTAACAGCAAAAGGAAGGCTAGGGAGAATGTGGGCCCCATACTAAGTGAGGGGGGTGTTCTGGTAACGGGGGATGCTGAGAAGGCGGAAATACTGAACGCCTTCTTTGCCTCTGTCTTTAGTGAAAGGGCTCTCCCCCAGGAATCCCAGCCCCCGGTGGTTGATGAGAGAATCTGGGGAATGGGAGATTTCCCTTTAGTCAGGGAAGAGGTGGTCCGTGAGTGCTTAGGAAACATTAATGTCCATAAATCCATGGGACCTGATGGGGTGCACCCGCGGGTGCTGAGAGAGCTGGCGGAGGTTATTGCTAAGCCGCTCTCTGTAATTTTTCAAAGGTCTTGGAGAACTGGGGAGGTGCCTGAAGACTGGAGGATGGCCAATGTCACCCCAGTCTTCAAAAAGGGCAAGAAGGATGACCCGGGTAATTATAGGCCAGTCAGCCTCACCTCTGTCCCAGGGAAGGTGATGGAACAGCTTGTGCTGGATGCCATCTCCAGACAACTGGGAGAAAAGGAGGTTATCAGGAGTACTCAGCATGGGTTCACCAAGGGGAGGTCGTGCTCGACCAACCTGGTGGCCTTTTATGAAGATGTCACTAGCTGGGTGGACGGGGGGAGAGCGGTAGATGTAGTCTACCTTGATTTCAGTAAGGCTTTTGATACGGTCCCCCATGACATCCTTATAACAAAGCTGAGGAAGTATGGGATAGATGAGTGGACGGTGAAGTGGATCGAGAATTGGCTGACTGGCAGAGTGCAGAGGGTTGTCATTGGCGGTGCGGTGTCTGGCTGGAGGCCTGTGACTAGTGGTGTCCCCCAGGGGTCTGTGCTGGGTCCAGTCTTGTTCAACATCTTCATCAACGACCTTGATGAGGGGATAGTGGCCACCCTCAGCAAGTTTGCTGATGACACGAAGCTGGGAGGATTGGCTGACACGCCTGAAGGCTGTGCAGCCATTCAGAGAGACCTGGACAGACTGGAGAGCTGGGCAGTAAGAAACCGGATGAGGTTTAACATAAGCAAGTGTAGAGTCTTGCATCTCGGTAGAAATAATTGCATACACCAGTACAGGTTGGGGGAAGACCTGCTGGAGAGGAGCTCTGCTGAGAGGGACCTGGGCGTCCTGGTGGACGACAGGTTGGCCATGAGCCAGCAGTGTGCCCTTGTAGCCAAAAAGGCCAATGGCATTCTGGGGTGCATTAAAAAGAGCGTAGCCAGCAGGTCAAGGGAGGTGATCCTCCCCCTCTACTCTGCCCTGGTGAGGCCTCATCTGGAATACTGTGTCCAGTTCTGGGCTCCCCAGTACAAAAAAGACAGGGATCTCTTGGAAAGAGTCCAGCGGAGGGCCACAAAGATGGTGAAGGGCCTGGACCATCTCCCCTACGAGGAGAGACTTAGGGAACTGGGTCTGTTTAGCCTTGAGAAAAGAAGGCTGAGAGGGGACTTGATCCAGGTTTATAAATACCTGAGGTGTGGGAGCTATAGTGGCGAGGCTGGTCTCTTTTCAGTAGTGCGTGGGGACAGGACTAGGGGCAATGGGCTGAAACTCCAGCATAGGAAGTTCCGCACGAATGTGCGCAAGAACTTCTTTACAGTGAGGGTGACGGAGCACTGGAACAGGCTGCCCAGGGAGGTGGTGGAGTCTCCTTCTCTGGAGATATTCAAGACTCGCCTGGACGCCTACCTGTGCGACGTGGTGTAGGGAGCCTGCTTTGGCAGGGGGGTTGGACTCGATGATCTCTAGAGGTCCCTTCCAACCCCTATAATTCTGTGATTCTGTGATTCTGTGAAATAAAAGAGTTCCATAAATAATAATGTGCTATATATGCTGTATCATTTATATTTTTCTATTCCCTTATCGTCTGCTAGTTCCAGAGTATTAGGATTTTGTATTTATTTTCTAATCATGTGAAGTATTTTCATAGTTGTACTCTAATATGAGCTCTAATAAATCCAATTGGCAGTAGGTCACAAGTGATGTTCCTCAGTACTTTGCCAGTTTTGTTTATTATCATAAATGATATCAGTGAAGGAACTGAGTGTACACTCAGTAAGTTTATAGATGACACCACATTGTGTGGGAGTGTTAACCTGCTTAAGGACTGGAAGGCTTTGCAAAGAGAACCTGAAAGGGTAAACCAATGGGTAACATCTAATGTGTGGCACTTGACAAGTACTGTGTACTACACATGGATCGTAATAACTCTGTGTAGTGGTATAGGCTTTCAGAAGAGTGGCTAGAAAGATGTGCAACAGAAAAGGACCTGGAGGTGTCAATCAACAGTTCATAGAATCACAGAATCACCGAATGGCCTGGGTTGAAAAAGAACACAATGAACATTTAGTTTCAATCGCCCTACTGTGTGCAGGGTCACCATTCACTAGACCAGTCTGCCCAAAATCACATCCAGCCCTGCCTTGAATGCCTTCAGGGATGGGACATCCACAGACACCTTGGGCAACCTGTTCTGGTTCGTCACCACCATCTGAGTGAAAAACTTCTTCCTAATATCTAGCCTGAAATTCCCCTGTCTTAGTTTAAAACCATTCCCCCTTGTCCTATGGTCTGGAGAAAAGTAAACTGGGGGGGAGAACTCAACATTTTCTACAGCTACCTGAAAGAAGGCTGCAACAAGAAAGGTGCTGATTTCTTTTCTCTAGTGACTAGAAGTAGAACATGACACAATGGCTTCAGGCAGCACTAGGAGAATTTTAGATATCAGAAAAAATTTCTTCATGGAAAGGGCAATTAGGTATTGGAATGGGTTGCCCATTATGGTGGTGGGGTCAGCATCCATAGCAGTTTTTAATAGGTATGTGATTTAGGCATAGAAACATGAATTAATGATGGACTCTACAGTGTTAAGTGAGCGGTTGGACTTAACTTGATATTATCAGTCTTTTCTTACTTAAATGATTCTGTGATTCTATCATCATATATTTTATGTGAGGTGAGAAGATGCAATTAAACGGTTAGTAGGAAGAGGAAATTTTGATAGAGCAAGTAAATGGGAAGCATAGATTCTGTGATCTCAAGTAAACAGATTTGTCATTTTACTAGAATTTTTAACCATTTTCTCCACTGCCACCATGCCAGCATCTCACACTTCCTTACAACACTGGACTCAGCTTTTTTTTTTTTTTTTTTTTTTTAGTAAACTATGAGCTCAGATGTTTATAGTGAACTCTCATAAACTGTGTAGCAGTGATCTAGCCTAGTACTGTAACTACATTTACCATGCTGAGGTAGCAGATTTCAGGGAAGTAAGCAGAGAAGTAAAATTTCCATTACATGGAGGGAAGGTAGAAGTCTATTTATAATGATTATGACAATAATTATGAATTATTTGTATCTTTGTCATGGGTTAACCTAAAATCTACCTGCACCTATGACAGGGGAATAGACGGCCTGCAGGGCCGCTATCCCAAAAGGAAAGGGGAAGAAGGGAAAAGGAAAATAAATACAGCGGCAACGATCTAAGGGGGCACACTTATTTACTAAATAGTATATCAGAATACAGAATAACACAATATTAATTTCTAATTCTAGAAAATTTATATTTCACTACTACTTGAATCATTACTTGAAAGCTTCATCATTATCAAGCAAACGAAAGTTAGTATGGAGGGCAAAATATTGAAGCACAATTATCTACAAAAAATCAATTAATTGTTTTCTCATCAATGTCTGTAAAGTACTACAGTTTTGCAGCTATACCAAGGACAAAGAAATCCTCTAATACTATAGCAGTATTGAAAGGTTCTTCATATAGTTTAACTTCTCTTGTGAATTAGAAAACTAGCAAAACACTGATCTTTGGTTATTCTTAAAAGATTTTTAGCACGTGATAATTAAAAAAAAAAAAAAAAAAAACAAAAAAAGTGATAAAATACAAAGAAAAAAATATTTCCTTCTGGAATAGATCAATCATTTTGCAATGACATATTTATTTATTTTTTTTTTTCTTCAGAAGAAGATACAGAAAGTATTAATTTTTCTTCTATTACGTAGTCCAAAATTTTACAGTTCTTAATCTAAGGCTCCTATCTTCCTATCTGTCTATCTCTACAGAAAAAAAACATGCCAGTATATATATATATATTGCTAAGTATTTCTCTCTCTCTCTCTCTCTCTCTCTCAATATATATATATATATATATATATTACCAATTTATATTACTCAATATATATATATATTTTACCTAGAAAAGTAAAATCAAAAGCTTAATGAATTGGCTTGCCTTTTCAATATGGACATTTATTGAACAGCAGTTTAAGTAAAAATGAAAAGCTGAAATAATGGTAATGATGGTTTCTTGTTATAAAATAACTTACACAACTCTTCTAATTCATTGTGTCATATGAATTGTGGTTAAATAAGCATAGCTTATTTTGAAACATAAATTAATTATCTAATACAAGCATGCTATAGCTTATCTTTTTCAAAGTCCAATTAGTATGCAAATGACTCTAATTAGGTCACTGTCAGAGAATATTTGTGTAGAGTCACTTTCCAAGGTTTATTATGGTGGTTTTGGATCCTAAATATTTATGAACTGTGCTCCTAAGATCAGCTTTACTTAATAGGGATCATTCTGAAATTTTCATTAGTTCAGTGGAATTAATCTCAGATGACAAAAGGGAAATATATATATATTTATATATATGTTTCCAGAAGATGATATCTTTCAATTTCCACACATTATTAACGGAACAGAGAAAGAGTACTATACATTTAATAGGAATTATAAGTAAAAACTCTTGCCATATAAAACTGGATATATTGTCTTTAATCTCTTGTTTTTCATGTGTGCCATAATAAGTGAAAGCAAGAAAATAAAAGCTTTATGTATCATGAAGAAAGTTGATTTAAACCCATTACTGAAATCCAGGTACTTCAAATAAGAAGTATTGTGTATATTTACAAATATATACTTATTCACAGCATTAAAGTATATTACCTTTAGGTTCTATAATATACAAGGTTATATAATCTTAGAATGTGGCATCTTGATGCCAACTTTGGAAACTCTTTAATATCTTGTACAAGAAGTAAGGGAGGAGAAAATCAATAACTTTTTTTTTCAAAGAAAAAAAAACACCAAGAAGTAAGTTTTTGAAAAAGGACAATTTAGGAATGAGACATTACAAAAATGGAGATTGAGCATTTTTTCCTTCTGTATGTGCATATACAGGGGGAGGAGAAAGGAACAGAATTTGTTTTACAAACTCAAAATTGTCAGGATATACCTTGACCTAGAACAAAGCAGAAATTAATTTTGAAATCTGTCATGCAACAGAGATTTTTTCACCATCTGTAGAATTCTAATATAACAAGCTTCATACATTCACTCTAGCTTTTTTTTTTTTTAATGATAAAGCTGATATACTGATACCAGTTTTTTGTTTTTTTTTTTTTTTTTTTGTTTTTTTGTTTGTTTGTTTGTTTTTTCTTAGAAGAAAACAAATATTAATATTGAAGTTTACTTCCAAATCTTATTTTAGTTTTATTCTACAATCATTTTGGATTCAGTATTATCTGGAAAGGAAATGCTTCTTTGTAGTATTACCAGAATATTCTTACTCTACAGATTTCAAACAACGCAAGATCCACAGACATAATATGTTGAAATAGTACTCAGTAGCACTCGATTTCTTTCAAGATTTTAGATGATTTCAGGACTTATTTAGTTTTTAAATGTCCTTGAAACATAAATTTCATGGAGAAACAAACACTGAATATGCCATATGAAGGTGAATATCTTTTTCCACAGAAATTTGAGAAACCTCGAATGTAACATAAATTAAAACATCTTGCAGAATTAATCATAATAACTTACTTAAGTACCAATGTGAATTAAAAAAGCTACTCATGAAAAGTAGTTATGATTGTGTTATAATTTGTATGGTGTTGTCTTGTCCCTCCGTAATTTAATTTCTCTTCCTTTTAAAGTATGTGTGGATGAAGAAAGCCCATAAGACTTTCCTGGTAAATGACTGCTCAACTGGCACTGCTTATTTTCTGTGTGCCTTGCATTCTATATCATATCAATGAACTTAGAAAATCTACATATTTAAAATCTGACCTCGCAGAAGAAGGTTGTAGTGAGCTGTCCAGAAAAGGCAGGGGCTGACCAAATCCAACAGTAGGGATTGGAAGCACAGTCACTTTCATCTTTTATTTTATCATCCTTTGCTTCTTGGGCTGGGAAGGATACTTTTTACTACCATAAACTTCCATGAATTCTAGCATCCATCACGCCCCACTAATTGGTTGCATGTAGAAACATCTATGCAATATTTCTATAAAATCTACAGCCAGAATTTTCCCAGTGAAGAAGGACAATGGGAAACAAACAAACAAAACAAAACAAAAAGACATAATAAACAACCAACCAACCAAACAAACAAAAAAAGCCCCTACTAATTCTGCTCTATCTGTCCGTTAAACAATGTTTGTTTTCTCCTTATCAAAAAGATCTTTATAGTTATATATTATATTATAATAATTATATAATAACAATTGTATAATATTACACATTATAGTTACATTTTTCTAGCGTTGGTGTTTCTGCAATCGAAATATACTTACATATTGAACAGGATACCTGTTACTTCCCGGAGTAACGTCGTATTTGTTATGCAGTCAGACATATAATTCATTCAAGATGTTTCAGATTCTACCTTCTTTGTAATTTCAATTAGGTAATGTGATTTGAATTCAGATTTTAATTACAACATTTCCTTCTTTCTAATTTTTCTCAGTTTTAATGGAGTACCCCACTTAGTTTTAGAAGTATACCAGTTCTTTTGTTTCACTTAGAATTAAAAATGAAGAATTTAAAATATTTTTTTTAAATAATTTAGTTATGGAAAGATGTAAATAAATTCCATATGATTTATAATGAGAAATTTTAAAAAATTATTTCATTCCAAATAATACTTTAATTAATTAATTAATTTAATAGGAGGAGGATAATTTTCATTTTTATTTTAACAGATATGTCTAATTCAGGAATACAGTTTTAATTTCGGAAAGCATTAGAGTTAGGCATTCTAAATGTCTTGCCTCTAAGCAGTTTTTATTCACAGAGCTTCATTTCTAAGGCTACGTTTGATAAGTAATTTAGTTTGTGCCTATAAATACCTATAAATGTAGAAAGATATTCAGGTCAGATGAGTTTGTCGATAGCAAACTTATGTATATGTATTTTCCTTGCTATCTAATTGATTTGCATATAAGTGTGTTGCTTCGTTGTTGTTGTTTTTTAATCTATCCATCTACTTACTTAATATATTCAATTACTTGCCAAACTATGTAAATTATACAATTCTATGTTTGTAATAAATAACTTTGGAAGAATGGAGGAATTCAAGTTTCATGTCAGAAGCCATTATGTCAGACTGCCTCACTGCTGCCATCTGTTGCACAGCAACAAAATTGAATGAAATATTGGCAGGAAGACACAGACTCTCCTGCCATACTGCCAGCATCTGTCTCTGACACTGTGCATCATGATAATAGAAAGGAAGTGTTACTTTTGGAGCAAGAAATCTCTCTTTGGAGAAAGAAATCCTGTGTGCACTGAAGTCAATCCAAAATTCAGTGACTTTAGTGGAACCAAGATTTTGTCCAAAGCAACTGAAGCAACTGGGATAGTGAGAACCAGTTTCCTGTTGAATTTGTGTGAATACAGAAGTGGGTTTAATTTCACTTACCCCTGAAACTCCAGAAATAACCTTCAGTCTGTTAATGATACTTGGATGAACAAAGTCTACAGCATCAACCATATTCAACATATTCTCCAATCACTAATAAGCGATGTCTTTTTTTTTTTTTTTTTTTCCTTCCCCCCACTAACAAGTCTTTCTCCTTTACTGTCTCAGAAAAATTAAAATGCAATCCAGCATTACCACAGGAAAACAAACAAACAAACAAAAACAACAAAAAACAGAAATATATGATTCAATTCACCTTTGCATTCTACAGCTTTAATGGTGGCAGATTGTCCTGGAGTTTGTAGCAGCAAAATGAATTTTAGGCATAATTCCTAACTGAGAAAAAGATTCCGCTGTGCCTGACATCCAACCAGCCATGAAGGGAGCTAAATACAGTGGCTGCCCTGGAGAGAATCCAGCAGGCAACCCACATGAGAGCAGTATATAACAGATGGGACTAGGATGACTGATTTAATTAGAATATTTTAATAGAAGAATAGAGAAACATTGCACAACTATACCAGTTTGTAAAAAAAATTCCATTAAATTCCCCAAATTAATTGTTCCATAGGGAGAATATGTCAAGTAATCTTATGCCTTTTTTTTTTTCCTCTCTCTCTTCTTCTTGATTTTTTTCCCTTTTTTCACTTTGTTTCTATCTTTTTTAAATTATTTGGGGTCATTTCAATTATTATCATTGAATGATAGGATGTGTTAGTGATAAATAACTTGCTGTTTCATGTAATACAGGAAAAAAGAGTGTTTTTTGTTTTGTTTTGTTTTGTTTTGTTTTGTTTTTTTCTATACTAGACACAAGTTGTATCATATATTTGATTTGTTTTTTAGGTTTGAAGAAATTAAATTACATGCTCTCTTTGTTTATACTATTTTAAAGAAGTATTAAAAAGAAAACTGTGAAATCCTTACAGTCATCCCAGAAATATCTCATGACATTGGCATGGGACAGAGGCTTCTTTAAGCTATATTTCAAGTTCTTAACAGAAATTATATTAAATAATTTTAGCCAAATCACAATTTCATATTTAGGTTTGAAAAAATCATGTTTTATGATTCAGTGAGCCTACTGAAGATAATAAAAAAGTGACATATCAAGAAGCTTAGCAACACAGAGCAACACAGTGTTCAACAGTAATTCAGTTGTTGTAATAATGGCATTTATAGCAATTAACCATAACAGACTCTTCTATTCAGTAACTACTTAAGTGCCAAGAACAAATAGTCTAGCCAATGTATCTTGATAAACCTGTGATGCTGTGGGGGTGCTAGAAATTTGGTCAGTTGCCTCACCAGTCTATCTTCATATGAAAACAGTTAACTAATTCATTTATTTTTACATTTACAGTTTACTTTATGTTTCACAAAACAATGTTTGTCTGAGGAATTATTTTAATTAAGGACACGTGTCACTCACACCTTTTCTTTTCATGAAGATTTCACTGAAACATCAATCTTCAAGTCTGTTTCGCTTTTCTTGAAGCATATCTACACAATAAAAGACCCATGGTTTTGTTTTGTTTTGTTTTGTGTTTGTTGTTGTTGTTGTCGTTGTTTTCTGTTATATGGGATGTTTATTTGAGCTTCTAGACTTTTCATTGTTGAATGATTAAATGTGACACGTTTTACTTTATTTCCTCTGATCTATAATCAATCACTGAATATTTTAGCAATAGCCTAAATCAGAATCCCACATAGATTAAAACTACTACAAAGTCATTCTGACATTGAGAGTCTCCCAGTAAAGAAATAACTGTAATATGCAGAACACAGATATGGTAACATTAATATCTAAAATAGAGCAGTTCAGATCAGAGTTTACAGCTGTTACTGTATCACTATGGCCAAATAGTTTCTGAGATTCATAGGGGTTTTGGAAGGGATTAAATTTTGAAGTCATATTTTTTGTAAATTTTAGAGGAAAGGACAGATAAATGAGAAGAAATTTGTTTTCTGCTTCTATTTAAAAAAAAATATTTGTTTGTTTATTTATTTATTTATTTATTTAAAATCTATAGAGTAATTAGGGCCACAGCTGTGATTATGAATGCACTGAAAATGGAAATAAATGATAAAGCTAAACTTTTGCTACAGTGTGTATATAATTTAATCTAATTGTTTCCAATGACAATGAATCACTATCCCATTCGGACAATATTATTTATGAACATCTTTGTTTTCCTTTGTGTATTGAATTACATTTGCATTAGAATGCTTTTATATTCCTGAATTCATGCCTTTCTGATTCAGTGTAATGTATTTTAGAATTCTAAATTAATGTAAATTGTACATTATCTGTGAAAATGTAAAGAATAAAACAATATAAATTTTCTGAAACAAACAGAGATAATGGTTTGTTGGTTTTTTGTTTTGTTTTGTTTTGTTTTCTCCCCAGCTCCTGTGTAACTGTCTGTATCTTCCATGATTTTTCAGTGCAGTTCTTGTTCGCAAACTGGGAAGACATCTAAAATATATAATAATCACTTTGGTCAAATTCTATGTAAATACCTGATGTTTTTAAACTATAAATTAAGAAAAATTGCATCTCATGACCTTGAATAAGTAAGTGAACCTACATTTAATATTTTAAATATATTTTGTGGTTACAAAAATGAGTTGTTGATAAGCGGGTACATGAAATGGATGGGAAACCACTAGTCACCATATAGTGAAGTTTGGCATTCAGCATTAGAATGGGATTGAAGGATTACTCTGATGGGAAAGGAGCTTTGGAAAGACTTCATTCCAACTCTGTATACAAACAGCATCATCTCTGAGATCATGGTGAGAAAACTTTTTGTTATGCTTTCCAAACTATCCTGTTGCACACCATTCTAGCCCAATCAAAAAGAATGCAGCATTTTAAGAGCATCAGCTATTTAGATGCCATTAACTTTTATGGATAGCACTCTCACATCCTCAAGTCATTCCTCATCATTCTGTTCCTTACACCTACCCACTAATAGCGGAGATCTATGTGAAGCCAAAGGTAAAGGTATTGAATATCTTATCTGTGTTGCCTGCCACTACAATCAGCAGTCCAATACAGTTTTCCTCGTTCATGCTCATATTCCTTACATATTGACAGGTCTCCTTGTTGTTCCTGTCAGCCTTTGTTGTTTGAACTACTGAGGTTTGGCTTTGTAAAAATAATTTCTACATACCTAGGCAAAGTTACTAAATTGTTAACCTACTTACAGTGCTATTCCCTGCCTCTCAGAATTTAGTCTTGAGTCAGTCTCCTGATAGCTGTTTGATATTCCAGATTATCTAGATTAACTTTTTTTTGTTGTCCTATAGTGGTTTTACACCTCCATCACACTGATAGTGCTCTCTTGCTCTCCATCATCAACAGAACATAGAGAGAAAACAATGTGTCATGGGTTGAGACAGGGAGAGGGAGGTCATTCACTTAGTAATATCACTGCCTACACAGACTGAACATAAGAGAGCTTAATGTAATTTATTGCCTGCTGTTAATAGACGAGAGCAGTAATAAACTAAAAGCAAACTAAAACCCATGATCCATCCTTCTCTTCCTCCTCCCCTAAGTGACACAGAGGAATTGGAGTCAGCCCTTAAGACTTGGTCTCTTCTGCTCCTTCACAGTTTCTCTCTGCCCCTTCTTCATGTGAGGTCCTTCCCATGGATGCTGTCCTTCTTAAACTGATTATGTGTGAACACCTCACAGGCTACAGTCCTCCAAGCACTGCTCCATTGTGGCTACACATCATGGATCCCACTTTTCAGGAACTGCTCAATCACAGATCCCCATGGGCAGCAGCTTCCTCAGCCCTCCTGTTCCTCCATAGGCTCCTCTCCATGGGCTGCATCTCTGGCTCAGGTCTACTTCTGTGGGGACCCTCCATGGGCTTTGTCCTCCTTCAGGCCTCATCCAATGCTGCATTTTTTGCTCCTCCCTGACTGCATGTGGAGATTTAGTCCGTATGGTGCCCATGGGCTGCAAGGGAACAACATGCTTCACTGAGAGTCTTTTTTCTTTTCTCTTTCCCTCCTTCTCTGTCGGCTTTTGTACCTAAAGGGTTACTACTCTGACATTCCTCTCACCACTGTCTTAGTTGTTGCAGAGTAGTTTTCCATTTCTTAAATCCACTCTCTCAGACATAGAACCATTGTTGTTCATGGCTCAGGTCTGAGAGCAGTGGGCCCATTCTAGAGGTAGCTAGAACTGATTTTTATTCAACGCGTGCCAGCTTCTCAGCTCTTCTCAGAGAGACCACCTTTGCAGTCCTCTAGCAACTACTGAAACCTCATGGTGTTAACAAAACACATGTACAAATACGCATAATCTTTCTTGAGCTCCTTCACTCTTCAGAGCTGCCTTCCACAGGATCCCACCCAACAGCATCCTGAAAAATACAAAGTTTGCTTGCTTTCAAGAAATGTGCCCTTCTACAGACAAGACTGATATCGATTATCACATTCCCAGATATTTTGTTCTTGTTTATAAAATACAGACTCAGCTGTATATGACCCCTGGTTAAAGCAGTACCAAGCACTTATTATAGACAGTCTCAAGGTACCGCCTGGACTGCTTGCATTCCTCCTCATTTCTCTGTCAACAGATGCCAGAGATGTTAAAGTCTCTCATGAGAAGTCTGTGATCTGCATATTTACCCAGCACACTGAAGAAAACTTAATCTGCTTTCTTATTTTTGTAGATGTTTTGTAAGACTCATGTTGGCTATTATATCATTTGAACTGGATTCTGTGAGAGTAATTTACAGGTTCTTCATGAGAATGTCATCTGTTTTGTAGGAGAGCTTCATACATCCAGTTTTCTTCACATACAGGACAATACCCATGCCTACCTTCCAGTGTGTTAACTACATAACACATCTTGATGTTGAGAGCAAACTCAAAGAGGATATACTTAACCCCACTGCCCATGTCATTGACAAAGCTGTTAAAAATACTGGTCCTAGTACACAAGTGGTAGAAGTGCTGCTCTGCTACACAGAAGGCTCAAATCCTGGGAGTTGGACTCGATGATCTCTAAGGTCCCTTCCAACTTGCACGATACTGTGATACTGTGATACTGACCCCTGAGGAATGCTACTCATCACTAGTTTCCACCCCCTGGACACTGAGCTGTTGACCACAACTCTTTCAGAGTGAAGATACAGAAAATTATTTATATACTGAGTGGTTAATCTGTCAAATTCATATTTTTCTAATTTAGAGACAAAAATCTCATATAAGTCAGAGTCACATGCTTCATACAATTCTAAATAATCTTCCTGGCTTAGTTTTTCAAAATCATTTAAATATGTCTGTCCTGCTTGATAGCACACAGATATTTCAGTAACTGATAGGTGCATGCACAGGGCTGGTCTGGACCATGTGATGGGGAAGAGCTACTGTCATTGTGGGGCAGTGTCAGGGGGTGGGACAAAGCCAGGACAGAAGTACAGATGGCCTGAAATGGGCAAAGAGTTATTCCATACCATGTGACATCATGCATAAGGTTTCAAAGTTGTGGGGAGTTGGCCATGGGGAGGCTGCTGCATGGAAATTATCTGCACATCATTCATAGGTAAGTAGTGAGCAGTGGTGAGCAGTTGTGATGTAGATATATATATACTTACAACTGATTTTTTTTAATTTATTTATTTATTTATTTATTTATTCATGAAACAATATTATTTAATACCTTACTTGCTATATATGATCCTTTATGTGCTGTTTGCTATTTCTGGGGTTATTATTTTTCCATACTATGTAACATTGTTCAGAAAACTAATCTTGTACTTGTATTCAATATTGCAGTTATTTTTGTACTTTGGGAACCATATTTGGGAAACTATTAATAACTGCACTCTGTATTTTGTTTCTTCAGTGTTGCCGTGTGTGCCCATGGTTCAAACCCCCCTTGCCCCAGTTTCTAGCATTACCCCCGCTAGGGCCAAAGAAGCCACTGTGACTCAGCAAGAAAGATGGCTAAAATGGCATTTATTAAGAGTAATTAGGAGTAATTAACACCTTATAAACTTTAATCACTTTGTCCATGCCCCCTAAGGTGTAGATTTGAAATGAACACCCAAGATACATCACTAGGCAGGAGACAGAAGAGGGGGGGTACTATCACGTCACATCTGAAATCCTCGTTAACGCCTACATCTTCCCCCCCCCCCCCCAAATACAACAAGGCTCAGCCTCGTTAACGCCTACAACACTTCAGGGAGCCAAGGTATGGAGGAAACAAGGAAGAATGTACACACCATCATCTTCCTATTATTATGTCTACTGAATGTGTTTCAGTTTTTGTTTTAGGTTAAAAAGCTGTTGAAAAAATGCCACCAAAGATCTGCCTCTGGGTTGAGTTGTTTGGAGTGATTAGGAGTGTTGGTTATTAGAGATAGGATGTGGTACAGTGGGCATCATGAGTGTTTTCAGACTTTACCCCTGAACATCTGCAGTAGGCAGGTTCCCAGACAGAGAAGATGGTCTGATTCTACTCCTGAGATTGATAAAGAGTCTTTTGGTTTGTATTCAAGTGAAGTGAGTAACCAGAACTAAAGGGGCCTTGCCTCCAACAAGACAGGAGAAAGGGACAACTAGGTTTGTGGGACTTAGTGGATTTGATGTCTTGGCACATCATAACCAAAGAAGAATTAAACTATTGTGCACTCTAATGCAATGTGTACTCTAATGCTGTCTAGTTCATAGAGCCAAAGAATCATTGAATCATCAAATCATCGAATCATAGAATCATAGAATCATAGAATCATAGAAATATAGAATCACAATGTTGGAAAGGACCTACAAGATAATATAGTCCAACCATCCTCCCTTTACCATACCTACAGAAAAACCACTAAACCATATCTCCTGGCTCCCTATCCAGACGCCTCTTGAACACTGCCAGGGATGGCGACTCCACCTCCCTGGGCAGGCCATTCCAGTGCCTGACCACTCTCTGAGAAAAAAAGTTCTTTCTTATGTCCAGTCTGAACCTCATCTGATACAACTTGTGGCCATTTCCTCAGGTCCTGTTTGTTGCCTGGGAGAAGAGGCCAAGCCCCTCTTCATCACGAACTCCCTTCAGGAAGTTGTAGAGTGCAATGAGGTCTCCCCCGAGCCTCCTCTTCTCCAGGCTAAACAATCCCAACTCCCTGAGCCACTCCTCATAAGACTTGTGCTCCAGACTCCTCACAAGTTTCGTTGCCCTTCTCTGGACATGGGCCTCAATCTTTTTCTTGTAGTGAGTAGCCCAAAACTGAACACAGTACTCAAGATGCGGCCTCACCAGAGCTGAGTACAAAGGGATGATTACCTCTCTGCTCCTTCTGGCCACACTATTTCTTACACAGGCCAGGATGCTGTTGGCCTTCTTGGCCACCTGAGCTATAAAGGGGAAGAAGCCATCTATGTTTCTGGAGTGTTAAGGATCTCAAGCACAAACTGTACTAGGGACTGAAAAAAGCCTACTCAAATATGAGTGGGCAAAGTACACTATTGTGATCGCCTGGAGGCTCAGTGCATCATTGGTTTAGACTACCTCAAGAGAGGGATCTCAAGGATCCTCAAGGTTCCAGAAGGGTACTGGTGGGCCTCCAATATATCTGCTTTGGAGACAGATGAAATAAAGCAGCTATCTACCTTGTCAGCCTCTTGGATGACCCTTCTGTTACCAGACTGCTAAGAGTATAAGAATAGCAGGTGACAATTGCTACCACAGAAGCACACCAGGAGCGATATCACATCAACCAACACTTGCTGATTCCCATCCATAAGATGATCCATCAACTGGAGAGACAAGCAGTAAACAGCAAGAGTCAATAACAATGTTATGGTCTTGTTTGACCAGTGTGAAAATCTAATGGAGAGTGAAGGCTAGTAGTAGAATGAATTCACACCACCGCTAGGTGTTACTGTACTGGACATGCTAGAACTTCGATATCAAGCAGAGTCAGAGGCAGCCAACTAGTATGTGACAACTGACATTGTTAATGCATTTTTCTCAGTCCATCTGTCTGCTGTGGTACGTTCTTTGACCTGAGGATCACTCTGCTCCTCCTCAAGCCTTTGTTTTTTAACATAAGGGATTTGAAATAAACTCTTGTTTTACTAGTTGCTATTACCTGCTTATTTCTGTCAACTTCAGATTCATGGTCATGGTGGAATACGACCATCCACATGGACAGTAATTTGGATTTGGTAATCTGTACCTTGGAACAGATATGCAATTTAATGATATATGTATAGAGAGAAGGAAATGTTGACTGAATCTTCAAAATCAGAACTGAGTTCTGGAAAGATAAGACTTTGAGTGAGGTTTTTGATTTATAGTAGGATATCTTACAAAGTTGAAGAAATGTGAGCTGTACATTGTAAATGAAAACATCAGTGTTTTCAGCCTATTTTGACGCTGCTATTTTAGTTAGCACAACACAGTCTTCAGAACTAAAGACAGTCATGATTAATACTGTCTTAAGAGCTTATCTGCAATATCTACAGTATTGAAGCATCAGTTTGTTTTTAAATCTTAATGCAACAAACAAAACCAAGATACCAATTAATCAATGCATTTTCAAAATATCTATTGGTTTCTGTCCCTTAAAAGTTGTTTCTGTGAAATCCTAGTTTAGTACTGTAAAATCAAGAACAGTTTTCTTTGACTGCCTAGTGAAAAAAAGTAAAATGTACTGGTGATGAGAAGCCTCATTAACACATTATATGTGATCCCATCCAGTACAGAAACTGTAGAGTCTCCAGTGAAACAATCCATTTGGATTAAATAAAGTTTTAAATAAAATACTTAAATTTAGTAAAAGCATCTGTGATATGCTCAGCTATCTTAGAGAAAATTGATCTAATGCATACTCAGAGTGAACAAAGAATTTTTGTTAATATTTCAGGCTGCTCTTCTAATACCTGTTATTCTGTTATTTCACATCTCATGCACTGCTCATCTTCCCACGAAAGCAGACAACAGAGATAATATCTTGAGAGTTCATTAAAGTTAGTCCATATACTGTTCATTGTTATTATTATTAGTATTATTTTTTTGTAAAAGAAAAAGCCTCCTAAGATTGATCATGATGTTTACAGTACAGGTATCTACACATCTGAAATAGAAGAAACATCATAGCAATTCTTTTTCTTCCCAGACTGTATTGTACAAATTCCATTCCATATTTAACATTGCACTGAAGTGTGTAACAGTTCAATGCTGAACTCTCATTTCTGTATTTTCTGAAAATAAAGAGTAAATGTCTGCCTTTTTGGAACACATTCAGACAAATCAAAAATAAAAATCTATATCTATATCACCTAATTTGCAGTTTAAACATTTCAAGGATCATAATACCTAGCATACTCATGGCTAGAGATGTCTAGAGAATGAAGGATTTAGTTTGTCCATGTAAATTGTGAAGAATTTGCATACACATAAGCAAGGAACACTGAATTATTGTAACTATTAGTTTATATGATGCTTTATAATTTTGCCTTAGTTTTCTTTTTGAATTATGTATCAGCTAGTGGCAATTTAGAAAAAAGACAGTTTATATTCATCTTTTCTAATTTTAATGTAGAGTTAGTTCAGTTTTTATTAGTTGCTTTTACCTAATCCTGCTTATGAAGGGAGAACAAAAGCTCCGTAGAAAAAAATTCACAATATATTTTACTCCTTTTTTTTTTTTTTTTTTTTCTTTTCCTTAATCTATGATGTTTTTATGAAAGAATGATCTTACAGTGCCAGTGCTGTTCACTGAGACTAGAATTATTAACTGTCAGTGACAATCTTGGCATGATACAGTACAGGGCTTTTAAAATCCCTACCAAGAGAGAACTTCCTTCATTATTAAGTATTTTAAATCACAAAAGTGACATTGTACAATTAATGCAGAAGATATTGCCTTGAGTGCCTAAAATGAAACATTCCTGACCACCCAGTGCTATTACTCTTATCTATGCTGTGATGTCTAATATTACTGGCTTCAGAAGCTTTTTCCTTGACTCACAGAGTTAATAATACCTAGAAAAGAAAGAGGGAAAAAAAAAAAAAAAAAAAAAAAAAAAAAAAAAAAAAAAAAAAAGAGGAAAACCAGTCAACTTCTGGAAAGTATTTAAAAATCTGAGAATCTGAGATACCTAATTTTTAGTTTTGAGATATATTTCTAATTTAATACTAAAAACATCAGTATTGTATTTTAATATAATACACAAAACCATCAAAGATTCAAAATTGTTAAAGTATTGTTTTATTGAGATTTTGTTTTATTTATTTGTTTGTTTGTTGATTATTCTCAGGTAACACCCTTTCTAAGCAATCTGTTTAAGTCCTTGTTTAAAATAAAATATTTGAGAAATTTCACTCAAATTAAGCCTTATTTTTTTGTACTTTCTCAATAATTATACCTTAGACCTTAAAACAGGTGTAGACAAGTGCTATATGACATTATGAGCTGCTAAAATGTCTATAAAAATACTTCATTTAAAAATAAGTGTTTCTATAATGAATAAAATTATGCCTCTGAGCTTTCTTATTTGAATGTTCATAGAAGTGATGTGAATAATGAAATGAGAAGAAGGTTGGTGTTGTTACAAATTACTAAAGATGGTTCTAGTAAAATTAGTATACCAAGACTAGTCGCAGAAATGTCTCACCACACTAAATGAACAGGTAAATATTCTGGATGAAATTTAAAGTTGATGAAATCTAAGTAAACTATACAAGTAAATACCTTTATCTTTCACATAGAATGATGTTTTTTAAATTAATCATTGCTACTTAGGAAAGAAATATTTTCAAGAAACAAAATAACACCTTAGAATTTACTTTGGCATCAGTAGAAAACAAAACTCTAAAGCTCAGTGAATAAATCTACAATAACCTGCATAAAGTTTTGGTGTCTTCATCTCTAATATGTTACCTTGGGCCTAGAAAATACATGGATAACTGCATTCTCAGTTATCAGAGACGTATAATGTCTTCTAGACATGGACAGATTTAATAAAGCAAAAAAACTGAAAGGTGGATATGACATAAAAATTACAAATGGATCAGAAAAGGTAAATTATTCGCTATGTATTTTAACATTAAAAATTGTCAGCTATAAAATTCCACATACTTTTTACATGGAGCATTGAAAAACATGATTGTATTACAGCTCAGAACTTATTTTTCAAGTATTTAAAGGAAAAAAAAAATAAATTGGTGATTATTAAAGCAAAACTGTAAACAATATCTCCAGATCAAGAATAGAGGTCAGGTATACCTCTGTCTTTAATTTCAGAAGTTTGAGATAACCATACTTAAGTATGGTTATCTCAAACTTTATATTCTTTCCTTAACATCCATTAGGACCTTTTGATCACGAGTGTTTAGCGTTGAACAAAAGATCCAAGAACTGATTCTGCATCAGTGCTGCAGAATGTTCTGTCTTCAGAATCTATATTTTTCTATCAGAAAGTGAGGGATATGAGTTAATCTAACGGCCACAGGCCACACAGTATTTGAATGTACTCCCTGTCCTTCAACTGTTTATCTATGAATAGTTGTCCATCTATAGCAAAATCGGTGTACTCCTAGGTTGAAGTTACAAATGAGATGTCCACAATGGATGAGATCAGCTATGCTGGTTGGGATGAGTTTGTAGTGATTTCAAGGGCTTAAGTTTATATAAGGAGTGGACAAATATGATGAGCTAAGAATTGAAGAGTCCATTTTCCATTCTCAGCACTCTGCTGAAGGGACTTCTTGGCTGCATTGCTTTTGGCAGTAAAAGCAGCATTTAACTTACTCTCTAAATTTGCTTTGGCATTCAGGCTACTGAAAGCCACCTTCCTGACATTTAGAATCTATAACAGAGGCTATAGGAAATTCTACAAATAGTGTGTGGGATGTAAATCTGTCATTCACCAACTAAAACTTACAAGTAAACGTAGTTTAAAATAAAGGTTCTTAGTTGTCTTTCAGAGTGTTCTTCCACAAGCATCTGAGCAAATCCTTAAAAGCTGATACTACAGCAGAATTACGTTGTAACACTGCATTTGAACGTCTATTAAAGGAGAAGCAGGACAATGAAGAATTTTAGAAGTGAACTGAAAGAGATCATAAACTTTTCACACTTTGTTAAAGTAAATGATCTAGAACAAGTAATGTGTTATTTCTTTTAGACTGCACACAAGTTTATCTGATCCATTTTTAGATTTTTTTCAAAATTTTTAATTTGTAGTAAATCAAACATGCACCGCAGAAAAATCAACACCATACATATTATAGAAATTATCTGAAATTTAAACTGTTATTGTCTATATAATTATGTGAAATATCAGATAAAGTAATTATTACAATTATGAAAAAAAATTAGTAACAATTATTAAAGAGAAGGAGAAAGGTAGATTAAAAAACATGCATATTTTCACTAAACTGTTAGAAAGGCATTTGATACAAGAAATTGATGGTAAATTAAAATATGTATATACATGGTAAATAGTTTTGCAGTTTTGTAGGCTTATTTTGTTGGCTGGTTGTTGTTGTTGTTTTATTTTAGTTTTTGACTATTTTTTTTTTCCTTTTAATTCCAAACATTTACAGTATTCTGCATTGACTCAGCTCTTCCAAGCATCGTACTCATTGACTGTCTGTATTTAAAAAATACCAGAACCAGAAGACAATTGAAAACTTCAGAATTTGCCAACAGCTCCTGTAAAGCATTTGTTGTTTTCTCAGGAAACTTCTTTTTCTTCATTTTGTAAAAAGCCAGACATGGTACAGTGACAGGTTCACAGCTTAACATGTATGGATCTTTGCATTAAAAAGAACAGCAAAAACAGTTAGCAGATTAAAGTGTGCAACAAATTCCCATTTAGCTAAATAAAATTCTTTTAGTATGTTTTATGTTAAGACAGCTCCATTGCTTATTCAATTACTTGCTCATTTTAATAACTTAAAGTAATAAAATGCCAGACCATATTTTATGCATTGTCATCACTGTCATCATATACATTGTTAACATTATAGATTTACAAAACCATTTAAATATTTCATGACAAAAATTCATAGGGATTCTCAGTTTCCTGAGAATCAGGAAACAATATCTGGATATCTGGAAGCATAAAATTATCTACTGAAAGAATAATTCTCAGTCCATCTAAACAGAAGTCAAGCTGGGATTTCAATAACGCACTCCTTCCTATACTTAAGCAGTTTAATGGATTTGGCAGCTTAACAAAATCCATGTCCATGAGCCTTTTTTTTTTTTTTTTTTCTTTTTTCTTTTTCTTTTTTAACTTAAACGTATGTAGCACACACTATCTTCACATAGAGGACCATAAACATCATTTGAATCAAACTTTCTCTTGACAGAGAGAACTAACTAATGTTCAAAACATTATAAAATTTTATTCATTCACTCCATAGGTGAGGGCCAGCACATATTAATTTTAGTGCATATTTATCAACCAGATTGCACACTGTTGCCTTACTAAGTCAAAATCCTTTATTACAGTGATGCTAAATCATAGTGTTCTTCATTTTTGTTATTCATTTTATCTTTTTAGAGACAGATTATTTTAAAACATTATATTTACTATATTGTGTTTCTAAAAGGTAAGAAATTCTGATAGGTTACAAAAATATCTAGAATATTGTAATCAAATAATTATTTTCCTTTGTTGCATTTTAGCTGTAGCATAATCTTAATGAAGGAAGGAACTAAAAGAGTAGCAACTGGTAGATACCATGACAATAATTTTCAAATATTTTTTTTCCCATAATTTTTTCTGTTACATTAGTTGAAGAAAATGAATTTGAAGTCATGCAGATTTATATTTTAAGAAATATTTTTTGTATTTCTTTATAGTACACTCTATGCAGTAAAACAAAAGGCATACATTTTTGTACATGATTATGATAGTTCTTACTTGAGAGGAATGTATCTATGCCCATTCATAGAAGAAATGTTTGCATTGATGGGGAAAAATATAAAGATTTAACATCCTGCTGCTCTGTAGTTAGATGAAAGAAATATTTCTTTGTCTTCACTGCATTTATGACTATTAATTTTACAGGTTATTAAGATCACTCCTCCTGATTGTATAATTAATTAGTTCCCTGAGTAGCCTGAAATCTGGTCTCACTGTACTCAGTGCTAAGGATTTGGTGGCAGTTTTCCTCCTATCACCAAATATTTTAAATTCAACTATTTCATAATCACAATATCCAAGACAGCCATCTATTGCCTCTTCATTCATAAGTAACAATTTGCAAGTCTAGGAGTACAGCTTTCCTCATCAACTCTCTTAGTACTTGTACTAGAACATTGCCATCAAGGTATTTTAAAAATCTCATGGGCCTGTTTGTATTAATTATATGGTATTCTCAGTTAAAAGTCTGTCAAGTTGAGATTCTCCATAAGGACAAGGACAGTTGATCTAGAGATTTTGCTCAGTTCCTTAAAGAATGTTTCATTAGTGCTGTCATCCTGGCTGAGTGAACTATAGTACACATCCACTATGACATAACTTATGCTGTGGCCTGCTTCCTGCCCAGACAAGTGGCCCGGCCTAGCCCTAGGCATGCGCTTACTTCTAAACAACTGAAACATCAGTATGTGATTGGCACTATCTAGATCAAAATTAGGACATGGGGATGGCATAGTGAAGTGCAACCTCAAGCTACATGATATATTTTACATGTTTTGGCTAAAAACAGTCCTGTGAACAGCAAAAAAAATTTTCAGCCATTCTTTCCATCCTGAAAAAGGAATTTGAAAATGCATTTAAGATTGTTGAAAATAGTCCTTTCAGTATGTAAAGGGGAGATATATAAAAGAAGAGGATGGACTCTTTAGTCTGTTGTGTCAGGAAAAGGATAAATGATTTCAAACTTCAAGAGAGTTAGGTTGGATATAGAGAAAAAGTCTTCTGCAGTGAGGGTGGTGAGGCACTGGAACAGACTGCCCAGAGATGTGGTAGATGCCCCATCCCTGAAGGCATTCAAGGCCAGGATGGACCAGGCTCTGAGCAACCTGATCTAGATGTGGATATCCATGTTCATTGCAGGGGAGTTGAACTAGATGATCTTTAAAAATCCCTTCCAATTCTAAGGATTCTATAGAAACAAACAAACAAACAAAACAAACAAACAGAAAAACACCAATTTTCATGCATATTTGCAATTTTATTTTCAGTTTATATAAAAAAATCACCAGGACATTTTCAAAAGGAATGTTTAGTGTTGTGATTGGATATTCAACTCAAAGTAAAAGCTGATCATGCCTCTTTACTAGGCTTTTATAAAACTGATCATACCAGAGAAAAATATCCCTCAATTCACAATCACACCATATTCATGTCATCAGTTTTGTCAGTATGAACATTTGTGAAAAACTATTTTCAGTGATGAGGCACAAAAAGAGTAAAATTTCATCAAAAATGTCTGATGAATACCTTGAGAACTCAATCAGTTCCACTGAACCAGATGGATTTTCACAAAAACAAGATCAAATATTCCAACAGTTTTATGTTGTTTTATGCTTTGGCTGCTCTCTCTCTTTCTCTCTCTTTCTCTCTCTCTCTCTCTCTCTCTCTTTTTTTTTTTTTTTTTTTTTTAATAAAAATATTAAAGATTAAAATAAGTTTTGATACTTACACATATTAACTGTAATATGTATTTTATGATAACTGCTCCAAAAATAATGCCTCCCATTTTATTATGTTGGCCCACAATGTCAAACACAGATATTGGTGGTAAGGCAGAAGAGGCTGAACCTCCCCACCAGTATTCCATTATATTTTGTTGCTATGCAACAGATGGTAACAGAGAGCCAGTCAGACTAAATAGTTTCTAACATGTGTGTATGAAGCAAAGATGTTTCACTGAATTCTTCCCTGTGGAAAAAATAACACCTACTGACACTTATCTGCACTTGAACATTTATGGAGCCCAAACAGTGGATGTGAACACAATGAGGCAGTGGCTGGTACATTTCAGCAATGCTGACAGCTATAATGGGTCACTTCTCCTGGTAGTGACTATATTCAAAAGGAGTGCTTTGTAGATGAAACTTTGCTCTATCAAATTGTGCTTATGTGCTTTTTATACATGCTGTAGTTTCTAGGGATATAAACTGGAAGCATTAGTTTTGGTGCAACCCAGGTACATGTGATCCAGGACAATTGCTCTGCACTCACTGTGGCCCAGGCAAGTCAAAAGAATGGACATCCCTGTCTTAATCATTACCCAGAGGCTCTCAACCACATCTCTGAACTTCAGTCATATGGATTTTTTGTTCATTTAAACTTTGTATTTCAGTAAGGTCAGAAGCTAAGGCCCTTGAAGAATTACTATGAAAGAAGAACCAGTAAATACTTTAGCTTGATTCCTAAATAAGCTAATAAAAGTAGTTATAACAGCAAACATGTAGAATGCAGTGCATGACAGTGAATATCTGAAATGAGGTCATCCACATTCTATGTCTTCAGACCATACCTTATATCTTCAGATTTACAGATAGTGTAATCTTTTTATGTGTATTATTGACCCAAATTAGTGGTTTGGGCTCCAAAATAATCTATTGTAAAAACTGAAATTTATTAATACTTTGAAAATTTTATTTCAATAAGGTAATTTTTTCTGAACTTGCACGAGTGACACACTACTGTCATAGTTTTGTGGTGTTGCTGTCAATATTCCACATCATAACATCATGTGCTGTATGGATCATTCATACTCCAGTTCCATAGAATGGTAGTGTCCCGGGTGCTCAGCTCTCGGTGAAGAACTACATATCCCAGAGGACGCTGCAGCCAGAGATAAGTCACGGGAGGAGGACATATATAATCTCTCTCCCGGGCTGGAACTCTCTCTCTCTCTCGGACTCTCAGGGAGTGGGAAGCATTCCTGTCGTGTCGCCTAGACTTCACAGTAGGCCTCACAGTTTTTGGGGACTCTCTCTCTGTTTTGTTCGATTTATTAGCCTCAATCATTGTATTCCGATATCATATTTAGTAAAATAAGTTTTCCTCCTTAGATTGCTGCCACTGTTTTATTTTCCCTTCCTTTCCGGGGCCCTGGGAGGGGAGGGAGGGGAGGCCCTACTGGGCGGCTGCCCTGTCACGGATACAGGTAAATCTAGGTAACCCGTGACAACTATCTAAATAACTAGTGAGAAGGATCTTTGCAAAACATTATCTGGAAACAAATGAATATTTTTTAATTTTATGATCAAATGTAGTGTTTCCTCCACCATGAACTAATCTCTATGCTTTTTCTATTTGTCAACAGTGTATGGGCTGGTTTGGCACAGCTCCTTGGCTAGGAGAGCAAAATCCACACCTCTGGAAAGGGAAAACTGGGGATCCCAAAATAATTAGAAACAGTGTCAATGATCTGAGGAAAACCAAACTAATTTATTAAATATGCTATCGGAATGCAAGATAGCACACTATAATACAATATAATTGGAACTGAAGCAAATAAATCAAATATAATGAGTGAGAATATCTGAAAGCTGTAGGCCTTATGCTATTGCTGAGGCAGTTGAGTTGAGCAGCAGCAATCAGGGGCTGATGAACAAAAAGAGAGATGTCAGATGACCTATCAATGCCTTATCTGTGTTCCCCCTAAGAAGAAATGATAACAGCACAGCAAACAGTCTTCTGGGAAATATAGTTGTTCTCCTCTTCTGAGACAGGCGCCTAGAACTAAAGCATTAACACTTTAACTACCAGTGCACTACATGATGCTATGATGGTTACCAGTAACCAAAAATCAGAAAACCATGACACCACTGGCTAATTTTTAATCAGTAGTAGAAATACATCTAAATGGTATGCATTTCTTGAAAATCATGAGCTACATACTTGTAGCACTTCAACAGTTTTTGCAGCTTCAGTTAGGGCCTTGTGTAGGCAAAATGACATTGGATTTTTGCATCACTTTTATTTTGGGCTTCATTTTTTGAAGTAGAAATAATGTCTAATATAAAATGATCCTTTAGTCTAAGTTGAACGGTAGACAATGATACTGAGAACTTTCAAGTTTCTTATGGACAAGTATGCTCATCTCCAAAGTGATTTGTACTACCAGTGCAGTTCTTCATGTATATTCCCAGAAAAACTTAAGTATTTACTGGGGTTCTGAAACTTAGGGATTAAGCCTGTACATGCATTGTCTTACCTTATTTGTCAAAGTCAAACCTGTTTCTACTCTGCATTTCAATTTCAGCATGTTAAATTGCTTTCTGCTGTATAGAAATCAAACCTGAAAGATTAGAGATATTAGTCTTAGGTTCTGAGAGGTCAGTGTGTTTCTTTTTTGGAGGGAAATGAAAGAATGAATACATACGCTATTTTATTAAGTTTGCTTTTATGTACAATATACACACAGTCCAAAATGACTGTGTTTCTGAACAGAGGTATCAAGTAGATAGAAAAGACTTCAGTAATCATTGTTTGAATTGCCAGTAAGATGCAATGGAACAGCAGTGTATGCCTTAATCTACTGAGTCCTTGTATTAATAACTAGATGTTCTCCTTATCAGTCAAAAGCAGTTGCACCAGTGATCCACGTGACATTTAAAGCTTGTGTTCATAGATTTGGACTTGTAATTCTGTGTGAATTTTACATATTCTGAAACTACTGCAATATTCACTAAATAATTAGCATATTTGGGAATACAATAAATAAGTTTTCATTATGCAAGCATGTGCCACTGAGGTAATACTTCATCATGATATTAAAAAATGTATTCTGAATATTACTTGTAGCATGATGAACTACAAATTGTATTATTCATGTAATGAATAGATAATTCATAAACTAAACATAATTGTTTTACATAACTGATGCAGTATAAATATTTCTTAAGGACTTCTGTTACAATTTGTAATAACTGAATGTTCTCCTTTTACTTACAGAAGAGAATAGAAATGAATATTGTCAAATATTTGTGATACTTATTAATTAAAATTGTTTTGACTTTGTTTATGGATGTCTGTTATTTCTTTATAACAATAAGAAAAATATTTCTGATGGTTGGAATAGCTCGTTAAATTAAATGTGGCATGAATATATATATGTATATATATTGTGCTAGGAAGTTGATTTAAATGTAGCTTTGATTTTAACAAATAGCCAAATTATACAGGGTGATTTATTTCTGCAATCAAAACAGAGTGAATTACAAATTTAAAATGTTTATTATAAAATCACAGGAGCTATATAATTGTTTTTATGCAATTGTTTTATTAAATTTGGTAGTAACAGAAAAAAGTAAATGAACAAAAAATTCTATCAGGCAGAGAATGGCTTGAGAGCAGCCCTGAGGAGAAGGATTTGGAGGTGTTGGTGGATGAAGGATTCAACATGAACCAGAAGTGTGTGCTTACAGCCCAGAAGGCTGACCGTATTCTGGGCTGCAACAAAAAAAGCATGACCAGAAGGCTAAGGGAGGTGATTCTGCCCCGCTACACTGTACTCACAAGGCATCCATTTGGGGTCTCCATATCTTGAGCCCGCAACACAAGAATCACAGAATCACAGAATGACCTGGGTTGGAAGGGACCTCAAGGATCAGGAAGTTCCAACCCCCCAGCCTGGCAGAGACACCAAACTTCCACATTTTCTAGATCAAGTTGCCCAGGGCCCCATCCAACCTGGCCTTGAACACCTCCAAGGACGGGGCATCCACAACCTCCCTGGGCAGCCTGTTCCAGGACCTCACCACTCTCCTAGTAAAGAACTTCCCCCTAACATCCAACCTAAATCTACCCTCTTTCAACTTAAATTCATTTCCCCTTGTCCTAGTATTATCAGCCCATTCAAAGAGTTTACTCCCCTCCTGGATATAGGTTCTCTTCAGGTACTGAAAGGCTGCAGTGAGGTCACCCCGCAGCCTTCTTTTCCCCAGGCTGAACAAGCCCAGCTTCCTCAGCCTGTCTTCATAGGGGAGGTGCTCCAGAACCTTGATCATCTTCGTCACCCTCCTCTGGACTCTTTCCAACAGCTCCACGTCTTTCTTGTACTGAGGGCTGGACACAGTACACCTGGACACAATACTCCAGATGGGGCCTCACAAGAGCAAAGAGGGAGAATCACTTCCCTGTCCCTGCTGGCCACCCCTCTCCTGATGGAGCCCAGGATACCATTTGCCTTCCGAGCTGCAAGAGCACACTGCTGAAGGACATGCAGTTGTTGGAGCAAGTCCAGAGGAAAGCCAGGAAGATGATCTGTGGGCTGGAGCACCTCCCCTTTGAGGACAGGCTGAGAGAGTTGGGGTTCTTTAGCATAGAGAAGAGAAGGCTCCAGGGGGACCTTCTACAGGCCTTTCAGTACGTGAAGGGGCCCAAAGGAAAGCTGGGGAGGAACTTTATAGAAGGGTGGGTGAAGACAGGATGAGAGAAAATGGCTTTAAATTTGAAGACAGTAGATTTAGACTAGATATTAGGAAGAAATTTTTTTAAAGGGAGGGTGGTGAGACACTGGAACAGGCTGCCCAGTGAGGTTGTGAGCGCCCCCTCCCTGGAAACATTCAAGGCCAGGCTGGATGGGGCTTTGAGAAACCTGGTCTTGTGGGAGGTGTCCCCACCTATGGCAGGGTGGTTGGAACTAGATGATCTTAAAGGTCCCTTCCATGCCAAATCATTCTATGGTTCTATGATTTGTTGATAATATATGACTAAATATACTTTCTGCTCTATATTACTTCTACAGTTCTGATCTATGCTATATTGGTACATTTCATTTTCTTCAGGATGGATTAAATGTTTCATTTTATGGAACAACATGGATACTTACAATCACACTAAGCAAAAAATGTATTTCTTTGCTTTCAGTTTAATTATTTATTTATTTTTTAAACATATTGAAATAAATATGTTTTCTACTTCTCTGAATTAACATATAGATTATACTTAAACTCTGTCCATGCTTTAATTGTTATTTTTCTTTATTTTAGTACTCCCACTGCTACCATGTAGATCTTAGAATTACATTAAATACAAGGCATATGGATCTACTTAACATGGTTTCACATTAAATTTGTACAGTTCTTGATCTTCCCACTATATAATGGCACTTTTTTTTTTTTTTTTTTTTTTTTTCCTACAAATACATGGCCTGCAGCTGACTACTTTTATAGCTTTTAATTAAAGTCTGAAGTGGAAAGTGTCTATTAGTCAGTTTGCAAAGCCAGTCACAAAGAAGAATTTGTACATACTCTGCATAAGATGGATAGCATTTACATCACTTTTCCCACCTTTGTCTTCATGATGAAGAGAAGCTAATTCAAGTTAATTATGTCAAAGTGGGAGGTCCAGGAGGCAGAGACTGTTTTGACAAATGTCCTCAATTATTTCAGACTTACAAATAAATTTGCAAGCCAGGATTTTATCAATATTTTATTGGCTTTCACAGAATTGTTAAAGAATGTCATCCTCCTGTTTGTGGACTTGTATTTATTCACGATACTTTTTGCTTTAGGTTGGTAACTGACCTTATCTGTTCTGATGCAGATTTATATTTTTTTTTCCAAATAAATACCTATTTTCAAAATGTCTGAAACCTAGACATGCATTTCCACTTGTGAATTTGAAGAATGTTCATTTGTCATGCACTCTGTAAAACACTTCCATTAGTTTATTTACTCTATTAGTATGAAGGAGTGGAGCAACTGACTTTTAAAAGGCAATTTCAGACCTTCTTCCCATGAGCAGTATTGTTGTTTTATTACCTCATAAACTGAGAATGAAATTTTTCTCATTCTCTTACAGACATCCCCTCGTCCAATTTACAAGCACAATGCTAAAATAAAAAGACATGAAATAATTAAGAAAAATATCAATGGACATTTCACTACTTTTGCTAAGTAAGATTTGGTTCTTCTGGGAATGAGAGAAAGAGAGAAAGAAAGAAACAGCAACAACAATATAAACCATCAGTAGCAGTCTGATACTCTCTCCTCTCCTCTCCTCTCCTCTCCTCTCCTCTCCTCTCCTCTCCTCTCCTCTCCTCTCCTCTCCTCTCCTCTCCTCTCCTCTCCTCTCCTCTCCTCTCCTCTCCTCTCCTCTCCTCTCCTCTCCTCTCCTCTCCTCTCCTCTCCTCTCCTCTCCTCTCCTCTCCTCTCCTCTCCTCTCCTCTCCTCTCCTCTCCTCTCCTCTCCTCTCCTCTCCTCTCCCCTCCCCTCCCCTCCCCTCCCCTCCCCTCCCCTCCCCTCCCCTCCCCTCCCCTCCCCTCCCCTCCCCTCCCCTCCCCTCCCCTCCCCTCCACTCCCCTCCACTCCCCTCCTCTCCTCTCCACTCCCCTCCCCTCCCCTCCACTCCCCTCCCCTCCTTTTTCCTTTCATTTTTGAAGTTTATTCAGTCTTATGATTTGGGGCAATTAATGGCAATAGTCACTGCCAAATTAAGAGATTTGTAGATTATAACACTGTGAAACTTACACTGTATTTTACTGAAAGCCTTTCATCTTAGGGTAGAAGATAAGCTCTCTATTACTTAAGTCTCTAAAGTTTGTAAGTATTTTGTAATTACATAAAATGCTATATATTTCAGTATCATGTATCACTGTGTAAACTGCTGTGTTTTTTTTTGTTTTTGTTTGTTTTTTTGTTTGTTTGTTTTGTTTGTTTTGTTTGTTTGTTTGTTTTCTATCTTTTTTTGTTAACATTGTAGCTCTTGGAGCCATTGAATTCCAGTACAGTAACAGATATTCATATTTTGTATTGGAGTAGACGGCTCCATTGATTTTTCTTTTTATTGTGAATAAAAGTTGATTAGCTTGTTCCATGATACACTGCTTAAAAATCTGAAACTAATTCATCAGTGTACCAACTTTTCTTTTGCTCAACTCTTTCTTTCACTGCAAAGAAGACAGCAACCACAACAGATGTATGATAGCTTTGATTTAATTTGAAATCAAGTTTTTGTGGAATTATAACTCCAAAGAAGAGAATACAGAATCATAGAACTGTAGAATGGTTTGGGTTTGGAAAGGATTCTTATGGTCAACATCAGAAATCCACCATGAAACCATATTCTGAACTGTCATATCTGCATGTTTCTTTCTACATTTCAACTCTAGCAATGTCAGTTCCACAATCTTCCCAGGCAGCCTGTTCCAATACCTAACACCTTCTTCATTAAGAAATTCGTTCTGATATGCAATCTAAACCTTCACTTTTGCAACCTGCAGACCTTTCCTCACATTCTCTCACTTGTAACCTGTGTAAAGAAATCAACACTGTGCTGGCTGAAACCTCCTTTTGGGTAATTACAGAGAACGATAAAGCCTCCCACTAGCCTCCTTTTTTAATCAACTCCAGTTCCTTCAGCTATGCTACATAAGTCTTCTTTTCTTGCCCTTCTCCATCTTCATTCATCTTGTCTGGACACACTCAAGTAATTACTTCTAGTGGTAAAGACATGTGCCCCAGAATTGAACACAGTACCCGACGTTGCTAAGTACAGGGAGACTATCAGTTCCCTAGTCCTGCTGGCCACACAGTTTCTATTGCAAGCCAGGAGTTAGCATTTTTGGCCACCTGGGAACACTGTTGGTTCATGTTCAGTCAGCTGTCAACCCTAACTATTTTTAGGAGACATTTTAAAATAACTCTGGTCTCTTAAATGGTAAAATGAAGTAAGACTGTATTTGGAAGATAAAAGTAAATGCATTATTCATTGCGATTTTCATTCATAATCAAACCATAATATGCCTGACTGTCAAAATATGCAACAGAGTATATGCAACATGTGTCATTGTGTATAAGTAGTACTTTTAATGATCAAGAACAGTTATTTTGTAATTTTGTTATGTGTATAACAAAGAAATTAGTAGTATATTGATTTTAATAATAATAATAGTAATAAATCTAATAATTCTTAATATCTAAGCACCTAGGAAAATCAGTATTTTCAGTTATCTCCAGTTTGGACTTTCACTGTCTTTGCAGCTACATGGAGGTTCAAAACCCAGTTACAGAACAAATGTGTATAATAAAATTATTAAAAAACAAAACAAACAAAAAAAAACGGTTTGAAAATAACTTTTAGAACATTAATTTCATAGCAAAAAATAATTCTTGGAACTACTGAATTTTAATGAGTAAGAAATATTCTTTTCAAATGCAAACAGAACATTGCTTTAATTGGACAATATAAAAGATTTGTTCAACAATGTACAAGACTAACGGTGACTTAATCTCATTCTTGTTTTAGGAAGTAATAACAAGAAACACTGATTTACATAATTTTCTGGCAAGCAACCTATGCCAAGTTTTTATACTATTTAAAGCTGCTAAATATTGGATTTCATACATGGAGATAAAGAAGATACAATACTGGAGTCCCATCCCAGTTCAGGGACCTGAAGAATGATGCCAAGTACAGAGAAGGGCTTGAGGCTACTTTTGATTTCCTTGAAGTGGACTTGTATCAAAAAATGTTCTCTTTTACAGTAGACTCATGGAAGTGATATAATTTTATCTAGAGGTCCTTCTGTTATATAAATTAATAAATGCTTACATAAATCTAGAAACTCCTGCCACTTCTGTAGTAAACTTGAAAGTTAAAACTTTAAAATCTGAACTCGTGTATCTGTTTAATATTTTTGCTGTATTCATTGTGATTTCAAAGGTTTTCCTAGTAACCTATCCATAAGGAATAAAAAAAGGGAAAAAAAAAAAAATGCATAAGCCTCCCTGTTGTTCTGCAGCAAATCAGATCAATCAGATCTCAGTGTGTAGCACGTAGAATGAGAGTATGAGACTGTATTTGTAGTAGGAGTTAAATACCATTAGTTCTTTTGGGAGGACAGCTTGAATAAGTTTAAAATTTCTTAGATGCTGAAAATTCAGTACAAACCTGGTCTGTCATGGAAAGTAATTTACAATATAAGTCTGTTTTATTTGTGAGTACATACAGGCTACTGTACTGTTAAGTCAAGAGGAATTTGAAGATCTGACCCTTTCAAATAACTATGTTTTTTATCGACTTTCATACACTACACATTTCAAAGGAGTGTCTTTTGTAGAAGGTGCTACAGTGATTTGTAAGTGAATAGTTTTTCTACTCTCAAAGTATGTAGAATCTTAAAACAAGCAGTTGCTGACATGCAGACATTCCTTGAATTACCAGTAATTGTAGCAGAAAAGGCCAGAGAAGAAAAAAAAGGAGCCAGGGCAGGCTTTTGGCTGGAAAAGAGAGCAATATTTGTAATCACTTATTGAAAATTGTCATAGTTTCAGCTCAGGTGGAATTGCTTTCTTCATAGTGTCTGGTATGATGTTATGTTTTTGTTCTAAGAGAAAAACAATGTTAATAATACAACAACGTTTATTGTTGCCTGTTAAGCAGCATTGTACAGAGCCAAGGTCACTCAAAGAAAAGGGCCTGAGAAGCAGAAGCAGCTGCAGAAACAGAATTAGGACAGCTGACTTAAACTGGTCAGGGGGATATTCCATACTGTATGACATCATGATGAAGAGGGTGGGAGTTCATCTCTGTCTTCTGCTGCTCGGGGGACTAGCTGGGCATCAGTCTGTGGATAGTAAGCAAATGCTTGTGCATCACTTGTTATACACATTCATACATATATATACATATTTATTTATCATAATTATTATCCTTTTTCTTTTCACAATCTTAGTAAACAGTTTTATCTCAATATATGAGTTCCATGTTGGTTCTCTTGTTTGTTTGTTTGTTTTTACCTTTTGATTCTCACCTCCATCCCCTTTGGAAGTGGGGGTGGGAGCTGGTGACTGACTGTGTAGTACTTAGCAACCTGTCGGGTTAAACCACAACCAAAATAAGTATATTATCTGCTAGAGACCTTCAAACAATGTTATTAGTTTCTTAAATACATTTCCCATCTGATTGTTTTAGGCGATTCCCGCAGTAATGTTCTGAGAGAAACGATGAACTGTATGTTTCTGCATGCCCAGACTTAAATCTCTGATATAATATGGAAAAATGTTTATTTATTTCCTGTTAACTTCATTCAATTGTAGCTTTTGTAGTAACCATGTGTGGTACATTAAGCTTGACATTTTCAGAAAGAATAACAGAAGTTGACAATGCCCCTTTATAGTGTGAATGGAGAGCCACAGGGAAGAGGAAAAGTACTTTCTATTGAACAAACAGTCCATTTACCAGCAATAGCTTACATTTTATGTATTTTATGTATGACTTCTTGTAGAAAATCACATCCGCAATATGTTACAAAAGAGGAGAGTGATAGAATCCTTTGCTGTGCATTTTTAAATTTTCCTTCCTATGTGAGCTTAATTCTAAGGAATATATATGGGGAAAATTCAGCCAGTTTCAGAAAAACAATAACAAAAATAAACAAACAAAACCCCTGTTCTCAATACATTATTTTATGCAAAATTTTTTTGTTTGTTTCCATTTCATATTGGATTCTTCCGATCCTCTGGCAACAAGTAAACATCAAAGAGCTTTTCACAGGAAGGAAGGAGATTTTGGGAGATCTCACGCAACCTGAGAAAACAGCCATCCCCCCTGCTTTACTTTATGATGTGAACTTTTTGTGTTTTTCACATTCCAGAAGTAGACACTGCAGGTAAATGATACAGACAAATCTGTCATGCCAAGGAATACTCAGTGATCCTATGTAGGCCTGAGAAGGGGGTTTTGACTGGGGCACTTGTAGCAGTACATCATCCAGACTCTCTATTGAGTTTTAGGCTGGGATCATTTCCACACTGAAGTTACACTGCAAGTGGAACTGGATTGTATCCAGTGGGTTGATGGGTGTATAGACTTCTGTTTCTACAGGAGTAGAAGATGTCAGGTTTTTATTTATTTATTTATTTAATTTATTCAATTCCCTTAACAACTATTGCCTTTGTACCAATCTCCGAGGAAAGGAGATTTTTTTCCCTGCTCTGAAAATTTTCAGTTTGCTGGTTTAATTACAAATATACTGGGCACCCACATACAAAGTAAACTGTGTCCAAAAGTGCCTTGAGCATTTCACAATCTATGGGAAATACATATTTCAGCTAGTCATTGACATTTTCTCTTAATGTGATCATAAATTAAATAAAATAGGATGTTAGGTCATTTAAGCATTGTTCTCACATCACATTGTCACATAAGCCTTACTGTCAACTGAAAATAAATGATAATTCACATTGATGCATATTAATGACATCAGATTGTCATCACAACATTTACATAAACATTTTCCGTGACAATCGATGATCATATGACTGCTGAACTGTGAATAATTATGTCTTCAATAAATCAGTTAATTAGCAATACATATTTTTGCCCTTTTCATTCCAAGAGAAGTACTAACACATAGATATTCTGTGTATACAAAGTATTTCCTCATAAACTATGACATTTTTAAAACTGCATACAACTCATATGCAATTATAAAGATACAAATTAATCTTCTATAACTTAAATACATATGTATAATTCTAGGATCTTCTGTAATTCTCAGATCTATGTATGAGTCCAGGATCTTACTCTATGCAAATGACATCCACAAGCAGCAGACTATTATTATTATTATTATTATTGTTATTATTTTCACTCTTTCAGCTTTAGAATTTTGTAAGAAAAAAACATGCTCTTTCTAGTGGCCTATTTCCAGATTCTGCCACCAAATTAGTATGTAACAACATTTAGGGACATAGACATTATCATTAATTGTGTTGTTGTTGATGTCTTCTCCATGGAGATACTGAAGGTCATGCTGGCCCAGGCTCTTACCAACCTTATTGAGCTGGAGATGTTCCTGTTCATTGCAGGGGACTTCGACCCACAAAGGGTCCAAAGTGACTCTTTAAAGGTCCCTTCCAACTCAAACAATTCTGCAGTTCTATGGAAGATACCTAACACCCCATCCCTATCCATTATTTAGATTACTTCTGTTTTAAATGGCACAGACATTTTGTTCTGCTTTCCAAATGAAGATGAGGATTTATAAGTAAAACTCATTATAGTAGTAATGAAAGTTTGTTCTGTATAACACCTGGGTATTGACAGGAGCAGTAAGAAGTTTAATGACCTCCTTATATAGATCTACACATCACTGCTGTACAGATGGCCATTGTTATTAGTGAGCTAATATCATAATGTTATATTGGGTAATATAACAAGAAATTTCAGTTGATCATTGGGTGGAAATTCACTATACAAGCAAACTATCCTAACAGTTTCAATTAAGAAGAAAAAAAAAAAAAAAAAGAAAGAAAAAAAAGAAAAAAAGAAAAAAAAAAAAAAAGTTTAAGCAAGATTTTCCTATAATCTTTGCAAATAATTTACAGATAATATTAATACTGATTACTTTTTGCCAGTTTTCTTTTGAAAGCTGCTATCTTTGCATATTATCCAAAAAGAATAAAAGGCAAATAAACATCTAAAGATTACTGTTGATAGTAACATTTTTTCATATGTTGAACTATGTGACAATTAATGGCTTATACTATAGTTACTAACTGATGAAGAATAAGATCAGTTCTTTTTTTTCTTCTTACTTTAGAGTATTTCCAGGTATAAGATTATTTAACAATAACAACAACAACAACAACAACAACAAAGTTTGCATAAATGTACACATATACACACAAAAAAACAGGATAGTAAAAGATATTGAAATGGAGGAACATAGAACTAGAAATGCATAATAGGAGGTAATATAACAAAAACACTTCAATTTGCAACAAATGAACCTTCTAAGTATGAGAGAGTTTCTGCAGAGGAGTTGAGGAGTGTTTTTTTCAGAAAAGTGTCAAACAATGACAATGGGTTTTTTAGGACAATACATAAGCTAACTGAAAGAAAAGTATGAAGTTGAACATGGAGTTGGAGAAAAAAAATAAGGAGCAGAGAATGCTGCTGTGATATAGAAAGCTAAATGCGGACAAATGAGGGTGAATATCTGAGATAAAACTGAAGTTTAGGTATTTAATAAGGACAACTAGAAGAAATAAATAAACAAATTAAAGTAGCATTTGCAACAGGGGAGATTAAAAAAAGAACAGGCAATAAAAAGAAAAAAAAAGTAAAACATCAGAAGATGAAAGATAAAAATACACAGTGAGAGGGAAGTAGAAATATTATCTAAAATGAAGAAAAAATTGAGAAAAATAAAATATACCCCCAAATACAGCTTAATACCATCTATTCTCTCCATAATATTCAAAAAACAAACAAACAAACAAAAAACCAACAACAACTATAACAACAAAAAAAAGGAAAAAACGACAAAGTAGTAAGTTATTGACTCAGATCTTACAATTGAATCAGTTCAAACAAAGAAGTGAAGGAAGAAATTCCATGCAGTTTTGGGTTGTCCTCAAAGTTTGCTCTCCTCTTATTCTTTAATAAGTCATTTAATTTTTATTCTTTATTTTTTCTGAAACACTGAATAAGATGAGTTGTGCTGAGTATGAATAACTAAAATAAATGGGACTGTGAACAGCTTTATTCCAGGACAGAAACAAGCATATATTTCCATCACTTATTTAGATGAAATTCTGCTAGAATTCGTGGGTGCACTGTTTAGCTGGTATAGTCAGCATCATTTCTGGCTTTATAACTTCTAGCAGAGCACAATATCATGTGCATTTATACAGCTTCCTGCATGGAACATGACATGTGTGTACCTCCTCCTTGAATGCACTGACAGTATGATTAAGCTTACTGGAAAAAAAGTACTTTGCAGATGTATTCTTATCTCTCTGCCTGCTGAGATGCATACCAGCTAATAGAGACCTTTTTAATGGCATAAAGCTAAAGTAAAGAAAAAAAGAATTTAAGACATGGCTTCAGTAAGGAGATATCATTTCATCCTTCTTTCCACCGAGAGAAGAGGCAACCCACTGTTTTCTCCTTTTGTGATAAAACTGTATTGCACTGTGATCAGTTGTAGCTGTGGAGTGGTATTGGAAATCCAGACAGATAAACTACTGTATCAGTAATTTATTGAAAAAATACATTTTCTGCATATGGTCACACATGTAATTCTCATAATTTGTATACAGTTTACATAGCTTAATTTTCCCGTGTACATTTAGCGTGCAGATAACAAATTTCTCATAAACAGTATTTTTTGTTTAGTTCTTTAGTTCCATTTTGAAATTACATTCAGGATCTGTCTTACAGAATCTTATTACTGTGAACTTAATATATTGTCTCAGTAATGCTGGATGAAATACAAATACAGCAGGACATACTGCCATCATACATCTTGCTCAGTATTTTTTAGTACTGCTAAATGTACAAGCTATTTAACAAGAAAATAGAATAGATAGAAGAACAGACTTAATTCTTTTAAAAGTAACTAATTACATCATCTGACAATATAATGTACTTCCTAGATTCTGTAATTATGCACATAGTCACTTAGGCCTACATTATTCAAAAATATTCAAAAACTGAAATGAGTTTTAAAAACTAAGAATGAAAGTTCTTATGACATATAAAAATAATTTGAAAACCTATAAAACATACAGAAATACATTCTGAAACATCAAAAATCAGTAGTTGTAACATTTACATTTTACTGGAGAAATGCTGCTGGAAGAATAGTTGCTGTTTGATGCAGATAGTTGATGGATTTTTCTGTACTGTAGACTTATTTATGCATAGATTTTTCTTTTTTTAGTTTTTTTGTTTGTTTGTTTGTTTATTTAAATTTTGATACCATAACAAATGTTATGAAAATACAAGGTGGTTGTTCCATTGTTGTTTTGTTTTGTTTTCCCCTGACTCTTCTTTCTTTCCAGTGTTTTCTTCCTTGCACTTCAGTTAACTTTGTGTCAAGCTGTGTATGTATGTTTAGCTTCTGTGTTTAGGCTGAAGAGCTGGTATATTCTCAACTTCTAGGTCCAGAACTGACTGCAGTTATAATCTAACTGATGCTTGAGTTTTCTCCTTTTGGAAATCAAGGATCAGGGAGATGGAGATAATGATTTTGTACAAATAGGTCTTGTGCTGAGACAAAAGGCTTTTTTCAGTGGTGGCTGTTGACAGGGTGATAGTCAGTGGGTACACATCGGAACAGAGGGGGTTCCTTTTCATCATCACAAAGTACCTCCTTACATGGTGGGTGACAGAGTACTGACACAAAGTGATTGTGGTCTCTCTGCTTGCAGACCTTCAATAACTGCCTGCATCTGGTCCTGGGTAACTTACTCTGAGTGGCTCTGGCTTAACTGGTTGGGCCAGATAGACACAGAGGGACCTGCCAACCTTAATCTGTCTGGGATTTTGTGAAAATAAAAACAAGCACTCAGGCCTAAAAGTCAAATCATTTTACTCCTACAACTGTTAACTAACACTCTATAGGTCTATAGGTCTGTAGGTAAGCCTTAAAGAGCAAGTGACAAGAGGAGGAAAAATATGAAAAGAGAATTCACGGGTAGATTTTTCCACTTTTTGTAGTCTTGGATTACTGAAAAATCACCTTTCCTGCTTTTCCAAATTAATAATAATAATAATAATAATAATAATAATAATAATAATAATAATAATAATCTAATTGATTTTCACATTTCAGATAGAGAAATTAGGGACTTCTGAAATTTATTATGTAGAATTTGGAGTCATTTCATTAATTGCTTCTAGTTTACTACAATGTTTAACAAGGTGTGTTGTAATAAGCCAATTGTTGAAAAATTAGCAATAAGCCAATTGTTGAAAAATTAGTTTACTACTTGTATATTTCCACAGAAACTACAAGAGATATAAAGAGCACAATAACACTATTTGATAGAGCAAATTCTCAGCTACTAAAAACTATTTTTCCACATCATCATCATCATCAATAATGCGTTTTCACTGGTGATTGACAAGAGTTTTCATGCTGCTCTTTCAAAAATATTCATGGTCATCCAGAAGATGGCTTGTCTTTCACAATGCTATTGCCACTTCTAAGAAACACTACCCACACATACACATTCAGCAAGTGTCCATGAACATCAGTGTGTGCAATTTTTTCTGTGTGGAGGAATTCGGTTACACACTTTTGCTTCATGCTCTCTTCCACAGCAGATGCAATTTTATCAGACTGCCCCTATGCTGCCATTTGTCATGTGGCCACAAAATGTAATGGAATATCAGAAGGAGAGTTTAACCTCTACTGTCATACCACCAGTATATTCCTCTCATGTTGTAGGACAATGTAATGAAATAGAAGGCGTTAATCATAGAATCATAGAATTACTCAGGTTGGAAAAGACCTCAATGATCAAGTCCAACCGCAGCCTAACCATAGTACCCTAACTCTAACAACCCCCTGCTAAATCATATCTCTGATCACATCCAAACATCTCTTAAACACATCCAGGGACAGTGACTCAACCACCTCCCTGGGGAGCCTATTCCAGTGTTTAAATACCCTTTCTGTAAAGAAGTGTTTCCTGATATCCAACCTAAACTTACCTTGGCTCAACTTGAGACCATTTCCCCTCGTCCTGTCACTTGTCACCAGTGTGAAGAGACTTGCCCCACTCTCACTGTAAGCACCTTTCAGATACTGGAAAAGGGTGATAAGGTCACCCCTCAGCCTCCTTTTCTCCAGACTAAACAGCCCCAGCTCCCTCAGCTTCTCCTCATAGGGTTGATTCTCCAAGCCCTTCACGAGCCTTGTTGCCCTTCTCTGGACCTGCTCCAGTACCTCCATGTCCTTTCTGAACTGAGGTGCCCAAAACTGAACACAGTACTCAAGGTGAGGCCTCACCAATGTCGAGTACAGGGGCAGGGTGACTTCACTCATCCTGTTCACCACACCATTCCTGATCCAAGCCAGGATGCCACTGGCCTTCGTGGCTACCTGGGCACACTGCTGGCTCATATTCAGCCGACTGTCCATCAGTACACGAAGGTCCCTTTCCATCAGGCAACTTTCCAGCCACACCTCTCCAAGCCTGGAGGGTTTCCTGGGGTTGTGACCAAAATGCAAGACCTGACACTTGGCCCATCTATCCAGTCCTTAGTCTATCTATATCAGTTTTGGAGCATCCCTTGTAAATGTATTTATATTATACATATGATACTCAAAGCACACCCTGAAGGGACTACTTGCCCAACAGCTTTATCTTCTCATCTTATGATTTGTAGATTTTGTGTAAAATGATCATAAGGTATTCTAAGATTTTTACATGCTTTTAACGAATTTCACGGGGTTGCTAGAGAGAGTAAGGCAGTTAGTACTGTAACAACTAATAATATGTGTTCCCTACAGCTAATCAAGTTTTTTTTTTTAGATTTTCATACAACAAACTGATATAAAACAGAATTATCTGTATAACTAGTTAATATGAGGATGATCATGTATTAACTGTTGTCAGTGCGAACAGCAGACTTGAAACATTATGTATAATCTGAGGCCAATGCATTTAAGTATTGTCATTTAAACATATAACTGAAAATTATTCTGTACAAGTTCCTTGTTCATGGAAACAGTTCACAGGATTTTTGTGCAAGCTCAGTATTTTAGCTACAATGAAAAGGCATTTAAGCACTCAGCACTTAAACTAAGCTAAGCTAAGCTATCTCCATTACCATTTTCAACAATGAAAGAGTGACATCCTTGTTGAAATTTTAGGAAAATATTCTTCCATAGGTTAATCACTGAAACATTTGAATATTTCAACAATGAAGCACTTTTCACAAGATAATGTTTTGATCTAAACACTCAGTTTACATGAACGGGAACGGTTAATTGAAGAGGACTGCACAGCTCTAATTTCTTTGAAGTCTTCCCTTTATCTTGTTACAGTTAGGAGCTAGGTTGCCTCTCTAATTGGAAAGTCATAGGATGTTTATTGCATGACTTAAATAGTTTTTCAACAGTGTATATAGTACAGTTAGCAGATCTGACTGGAGCACAAGGAATAAATGAAAGAAGAAGCAGGCACATGAAAATATCAATGGCTGGTTCTCTTACCTCCTAATGAATCACTTTACACATACTTATTCAGAAACTACTGTGATCATAGCTCACACATTACAAATGCTAGTGCCAGGAATGTTGAACTTGACCATGAGTTCTCCAGACAAATGATAGGAACATTAGGTATTTCTTAAAACTGTTATGACTCTGTCTAGACAAGTGCTCACTCATGAAGTAATAAATTGCCACTTTAAAGGCCAATAGATTCCTTATCTCTCTAAGGTTAAGCAGGTGGTGAAGTGTCTGCAATATCTAGAGCATTACATTTTTATGTTCTCAACACTTAAACTGCTTTTCTAGATAGAAACATCTATGGAGAATTTTCTTTGAACACATCCATGGTTGAATCCCTGAAATCAAGATCTAAAAATATGTACTACTTCACTTCCAGAAAGAAACAGTTTTAAACAAAACATCATATTTTATATTTTCTATTGGCCTTCTATTTGGAGGTTAGTGCTACTATCTTCCTATTAGATTACAGAAAAATAGCTCCATGAAAACATGAGATAAAGCACATAGGAGATTTCTTGAACTTTTTCCCTTTTAATTCAGAAAGGTATAAAAGTATATGAGGTTATGTTCGGCTAAGTATCCTGTTCTGTTTTGTTGCAAATATGACAGTGCCACAAGGACAATCAAGTTTCAGGGGATTAGGTGGTTGTCTACACTTCCTGCCTATGAACATGACTTTTTTTTTTTTTTTTTTTTTTTCTCTGATACAGAAGCCATAAATCAGGAGTTTATCCAAGATACGACTGTCCTCTTTTCATATCCAGAAAACATTAATGAGTATATCTGAGGTAAGGTGAGAAAAATCCAAACAAACTGATCAGTATTATAGTTTTAGATCTTTTTATGTGCCTATGTGTGATTTATTACATAATAGAAGATGATAGATTTATCATCTTTAAAAAACATATATATTTAATATATATTTAACAGGGTAATAATGAAGCTAAATTGACTTCTTCTAAATACACTGCATGCCAGAAAATGGAGCACTAATGTGTGTGTTAATAGATTCCCTGCAATGTTAGCATGGAATCGGTTGTTTGACACAATACACTGGTGTAACTGTTCTCATACTTTGCCATGAACCAAATCTTTTATAAAAAACTTAAAATTTTCAAACTTAAACTTTTGAAAATTGCATTTAGTTTTTCACTTACAGATTTTATATTCATCTATAGGATCAATTTTACCTTGTTAGCCAATTAATGCTCAATTGCCATTTTATATGTTTTTGTGGTCTGCTTATCATTATGCACACATTTTATAGCACAGCAAACAACAGCACTCCTGTGACCAGCTACATATTTGCTGAATTTGTGTTTCATGAACAAGGAGGTTTGTGTTCCACATTTGTAGTGAAATGCTTATACATTTTTTTATAAAAAAAACTGAAGGCAGTTTATGAATATGAAGCATTTGTCAGTTCAAAGCTGAAAAGATCATGTTTCCTGCTGAAATTAATTGATTTTGAAATTTTACAGCTAGCTCTACTTTTTACTTAAAGAAAAATAACAACAAATTTTATTTAACTTAAAAACTAACAAATGTATCCAACACCAATTAGGAATAATTCAATCCTGAGTGTAAGTCCTAAAGAAAAAAATGGTAATCATGTGACTGAGTTAAAAACATTGAATAAGAATTTTACTGGAAATGTTATTATGGTCTTAACAGTAAAAGAAGTTTCCTTTGTAACTATTTAAATAACTCTTAGATAAAACCAACTTGCTTTAAAACATCTTCACTAAGAAAAAAACTAAGGTAGAGAGTGAAATGCAATGTTGAGAAAAGATCTCAGTAATTAATGTAAATCTCAGCTTCTCTCCCACTAAGACATACACAAACTCTTACATATATTTGCCTCAGAATTTGTTACCATGCTTACAAATCTAAAGAACTGCAAGACTCTCTAAAGCTATTGATTTGCATACTTACTGAAATTAAACCACGTTCTTGATGATTTTGGAATGTTTTGAGGAAAAAAATGTCACAAAGCTTTAGAACAAATGGAAGATCTCACTCTTACTTAGTACATGACTTGCTCTGAAAGTAATACCTCTTGTTTATTTTCATGGAACCTACAACAAATATGAATAAATAAACAATATTATTTGATAGAGAAAATACTCAGTTACAAAGCATTCTTTTCAACACTGTCATTACCACTACTTTTTCCTTTTCATCAGGGATCAACAAAAACCTCCATGTCACACACATAAAAATATGCACCAGCAGTGGTGACCCACTCTCAGTGCCGCCACTGCCAAAACACACCATCCACCTCCTCACTACACTCACATCCAGTATTTAATTTCCATGAATGTTCAGCAAGCATCAACAAATGTCTAAAGGTGCAGTTTTTTCCACATTGAGGAATTCAATGACAAACCTTTGCTTCATATGCACTCCCATGGCAGAAATGACTTTCTCAGACTGTCTCTCTGCTACCATCTGTCACACAGCAACAGAATTGTATGGAATATTGGTGTAAAAACTGAGCCTCTACTGTCATACCATCGACATCTGCCTGTGATATCACAGGCCAACATAATTGGAGGCATTACTTTTGGAGCATCCTCCATGGATAAAATGATTATGCAGCAGCTCCCCTCAACTTTCTGTGTTTTTTCACTTGATTTCTTTTGAGGTTTGCTGCTAAAACAGTGGCATCTTGGTTGCTAGGAATTAAAATAATTGTGTTGTCCAATGAAGTATTTTATGTGAGAATAACTCAGAGTTTGTACAGTACCAGTTTTGTATTCATGAGTGTCTAAGCAATTGAATTAATCTGAACTCTAAGCATCATCCTCCGAACTTCTTGTAAAGAAATGCAAGTGCTATTTTCTACTCATTTTGGGTAGAATTTAAAAAACTGAAGGAAGGGCATTTATTTATAAAACAATGAGGAGAGAGAAACAGAATTTCTTACAGATATGTAAATTGTTTTTACAACTATGCCAAATAATTTAACTTTTGCCTTTTAATAAATAATCCGTAGTCAAACATCTATTTTCTTTTATTTTTACAGCTTTAACTTGAGCAAAATTACATTATTTATCATAGTTGACATCTATTTTTTTAAACTAATTTTGTCCATAGTCACTTCTTCTATTGGTGTATTTTCTATTATATAATAGTTGTTATAATTCTTTCGTTTATTACTATTTTTTCTCCTGTGAATTTCTTTATTCCAGGTTGTATATGAACAGTCATAGCTATTTTGTCTGCTGAGAATATGCCTCTCCTCTTGATCTATTGTTCATCTTAGTGTTATATGATACTATCCTTTTAATCTGTTTGACCTTTTAAAATGCTGGTGTGGAGAAATAAATAAGATTACCCTAAAAGTGATTTCCTAACATTGAAATAAACCCTATGTTATGGTAAGCTCTATATCACCAGAATAAATCATCTGGAAATACTTCCTCTACCATCAGTTACCAGGCGGGTCCAGAATAACAAAAAGCCTGATTTTACGTAGACTGTCTATGTAATTTTGTTGGCTAAAGACAGGTAATAGTGAAAATGGACATTATTTTTGGTTCAGTGAAGAACCTATGGTACTACCTCCATCTCCCAATCTTTTATTTATTTATTTATTTATTTATTTATTTATTTATTTATTTATTTATTTATTTTTTTAATGTACCTCTTACATTGTTCCTTTGATGTTGTTTACAGTGTGTCACAGAAGCATATTGAGCGTAAATTTATTAAAATATTTGTCTAAATTATAAGCTCAGTTGGCTGCTGCATAATGTACTACAAATAACTAACGGTTACTACCTTACCTACCAAAAAGAAATAGAGTAAGAAATTACATAGTTTATGTGCACATTATATCCAACTATGGCACAGAGAATGCAAGTGTAAATCACACCTGTATCTTAATAAATAAATAAATAAATAAAGGTAAATATCATCCATTTCTTTCCAGAAATTAGTATCAGGTAGAGCCTTGAAGAAAACACCTGGGAGAACTTGGATCCAAAGAGACTATTACTGCTGTTAATTATACCTTCTTCTGACCTTTACTTTCATTTTAAAATTGTTGCAGCTTCAAAGATTTTAGATGGTGTTGTAGCACTCAGTTTACCAAAACATATCTCACTAGAAAAAGAATACTTAATCTCATTTGAGAATACTGTAACAGTTCTAGGTTCATACCAGCTTCTTTAGACTGACTGTGAGTCTGCCATCAGTGTTGTCTTCATGCACATCTACTATGTATGCATTTTCCTTCAAAATCTTTTTACAAAATTTATAATATTTTTCCCCAAAATATTGTGGTACATTGATAAGGATGCATAAAATATGACTCCACACACAAGAGAATTCTGTCCTATTGTCATGGTTTTGCAATTGTAATTTTGCTATCAGTATTCCACATCATAACATCATGTTAAGCATAGATAATTTTGACGAATCTGCTGCTCGCAGAAAGAAGAATGAATGTCCCAGGGAGCACCACGGTCAGTCATATGACCAGGACTATATAATCTCACTTCAGTGCTGGACTCGTGCTCTTGGATCCTGCCAGCCAGGGGGAGAGCTGTGTGAGCATTCGAGCCGTTTCGCCTAGAGTTACAGTAGGCCTCTCGGTTTCGGGACTCACTCTCTCTTATTTTACTTGATTCATTAGCTTTAATTCCAATTATATTGTATTATATTGTGTTATTCTGTATTCCGATATAGTATTTAGTAAATAAGTGTGCCTCCTTAGATCGTTGCTGCTGTATTTATTTCTTTTTCCCTGTTTTTCTTTTCCTTCTGGGCCAGCGGCCTGCGGGCCGACTGCCCCCTGTCATGGGTGCAGGTAGATTTTAGGGTAACCTATGACACCTATAAAATAATATTGCCATTGTTATTAAGAAAAAAAAAAAAATAAAAAAAAAAAAAAAAAAAAAATCTGTAGTCATTTTGTTAATGTGTAAGAAAATATCACAGTATCACAGTATCGTGTGAGTTGGAAGGGACCATGGAGATCATCAAGTCCATCTCCCAGGATTCGAGCCTTCTGTGTAGCAGAGCGGCGCTTCTACCACTCGCACCACAGTGGGGATTCGAACCCCGGGCCTCCGGTATTGCAATCAGCACTTAGTACACTAAACATTAGTTAGAAGTGAAGGACAAAATTAAATCCAAAGCTTTCACTTCAACTTAAAAGTGGCAGTAAATATAAGAATAGTAATACCATCTGAAAGCTGATTAGACATTTTATTTTCTTTCTGCAGATATGCATAGATTACAGTACTTTATTTTCATAAATAATAGATAGACTTTAGGAAATAAATAGATTTTAGGAAAGTCAAATTTCAGCTTTTCAGGGAGCTAGTTTAGAAAACCTCCTGGAAATTTGACCTTAAGGAATGGAGTGAAGCAGATCTGGCAGATTAATGACCACTGAAGGGAAGAAGGTGTAAAAGATGAAGTGAGCTGGTAACAGAAAAAAAAAAAAAAAAAAAAAAAAAAAAAAAAAAAAAAAAAAAAAGTCCTAAATTAATAATTGTCTGGTGATTAGGTCATTGATGCTATTCCTGAAGTGCTTACAGGAACATTGATACCTCTTTGTTTCGACTCTAAATAGCGATATGTTGTGACATTAAAAATAAATAAATATAAATGTTGATATGCCATTAGGTAATTAAATTGGAGCTCTATTCCTATGAATAACGGTCAAGTAATTAATCTTCTACCTGGGAGACAGAACCAGTAATATTAATAAAACTTAGGAATAATAATTATTTTGTGTTAGAAAAACTAACTACCCATTATGGATTAATAATTTGACAAAAATACAGAGAAGAGAAATTTTGCTATCAATATATCAAAACTATCATTCATGGATATTGCTGCTGTACAGTAGATTCACAGGCACAGAAGCAAGAGTGCTGAGGGAACTGGCAGAGGTGATAGCCAAGCTGCTTCCTATAACCTATCAGCACACCTTGTTGACTGGTGAGGTCCTAAAGACTTGAGGTTTACCAATGTGCCTTCCATCAAAAGAAGAGTTTTAAGGAGGACCCGGGGAAGTACACACCTGTTAGCCTGACCTCAGTGCCTGGGAAGGTTATGGAGCAGATTGTCTTGAGGGGGATCACGCAGCATGTGTGGGACAACTGGGGAATCAGACCTAGCCAGCATGAGTTCACGAAGGGCAGGTCCTATTGACCAACCTGATCTCCTTCTATGATCTAGTGACCTGTCTGGTGGATGAGGGAAAGGCTATTGATGTAGTCTGCAAAGCCTTTGACACTTTCTCCCACAATATTCTGCATAAGCTGGCAGCCTGTGGCTTGGGCAGGTACAATCTTGGCTAGAGGGCTGGGCCCAGAGAGTGGTGGTGAATGGAGCTAAATCCAGCTGGCAACCAGTCACAAGTGGTGTTCCCCAGGGGTCGGTGCTGGAGCCTGTCCTCTCCAATATCTTTATTAATGACCTGGATGAGGGCATCGAGTGCACCCTCAGTAAGTTTGCAGATGATACCAAGGTGGCTGGAAGTGTTGATCTGTCTGTGGGTAGCAAGGCCCTACAGAGGATCTGAACAGGCTGAATAGCTGGGCTGTAGCCAATGGGATCAAGTTCAACAAGACCAAATGCTGCATCCTGCACTTTGGCCACAACAACACCAGGCAATGGTACAGGCTAGGGGCAGAGTGGCTGAAAGACTGTGTAGAGGAAATGGACCTAGGGGTATTGATTGATGTTTGGCTGAACATGAGCAGGTGTGCCCAGGTGGCCAAGAAGGCCAGCAGCACCCTGCCTTGCATCATAAACAGTGTTGTCAGCAGGAACAGGGATGTGATTGTCCCCCTGTACTCAACTCTGGTGAGGCTGCACTTTGAGTACTGTGTCCACTTTTGGGCCCCTCACTAAAAGAAAGACACTGAGGCCCCGGAGCTGTTCAAAGAAGGGCAACAAAGCTGGTGAGGAGTCTGGAGCACAGACCTTATGAGAAGCAGTTGAGGGAGCTGGGATTGTTCAGTCTGGAGAAGAGAAGGCTCAGGGAAGACCTTATTGCTCTCTATAACTTCCTGAAGGGAGGTCATAGTGAGCTGAGGGTTGGCCTATTCTCTCGTGTAACTGGGACTAGAGCTGTGCCAGAGGAGGTTCAAGATGGATGTTAGGAAATACTACTTCTCTGAAAATGTGTTCAGGCAGTGGAATGGGCTGCCCAGGGAGGTGGTGGATTTGCCAACCCTGGAGGTGTTCAAGGAGTGTTTGGATGTTGTGTTGAGCCACAAGGTTTAGTGAGAACTATTGGTGATGAGTGGATGGTTGGACTGGTCTTATAGGTCTTTTCCAACCTTGATGATTCTGTGATTCTGTGAACGGAACTTGAAAGTATAATAAACTGAAATAAGGTGTGCTAAATATTTACATGTTGCAACAGTACAATTAGCAGACTCTTTTCTGCTTTTGTGCTGCATGTATTGCATGCAGTCTACTTGTTTCATGATTCAGAGACATTCTACAGATAGGGTTGCATTTTATTTTTTTTTTCACAGCACACATATTGTTCCGATTTAATATTTGAAATTTAGATGCAGTGATTTCATGTTTTTGTTTTAATTTTCTTGTTTGTTCAATTTAACAAACAAACAATTGCTCATAAATGTGTCAAGAACAAGAAGTGACATGACTTTGTTGTGGCTCTAGCAATGTTATCCAAGCTTCAGATAGCAATGGTAAGCACTTGGAGAAGAGAGACCTGCCTACTGTAAGTGAAGGTCAGGTTCGAGACCATCTGTAGGAACATGAAGGTGCACAAGTTCAAGGGATCCAATGAGATGCATCCACTGGTTCTGAGGGAACTGGTGGATGCAATTGCCAAGCTTCTATCCATCTTATTTGAAAGGTCATAGCAGTCTGGTGAAGTTCCATCTGTTTGGAACAGGGGAAACAAAACTTCCATTTTCAAGAAGGGAAAAAAGACGATCCAGTGGACTTATTACCAGAGTATTAAATGACAGAATGAGGGCAAATGGTTTTAAAGTGGAAGAGGGTAGATTTAGATTAGGTATCGGGAAGAAATTCTTTACTGCAAGGGTGGTGAAACACTGGAACAGTAAGGTTTTGAATGCCCCCTCCCTGGAAGTGTTCAAGGCCAGCCTGTATGAGTCTTTGATCAGCCTGGTCTAGAGGGAGGTGTCCCTGCCTATAGCGAGAGTGTTGGAAACCAGATGATCTTAAAGATCCCTTTTACTCCAAACCATTCCACTAGCCATTAATATGGTCTTTATTTATAGTTTGTAGAACAATTTATGCAAAAGAATTAAAAAGAATGTTAGATATAGCAGTTTTAATGTAAATGGTTTTAAAGTATGTTTTTCCTCTTAGTCTAGCCTTTGCTATCAACCTGCTTCTAATAGCTGTACAATTGTTTCTCACTGATCAGTGTAATTAATTTATCAAATTTACACTGGAAAAATCAATGTTGTTTTTTTTGTTTGTTTGTTTTTGTTTTTTTTCCCTCAAACTCCCCCCCCCCCAAAAAAAAACAAACCAAAAACAAAACAAAACAAAAAACTTCAAGAGCTTGTCCACAATCGTAGATTTAAAATAAATAAATTCATATTAACTTCCTTTCAGATAAAACTTCATCAGATATAGCATGTACTACAGAACTGGAGAATTTATCATCTTGTCAGAGCTGATGCTTTGAAGCCAAGCAAATAAGATAACAACCTGTCTCTTGCAAAGGTGGAAAGTGAGTTAGCAAACAAGGAAAGGAAAATGAATGGAGCTTTCAATCTCAAATCGTTTTGTAACAGCATGATAGCTAGTCTTAGCTGGTTAAGTCTAAGAATATTGGATTTGTGGGTAAAGTTAATTATGTTGGAATTTAAACAGAAAATTTCCTTAAAGACAATAAAACTATACAACTACGGTAATATAAGAAATTTTCTTTTATTAAAAAACAACAACAACAACAACAACAACAAAACTTGTTTACTATTTTAGTATATTATCCATGGGATACGTTTGAAAATATCTTATTAAAAAAAAAATAAAAAAATTATTAGCTGTGAATTTATTTATTTATTTATTTTTCCTCCTCCCCTCCTCCCCCCAGTGGTAAATGGGAAAAAAAAAAAATCATTAAATACTTTGGGGAGATAATTAAAAGTATTGCAATAAAATGAAATGTCTCACTGAAGACATAGTAAATGTATATTTTTGGCTGTAAAAGTTTGTCTTGGAGAGCAAATACGTAAGTTTCATTACCCTTCTGAATGAACAGAACAGTGATTTCCTTACTCCTTCTGAACTATTATGTATAAACCACTAGAAGTGTTCATGGCCAAAGTGAAACAGTATAGGAAATTGAAGGATTTTGCTGCAGACTTTCATGGGAGTTTTCTGAACTGAGAGGATACTTGTTTTCTCCAATAACTTCTTTACTGAAAGCTATGAATAGTTTGGTATCTGAGAACTTTCCCTATAAGGATAGGGTTGATTTTAAATTTCTTTTTAATTTCTGATAATCTTCATTACTCAGAATTCTCTCTAGAAATGAAAATCTGTTTTGCTCTTCTAGATATGCCTTTAACTGTACTATCTAAAATATTCAGAAGAATTACACTTTCAAATTTTCAATCATCCTTATAAACACAAAGGGCTAAAAATAAACACTTTCATTCAGGGAGACAGGATTACCTTTGGGAAAACTAACTAACGTTAAGTACAAGATTTCTCTAGTAAGTATATAAAAAATGGTGACATGGTTAATTCTGTCTTCTACAGTTATTAGCAAGATGGAATTCCATTAACTGCATGATTTATTTATTATTAATATTTTCTCTTCTATTGTGTCTTTTGTTATGATAATAGCATCTGACCTCTCTTCAGGGAATGAAGTGCTTTTTGTTTCTAAGTTTTTAAATTATTTATTATTATTTCTCTGAACTGATCTGTATGTTAAGACTCCTCCTTGTAATGGCTTGTAATATAAGGTCATTTTCAAAGCAGTTCATCTAGATTATCCTGAGATACCCAGATAAATCCTGGAAAAGCAACAATCAGAATTGTATGTGAAACAGTATGAGAGCAACAAGTTGTACATATTTGTTCTTTTTCTTTGCATTCACTCTTAAAGAGAGAAAAAATATATATATATCAGTTTATGAAGAAAAAGTTTGATGTGAATGTGCAGACTATATCTACTTTCCATATGTCTTATGTTATTGTCTTTTTCTGGAAAGGAAACAGGGCAGCAAAATCTCTGGATTTTGTAAATAATTGTAATAATTTATATTTTTGGGCACACATAGAGCAAATTATATTTTATAGGCTCAGTGAGATCGAATATGTTAACTTATGTGAGTGGAAAAAGAAAGTTTATTGTGAAGTTAACAAAGGTTTATTTTTCTTCTTTTATAAATTCTCCTTGTCCTTTATCAACACTAACACAATGGAAAGTACAGCAATGAGAGCAGAGCTGCAAGCTACAGGATTTGCTGAAACGTAACAGCAGTAGGCAGAGAAATAACAGAAAGAAGCTGCTTACCTTCAGAAGGCCACAGGCATGCGGGGATTCCCAAAGAGATACCCTTACTTCCTCTGCCAACTCTTAAATAAGGTTTATAAAGGGGTGGATCCTGGCTGTGGCTATGTTACTGTTTCTTCTACTTCAAATGCTAACAAAAAAATATGAAATGGGTATTTTTAATATATATCATGTTTACATATCTAAAATAAAGGGGAACAAAGGATGGCATGGGACCATTAGAAGAAATCAAAGTGAGGAATGTAGAAGGATTCGATGATACAATCTGATTATTTTAAATTCCAACTACGTATAATTTAGTGATGGCTGAACACTGTAGAAAATTATGTATTTTCTTATTTAAAATAAACATTTTTCAATGTTCCCCTCCAGAATGTCTTTATCCATCTCTACCTACATATTCTATATTTAATTCCTAACAGCTATTTGCTGTGAAGCTTTTTCTCATGTTCAAGACTTTCATGTGCTCCACTGCCTTTTCTGTATTGCTAGACAGTCCTCATTTTTAAATAAGCTCATCTGAAAATTTGACCATCCCTAGATATGCTTAAAAACCATTTGGATTTGGTCCTCTGGGACATGATTTAGTGGAAGGTTATTAGCTGGGGTAGTATGGGTAGGTCATGGTTGAACTTGATGATCTTTAAGGTCTTTTCCAACCTGAGTGATTTGAAGATTCTATGATTCTATGAGTCTAACTAGAAAGAAACCAAGAACTATATGGCTTCCTACTGTGATTAGGAATGGTAAAGGCAGGCAATTCTATTTCTCAGGAAGAGCTGAGTCTTGATATTATTCAAATACCGAGAAAATTTCAAAGCTGAAGTTAATGAGTAAAGAAATAAATGCTTCATCAAATATCAGTGTTCTGAAGATTCATTGAGATGTGAAATTCTAGGTTTTTCTTGCTCTGCCTAATGTTGAAAAGAAGGTTGACTTTCTCTCATACCTCTTCTAAGGATTTTAACCATTTTAGAAACAAATGTTATATAAAGGAGAACATAGATGGTCATTCAGATCATAGAGCTTTGGATATCTCTTTTACTAGTGACAGTCATAGGAGATAATTTTTAAGAGGCCTCACAGCTCTGTTACTGTCAAAAATAGAAAAATCTGGTGATATTTGAAGTTCAAAATTGATTTGCAATAGACCAATCATTGTAAACTTCAAAGAATAATAGTAAGCCAGGTGCATGGTCTGGGTCTTGAGACAGTAAAGGAATAATTGTCAGGAAAACAATGGAAAAGGAAAATAGTTTGATCTTTTTGTTCTCAGTGTAATATGTGTCATGTTTACAAACATACAACTTGATATCATAACTGAAGGAATAGGTTTCAGGTTGGCCAAGGAGAAAATACAAAGTGCCCTAGTAGAGTTTTATCTTGTTTATCTTAAGTTAATAAAGTCAGTAATATTTAAAAATGCATTGTCCAAATGTTCTTCCAAGTTTTGGCCTCAGATTCTGAAGTTATTAACTGATCTTAATTCTTTTATTTGTCTCAGGATCAGATAATTGAGTACTCCAAAATGTTAGTTCTCATTGAAAGTTAATAATAATATAAGGAATTAATGTTTAATTGTTTTTAGTGCTGGAAAAGAAGCTACTGTATCTCATAGGGTGAATCTCATCTTCCATACTTATCATCTTCTTTTGATTTACATACACATAAAAAAAAAAGCAAGTAATAAAATAAATGTAGGATTAAAAGGCCTTAAGTGATCTGCAAAAAGAATGTGAAGATAGATAGTTTAATAAAAATTTACTTAGTCTACTTTTGCTGTATTTTCTTTTCTTATTGACATATAAGATTATCCACTGTGCACTGAACCATTAAAGTTTTCTAACATAACATCCTGTAAATGTCACCCTCAAAAAAACTGAAAATGAGCTAGAAACATCGGATACTTGGTAAGAATAAAAAAAGAAAAAATAAATATAGTTTTTCATGTATTGTATGTAATCATATGTGGATATGTGAATAATTTTTCAGTCTGCTAATACTATTTGAGGTACTCTAATATGTTGAATTTGGATATCGCTTTTAAAGAATGTTTCAGAAATTCAGAAAAAAAGATCAGTATGAATCAGTGGGAAGCAATATCTGATATCTGAGGAATCAAAGCTTTCATTATTTTAAAGGAAAAGCTATGACTAAAGCTATGACTAAATCATCATTTTACTTTAATAGAGAGTCTGCATATTGTAGAGTCTAACATACTGTGCAAACATATTGATTACTTTAGCCTCTACAGAAGTCAAAATAAAGCATGTGGAAGCTGGGGCAGTCAAAATGTAAAATTAAACTCTACTCTAGATGTGAGCATAAAATTCAGTGGTCATATAACGTATTTTTTTGTTGTTGTTTGTTTTGTTTTTTTGTGTGTTTGTTTGTTTGTTTGTTTGTTTGTTTTTTAAATTGTGATCCTGTGTAAATACTTTATAAACACTTTTAGTGCTCTTAAAGCAAATTCGAGCCAGACGGGTGTAAAATATCTATAGATTTATTTTAATGCATACACTGAAATTGATTATGAATATTTAAATAAATGATCAACTTTGAGAAATAGATAAAAAATATGTTGATGGTTACACTTAAGATAAAATGGCTTCTGATTTCATGTATATTTTTAGTACCATAAGAATGATTTAAACACACTAGAATCCCTCAGTGAAGAATACTCTTCTTCAGTCTCTCAGGAGTTTATATTAAAAAGTATTATCCTCTTGATGTATTCTTTAACAGGTAATCTGTTAGATCTGCTGGATTATAATGAACTGTGATTTCAGCAGTGAGACGTTCATATACACACCAGTGGAAAGCAAAGTAAATTTTCCTAAGTACTATGGGAAGAACTGATAAATCAGGATAACCAAGATTCAAATGACAATGGTGCTTAGTTTATGATTAAGATTATACTGCCTGCGAGGAAATGCAAAAATATACATGTAAGATTTCATCAATGAATAGATATGCAGTTTACTTTCTTTTCCCCTCGAGCTGAGACATATATGATAGACACTTGTTGCTGCAAGGGAGAAACATTCTCTATTTTTATTTAAACAATGAATACATATTTTTTCACAATACATTACACTTGAATTAATGTATAACTTCCTGTCCAAACATGATTCCAGCTATTGATGCTATACATTTCATCCTGCAGTGTAAAATCGCAGTTTTAATTGACTTCTCACAGCATCACTGATTAAAAAAAATAACATAATTTGTGAGAGATACAAACATGATTTGTTATTTTGTGTATTAATTACATATAACCAAAGAGAATTTAACAATCATTATAATGAGCTTAACATTGCTCTAAAAGCCCAGACATAATTTGGGAAAATATTTCTTTGATACTATTTCTTAAGCTTAAACTATGCATTTTGGCCTTGTAGCCAAAAAGGCCAATGGCATACTGGGGTGCATTAAAAAGAGCATGGCCAGCAGGTCGAGGGAGGTGATCCTCCCCCTCTACTCTGCCCTGGTGAGGCCTCATCTGGAATACTGTGTTTCCAAAAAAGACAGGGATCTCTTGGAAAGAGTCCAGCGGAAGGCCACAAAGATGGTGAAGGGCCTGGAGCATCTCCCCTATGAGGAGAGACTTGGGGAACTGGGTCTGTTTAGCCTTGAGAAAAGAGGGCTGAGAGGGAACTTGATCCAGGTTTATAAATACCTGAAGTGTGGGAGCCATAGTGGTGAGGCTGGTCTGTTTTCAGTAGTGCGTGGGGACAGGACTAGGGGAAATGGGCTGAAACTTCAGCATAGGAAGTTCCGCACGAATGTGCGCAAGAACTTCTTTACAGTGAGGGTGACGGAGCACTGGAACAGGCTGCCCAGGGAGGTGGTGGAGTCTCCTTCTCTGGAGATATTCAAGACCCGCCTGGATGCCTAACTGTGCAACGTGGTGTAGGGAGCCTGCTTTGACAGGGGGGTTGGACTCGATGATCTCTAGAGGTCCCTTCCAACCCCTACAATTCTGTGATTCTGTGATTCTGTGATTCTATGATTCATTCCTGAGAATTAATACACTTAAAAAACTACTCTTTTAATCTTGTTCAAGCAGAACTTCTTTGTAATAAAGTTAGAACACTTCTTCCCCAACAATTAGACTTGCAATACTAAAGTTAGTATAAACCTATTCCTAAACTAATAATGTGTCTGTAGAAAGTATTTTAAATAGCATTATACACTGTGTCTGTTGTTAGAATTGGTTATTTGAATTATGGCTTGTTTCTGTAGCATAGAAGCTTGTAAAAAAGCACAAGAAAAACAAAAGTGTTTTTTTTTTTTTTTTTTTTTAATTCTGATCTAATCATTAATTAGGGCAGTTTGAAGTTTCAGTAGAGCACACAGAGACCATTTTAGAGGGTGTTTTAAATGCTGTAATTAAGTTGTAGGAGTAATATTGTTGAAAAATAAAAATCTTAGTGGAAAAAAAATCTTGCTGTACCTATTTGGCCAACTGCCTTCTTGTTTTACCTCCCATTTTCACAGCTCTGACATCTAGCAGTGCATATTTTAACATAAAATAGCAAGTCTGAAACTCTGACATGCTGTATATTTATTCTTGTGTGAAGTAAAACTCTTTTCTTAAATAGTACAGATGATTATATCGTTGTTGTTTTTTTCATTTTTTTTTCTTTCTTTTTTTTTTTTTTTCCAAACCTAATGTTTCTTTTAAAGAGTAAGGTTTATTTTCACACTTCTGATTGCCAGAGAAGCAGGAAGCAGGGAGCTGTACATCAGACATTTAAATCCAGACATTATGCAATCATGATAACAAGGATTAATAAAGATTAATTTAGCTCCCACTTAAAAGCCCTGGTGTTTCAGAAGTATAACTGTCTAGCTTTTAAAAAGAGAATAATTATAATTTGCCTTTTGAAATATTCTTCTTTGTTGTAGAGAGTTGTCCATGATTGGAAGCTTACTTGTGCCAAGCTATTCTCCAAATACATGTGGCTGTTTAAATAAAGTGACAGTTAAAAAAATGGAAGTACCTGCAATAGCAATAACTTATTAATATTTCTTAAGCATGTGGAACACTGAACTGTAATGCAAGAAAAAAAAAAAAAAAAAAAAAAAAAAAAGATTCAAAACTACACACAACATAGAAATTTTTTCCAGGGATCTTAATTTTAACAGTTCAGTCCTTTTGAACAGATAGACAGCAATGAATATAATAATTCTGTTGTGCTAAAGCCATTCTGGAAAATAGAATTTTCTTACAATGCAATAATCTTTTGTAGATGAGAATTTAACAATCATCCAAGGAAAAAGAGATGTGAGAAGAATAAACAGAAACACAAACTGATATATTTTCACTATCACTAATTTATACAAAATCCTCTTATGCATGTTACATTTTAAAATATTATGGTATTATGTCTTGCTTAACATTTCCTCACGAGAGCAGGCAGTTACAATTCTTTTCTAATTATTTAAAGTAGTCTTTCAGAGATGGCCATTATTCTCTTAAGAAGAATGTCCAAGTAATCATACTGGTTGTTGATATTAGAGGCTAGTGGTGTAAACTGATAAGAAGAAGCTGGAAAGTAATAATAACAACAATATTTCCTTCAAATAAAACACCTAAATGTAGAAATGTCACCTCCTGGAGGCCTACAAGATGCTTCCAGATTTTTTCTCTTAGAAATGAGGAACATGGTAACAAGACTTGATCTGACAAGGCCACATCTTGTCTGAGCATGAATTTAGAGTGATGCTGTGCTAAGGAAAATGGGACTACTTAGTTAATATTTAGCTATTCATTTGTAGTAAACAGATTGCTCAAAAGACTCACAAAGACCTATTATTTTCACTCTGAATTTTCTTTTTTCTTGAGGAAAACACAAATCAATAAACTGATTTGTCATGAATCACCAGTAGTTTTTAGTCCATAATCAACAGTGTGATCAATTAGCTCATGGAATTTACTAATTTAAGAAAAAAATAGAAGGAAAATATCTCCTCAAACAATATCAAAATGAAAAATATCAAAATATCATTTAAAATCAAAGTGATGTCTTCTGTCTTCTGCAATAATCTCATGCCTACAGGTTACTGCAAGGTTTGACACACAATGTGATCCTCAGTCTCAGTTGTAGATATACATTAGATAACATACATAAAGGATTGTTTTATCTAAAATCTTTGGTAAAAACTGATGTATTTACCAATTTGTAGAAAATTCACTACTGTCAGTTTGAAACAGATTCCAAATTCAGAATTACTAGTATTTTTCGGAGAACAACTGAAATATTTTATATGACTATTCCTATGTTAAGAGGTTTCTTTTCAGGTTTGCTAAAACAGGAAAATATATGTCACTTTGAGTTTTCTGGCTCCATTTCAGTACCCAGAAATACACACATTCAGAAAAAACCTCAATCCCATATCTGAATCACTTTAGGAATGAGTAAAAGGATGTACACATAGACGATAATAAAGAAACTAAAGAAGAGAGAAGAAAATACTGAAGTATTTTGGATAAGTACATAATAGGTTAGAAGTATAATCAAATAGGAGCTGTGCTATCAATCTGTTCTCATTGAATAGTGGCTCTTTACTGGAACAAAGATGCAACCTTCATTCTGATGGAGCCCATTTCATTGGTAAATAACTTTTATGGTTATGAAATTACTGTTGGATAGTAGATGTCAGAGTAGTATAGGTGCACGTCCTGAGAGCCCATACCTGAGGAAACAGGACTTGAGCTTTAGAGATAATAACTTAAAGAGATTCAGGATGTTGATTTAATCCAAGAAAGGAGAAAGAGGAGAGGACTTGCATGAAATTCTGTGAAGTCCAGCTTCAGTTTAGGTCTGAGATATCAAAAAAAATAATTTCCTAAGATTTTCACTGTTTCCAATGGGGGGAAAAAATCTACTTCATTTGGATATTAGTAGGATTTCATCAACAATTATTAGCCACTTTGTTATCTATCTTTCTTGTCTGACTGTTACATAAGACCTTCTATTTTTTGTTAAGCATTTGTGATAGAAAGGAAAACAGTGCTATGAACAGCAGATCAAAAGGAAAAAAAAAAAAAAAAAAAAAAAAAAGAAGAAGAAAAAGTTCAAAAATAGGAAAATGAAGTATAATTTCATAAATTAAAACAAAGAACAGAAAGATCATAAGCAGAACCAATGCATAAACAAACAAACAAACAAAAAGCTGTTCCACAAAATGTAAACATACTATAATGATTGCAGTAAATTAGAGTCAGGAGGAGGAAGACCGAATGAAACATGGAGAACTGAAAATAGGATGATCTTGTGAAAGAGTGAAAGAGTAAAGAACAGAAATCCACATCCATATAAAGAAGAATCAAATAGACATTATTTAGGTCTGCATGTTATGAAAAAAACAATCTTACCCTGTAGATGATTCAGGAACCTGAACATTCTGCTGTCTGCCAGGAGCAAGATGATGAATTTTTCTATGGTGTGCCTACAGCTGAAACATTTATAATAGTAAGGAAAATTGTATTGAGCTACTTTGTCAGTGGATAACTGGTACTCACACTAAAAGCATGTGTATACCCAGCTCTAGAAATGAAGCTCAGGAGACTTCCCAGGGGCACAGAAGTAGTGAGATTTAGAAGATAAAAAGCAGACCTTACAATAGAGCTATGAGTGAATATGTTAGGAATGTTTGCTTATTGGGATGCAAGAATAAAATTTTGATGCTTTTTTTTTCAGAGTGGATTCCACTTGCAATCCTGAGAAAAAACTTTCTGGAATGTCTGAAGAGTGGATTTTACTAACTCTCTTTAATTATACTTCTAAATGAAATATGTTGAAATATAATTGTTCAAAGTACAAAGACTAATAACAAGAATTTTTGTTGTAAGTGTAGGAGAAAATTTGTATTTTCTAATTATCACAGAATAACTATAATATGTAGGTGAAAATGTATTCCAAAAGTGATTCCAAAGTACTAGATATATGAAGTTTAACCAGTTACAATTAGAATTATTAGTGATATTAAGACTCTCAACACCAAAGATTTTACATCTTTAGGAAGATCTACTCATCTTTTTATTGAAAATCAAAATAAAAATATTTCCTATATCTGAATTTGCCTGCTAAAATCTAAAATATAATCTAAAATGTAGTCTACTTTTATATTTCACTTGAATATGACAAGCTTAATAGGACACTTGAACATCAGAAAGTCTTTTGGCTCCTGGTAAGTCCTTTTATTCCTTCCCTGTAGAACAATTTTCAGTGATTTCCTGGATTAGTTTCCAGACACCACTCTTGCATGCTTCCAGTCCCTCACCATATCTTTCTCTCCAAATTGGAGAGGTATGGATTTGAAGGATGGACTGTTTGATGGATTAAAAACTGTTTGAACGTGGTCAAAGGGTTGTAATCAGTCGTTTTGTGCCAGGGTGAAGGCCAGACACAGGCGGTGTCCCTCAGAGATCAGTCTTGAGACCAGTGCTATTCAGCATCTTCATCAATGATATAGACTATGGCAACGAATGCACCCTCAGCAAGTTTGCAGATGACACTAATCTGAGCAGTGTAGTAAATACATTGGAGGGAAGGGAAGCCATCCAGAAGTACCTGGACAGACTGGTGAAGTGGGCCCCTGAGAACCTAGTGAAGTTCTACAAGGCCAAGTGCCAAGTGCTGTACTTGGGGTGGGACAATCCCAGTTGCTTATACAAACTGGGAGAAGAACCCCTTGAGAGCACCTCTTTGGAGTAAGATTTGGGGGTCCTGGTGCACACTTGCAGCCTGGAAGGCTAACTATGTTCTGAGCTGCATTAAAAGAGAAGCGGCCATCAGGGAGAGAGAGGTGATTGCCCCCTTTTACTCAGCTCTTGAGAATTTCCATCTGAAGTACTGTGTCCAAGCCCTTGGCAACCCCAGCACAAGAAGGATGTGGAGCTTCTGGAATGGGTCCAGAGGAGGGTTACTAAGATGATCAGTGGGCTAGAGCACCTCTCCTCTGAAGGAACATTTAGGGAACTGGGCATATTTAGCTTGGAGAAGAGAAGGCTCTGGGAAGACCTCATTGTGGGCCTTCCAGTATTTGAAAGGAGCATGTAAACAGGATGGGAAACAACTGTTTATGAGGGTGGATAGTGATAGGACAAGGGGGAATGGTTTTAAATTAAGACAGGAATTAAATTAAGGAGGAAGTTTATCACACAGAGGGTGGTGACGCACTGGAACAGGTTGTTCAAAGAGGTTGTGGATGCCCCATCCCTGGAGGCATTCAAGGCCAGCCTGGATATGGCTCTGGGCAGCCTGGTCTGGTGGTTAGTGACCCTGCACATAGCAGGGGGGTTGAAACTCGGTGATCAGTGTGGTCCTTTTCAACCCAGGCCATGATTCTATAATTCTAAGAAGTGGACTGTTTTTTAATAGTCATTTTGTTAACTACAATTAAAAAAATGTTATGTTACAAGTTTAATTGCAAGGTATTGAAGGTAGCTCTGATTATGAAGGAAGCTATGCAATCCTTAGTTAGAAAGTGACTGCTGGGTCACCAGCAGTGACACCATTCTGGAAACTATCAACTTCCAGAAATTATGCTTCTCTTTTATAAAGGTGGTAGGCAATTTGTAGCAACAGTGAAAACAAGCTCACTGTGCAGAAGATCTTATAATTAAGTATATAATATAAAGATAAAAAGATGAGAATATAATGTGACTAAAATAATTGAGCATATAGATGCAATTAAAATACATATGCAAATACACCTGCAAAGTGGTTTACTGTATGATATCAAGACTTCTTTTAGTACTTGTCTCTTCTTATGCTGGGAGTCACTTCCTCTAACTTTGGTTCTTTCATGATCTTAAATTATTAAGAATAGAATTTTCTAAGTTTTCTAAAGGAAAAAAAAAGAAAAAAAAAAAAAGGAAGAAAAGGAAAAATATTATATCATTTTTATGTGGCAGAGGGACAGAGAAATTTAATTCTACTCTTACCAGCTGTCAAAATCATTATCTGTCCTGCAAAACATAATTCTGTCATTGATAGGCATGCTTAAAGTGTAGCCAAAATCAAGCTCTGAACAATTTAGAATGAAAAAATAACAAAATAAATAAATAAATAAATAAATAAATAAATAAAGAATCAGACTCCACACATGTTTCCTACTGAGTGAGAAAAATGTGTTTTTATCTTTAGAATATTAGGGACAAAATTTCTTCAGTATTAATGTTTTAGTTATTAGAAAATATAGTTGATTATTTTTCTTCCATAAGCCTACACTATCGAGTATAAAAGAGTGCGAATCAAAATACCAGATTTAATAACCTGAACTCTAGGATGCAATAAAGACAATTTTTGCAGCTTGATTGCACCTCTATAACTAGTGTAATATAGCAGCATGCAGAGTTTCTTAAGTTTTGGATACATTTCTTTTTCCTTTTTCCTTTTCCTTCTGATTTTCTGTAGAACATTTCTCTCTCTTTTGATCTGGGGTGTATTTGCTCAGGTGTTTCCAATTTTTATGGCAGTGTCAATTAACTCCCTTAAATTTGCTTCTGTTGCTCTCAAAATGTCTTGATGTTCCCTTTGAAGCCTCTTTCTCCATTATCCACCATTTTCAGCATCAGAAACTGACCTCAGTGAGAAAAAAAATTCCTGCCAGCAAGCCCTGCCCTCTTTGTAGATGTGTGGTTAGATGAAAGAAATAAAATTACTAAATGAACTTCGAAAACAGGACTAGGACAGTTTAAGTACTCTAGATGAGAGACAGAACTTAGTTCCGGTGATCAGGATTGTTTGGGTTTGGGCTTCAGTCTTCAGGATAGTAATTAAAAATAGTCTGTTTTTTTTTTTTTTTTTTTTTTTTTTTTTTCCTTTTTTTTTTTTTTCTTTTTTCTTTCTCTCTCTCTCTTTTTTTTTTTTTTTTTCTTTCTTTTTCTTTTTCTTTTTTTCTTAATTAAGAATTGGGGGATATAAGACAATTGAGTAAAACAATTGAGTAGCTTTAGTATGAATTAAGTCTTTTCAAAATCTGCTATTTAATCATCGTAAAGCAATACCAAACAACAACAACAACAACTGCAAAGAAATTTAAGATGGAGAATCATTAAGAGTTGGCTTGATTTTTTTAACCAACCAATGTAATTTCAGAGAACTGGCATAAAACAATGCAATTATTTCTGGTCTGGCTTCCTCTCACTGAAATGACCCATACCTACCATCTAGCAGGTTTTACAGTTTTCCCTTCTGCCTCCATTTTTCTAACATGACTTTTGCTTTTCTGAATTACCCTCACTGCTAACTAAAAACGGTGTTTTGCAAATGACTGATTATGGGATATTACTTATGCATAATGTGAAATTTGGATAAGTCTTCAACACATTCATAAGAAAATGTTTACTGATCCTGTTCCATTTCTCATGAAGCTGAAACAGATATGCAGTCTGCTTGAGCTACTATTATACTTCCTGAGACATAAAGGGTATGATGTCTTATTAAAACTCCGTATGGTACACAGCTGTATTGTAAAACACAGCACATAAAAAGTCTGGCATACTTAAGATTTTATTACAGGGAGGAACAGAATTCATGTTGTTAAATAAGGAAATTCAGAACAAAGTTCCTCTGTTTTACTTGTTGTATGATCTTAACTGAGTCACATGTGATTAAATTTAAGTAGGTCCAGAGGCTTCTCAGTACCAAAAGGTTTTGTTTCTTTCACCCTCCTGCTGTTTGCTTCAAATCACATGTCATTACCACAGACTTTTTCAACAACTTTGTTAGTTTTCTGAGCCTGCCATCAGTTGATTTAGCATAGCAGTTTTGGAGAATATTTGCTGCAAAGTCAACATCAGCAGTAGTTGTGCTGACATCTCCAACACACAGGAAAAAAAAAATAATGCAGTTGTAAGTCAACAAATAAGAGCACAAGAAAGAATAAAAAGAAAGCAGAATGTACCTCTTTTGTTAACTGTTAATAGTTAAAGTTTTGACATTATGGAACTCGCTTCTTGGTTGCATGGTTTCAGTCAAAGTATTGTGGTCAATGACTCCATGTTTAGGTGGAGGCTGACAAGTGGTATCTTCTGGGAATCCATCTTGGGACTGGTACTTTTCAACATCTTAATCAGTGACCTGGAATGAGTACACCTTCTACAGGTTTTCAGATACCACTAAGCTGGGTTGTAAAGTTGATATGATAGAATGAAAGGTTGCCATCCAGGGGGACCTGGACAAGTTTGAATAGTGGGTCTACATGAATCTAATGAGTTTCAGCCTGGTCAATTGCAAGGTGTTGCACTTGGGCCAGGGCAATCCCAGATACCTGTACTTACTTCCAGTACTGCCTGGAAGAAGAGCTCACTTAGAACAGTCCTGAAGAGAAGAGCCTGGGGAGTCTAGCAGACAAATAGCTGGACATGAGTCAGAAGTATGGACTCACAGCACAGAGGGAGAACTGTATTCCAGGCAGTATCAAAACAAGAGTGGCCAGCAGGGTGAGGGAAGTGATTTTCCCTTTCTGCTCTACCTTTGTGATGCTCCATTTGGAGTACTGTGTCCAGACCTAGGGACCCAGAACAAAAAAGATATGAAAGTGTTGGTGAGTGTATAGAAAATGATCAGAGAGCTGGAGCAACTATTTTATGAAGAAAGGTTGAGGCAGTAGGGCTAGTTCAGCCTGGAGAAGAGAAAGCTTCAGAGTGAACTCATTGTGGTCTTCCAGTCTTTAAAGGAAGTTTATAAGCAGGAGGGAGACTGTCTTTTTACACTATCTGATAAAGATAAGACAAGAGGAAATGGCTTTAAACTAAAAGAGGAAAGATTTAGATTAGATATGAGGAAGAGATTCTTTACACATACTGTGGTGAGGCACTGAAACATTGCCCAGAGAAGCTGTGGATGACCAGTCCCTGGAACTATTTAAGGCCAAGTTGGATGGAGCCCTGGACAGCCTGATCTGGTGGATGGCAATGCTGCCCAGGGCTGTGATTTTGGAGTCAGATGATCTTTCAGGTACCTTTCTACCTAAGCCAACCTATGATTCTATGATTCTACATGATGCAACAAAAATGTGTTATCTGAAAATCTGAATATCATCTTCGAAGGAAATGTTATTCATTCCCAACGAGAGACCATTTTTCATTATTTATTATTCATTAGTTAACATTTTTATGCTTGTTGAAATAGTCAATTTTGAGTGATTAAAATGCTGATACACTTGTATTTTTATTTATTTTTTATTTTTTAGTGTAAAGTCAAAATAATTCAAATACAAATTTAAAGATAGTGTTCACAATTTTAACTTCATGAAATAAAGGTATAAACAGGTGAATCACATAATATTGTGTAGAAAAACAAAAACAAGCCTAAATAAAAAATAAGAATACAGTTCAAAGAGCAACTATAATATGTTACAAATTAGAATTATATTAAAATAGAGTGCTTTTGATTAGGCTGAGTATCTTGATATAGTTAGCATAATATTATGCCTTCTCCCTTTCAAAAAATATAGATAATTTTGTAGACCTGTCACTGAATTCCAGTTAAAGCTAAACATTTTTTTTCTTCAGAGAGTGAGAAGAAAAATGATAAATAGCCTCAGCACATTTGTGAAGTACATTTGACAACATAATTGAGAACAGTTTGTCAATACGTTTTAAACCCATACACTTAGAAAATGATCACATTTATAATAAATTCTAAATTTCACATTAAAAGATAATGCTCCTACGTAATATATGTTTTGTATTATTTCTTTTCACCCCATCAAAATTATATCTTCAAAGTGAAATTGTATGAATTGAGGATATTCTTTTCTACCTAAGTAACAGTGACGGAATTGTAAAGAATATATTTCATTTTGATTTGCAGTTCTAATGCACAATTCATTCTGAAAAGGATAAGGTCACCTGTCATAAAATTGAATTTGTAGTCCAATAATTGATACATAACTATCAAAAAACTGTGAAACAGTTTAAGACTTAAGATATGTGATATAACTTTACAGATGTCATCACCAAAGATTTTTGTTATTTTCTTGATATGTATACTGTTGTGGGTTTTTGTTTATTTTCTACATAGATCATGGAAACTTTTCTCAAGTTGATTACGTATTCATTTGGGAAGGGATGGTTATTTGTTTTTGTGTTTGTTTTTTTTATGATATACACTGAAAATCAGTGAGAATATGAATTTATTGCTGAAGATAACATTGAGCTTATATCACAATGCCAGGATGCCATTGGCCTTCTTGGCTACCTGAGCACACTGCTGGCTCATATTCAACTGACTGTCCATCAGTACAGCAAGGTCCCATCAGGCAGCTTTCCAGCCACTCCTCCCCAAGCCTGTAGGGCTTCCTGGGGTTGTCCTGACCAAAATGCAGGACCCAACACTTGGTCCTGCTGAAACTCATACTCATACATATATTTGTATGAGTAAAATGTTGATGTTATTAGGGAGTCCCTGTGAAACATGTAAGTCTGCAAGAGACAAACAGTGAGAAAAGTTGTGATAGGGAAAACTTGAGCTTAGAGGCACAGATGTGCAGACTGTCTGGCATTTCAAACACTTTGAAGGTACAACTCTGAAAATATACCATTAAATCTGAGTGGATTTCTTCAAAAAAATTGTGACGTTATACTTCCATACGGCTTTATATAAGCAAATTTTGTTTCCTCTGGTTTTCCTATGTTGTTCTGATTTCTAACAAGTTATAAACAACCATTATCAATGTGGAAAGAAAAACAAACAAACAAGCAAAGAAATCAGATAAGCAATTTTAAGATTGATCTATAGGATTCCTGGGTATTCCTGCACTTGCCCACACCCAAGGATGCACCTGTTGCCTTCTTGTCTAATCTGTAAAAGACAAGGATGTAGGCCTTTAAATATGCTTGCCTTAGTAGTTCTTTGATCTGATTGTTCACATCTCTGTGCTCTTGACACTTTTGAAATAGCTGATCTGTGTTCATATATCTCCCAGCTTTACTGTCCCTCATATTTTAGAAAAGTAAGGGAGAAGGACCAGTGGGTGTGAAATGTGGGATTTGAATATTTGTCTTGTAGAACTATGATCAAGTACAAAGACATTTTCAGTCACTGTTATTGCTCATGTGCCATTAGCCTAAGAATTACGATAGAAGAAAAAAGACCTAAGCAGCAGCAGTAATACAAAGAATAACTGGAAACATCTGGTTAATATTAGAAGGAAAGTCAGGTGATAACTGAAAGAAAATAGCCCAAATAAAGGCCAGCAAATGTTTCAGTAGCTCAAGGCATTCGTAGTTACCTTTCTTTTTTTTTTTTTTTTTTTTTTTTTTTTTTTTTTTTTTTTTTTTTTTTTTTTTAAAAAAAAAAAAAAAGTTTACAATTATATTAAACTCCAGCAGAGAATGAATTAATTACTTTATGTCACAGTAGTAGCATTTATCTGAAAAGCAATGATTGTACTCTAGAATAGAAGCTTGCTTGGCAGTGTTTCTTTCTTTTATGTTGATTAGCTGTGCTACAAACTTCTATTTGACTTTCATTGATTTCTATGAGGTTTCTCTTGTATTCGGTTCTATTTCTTTTTTCCAAATTCATGTGTATATATATGAAAATTATATATATATATATATATAAAAGAAGTGAACAAACAAACAAAAAAAAAACAACAACAAAAACAAATTAAAGTATTGACTAGTTTTATTAAGTTTTCTGCATTTGTGTAGTACGTAAAAAGAGTGGCAAGAGGGAGTATTCAGTTGATATGTTCCTGAATATAAATATGCTTTCAGATCATTCCATCAGTAAAGACAAGAGTTCTAAAGGAAATATAAAACATACATCTTAACTAATGAATACTACCAAATCCATATATCTATATTCTTTTATGGGAACAGATTATTTGCTGCCAACTGCTCTGGCACTTCAAGCCAAACTTTTTCCAGTGACAGCTTTTCTCACAGCATTGACAGGGTTAATTGAAAACAAGATGCTTCCAATTAATAACTGCATTTTACAATCTGATCTGGTTTACGTGTGTATTTAGCTACGCACAGAATCAAAATACTGCCAAAACATCAGCTATGAACTCTATTTCAATATCTACAAAATTAATGATGTTGGCTTATTATTAGAGCAAACAATATACTTGAGCTTTTTACTTTATTAATTCAGAGGTTGCCAGAATATATATAATGATGACAGATTTTCTTATCTAGCCTTGAATGAGAATCTTTCCCCTGATTATCACTGCACTGGATCTCAAAACTCCTAGCAAATTGTAGTTTCATAAAATTATAAAAAATAGAAATGCTAAGAAAGGAGAAAGTTACAAATGTGCCAGAAAGATTTTTTAAAACAATAATTGTTGAAATAATATATTATTCACTTATCAGAAAAACTAGTGATTATGCAGTTAGCAAAAGCAGTGTAGAAAGATATAAAATCATGAAGTTTATTATATCATTCTTTGCCCAATCTATATGATTGCTGGGGATTGCCCCAACCCAGGTTCAGGACTTTGCACATGCCCTTAATGAGCTTCACGAGGCTGGCATTGGCTCACCTCTCAATCCCATCCAGGTACCTGCAGATAGCATCTCTTCAATTTAGCTCATCAGCTGCAACACTCAGCTTGGTGTCATCTGCAAACTTGCTGAGGTGCTCTTGGACCCACTGACCATGTTGCCTACAAAGATGATAACAGCAGCCCCAGTACTGGTCCCAGAAGAATGCCACTTATCACCAGTCCACAGTTGGACACTGAGCCATTGACTGCAATTATGTGAGTGTGACCATCCAGCCAATTCCTTATCCAGTGAGTGATCTATCCATCAAATCATTTTTTCTCCAATTTGGCAACCAAGATCTCATGTGAGACAGTGCCTAAAACTTTGCACAAATCCAGGTAGATGATGTCTATTACCTTTCCTTTGTCCACTGATTCTGTAACTCCATTAAAAAAGGTCACCTGTTTTATCAGGCATGACTTACACTTGGTGAATCCATTTTGACTACTTGGGATCTTGGGATGTTCTGCTTCTGGGCTTGGAGGAGATGGTCCTTGAATACAGATCAGATTACTTGGGTTCCCTCTACAAATATTTTTATCGTTATCATCACTCATCACAAAGATCTCAAAGATCTGCAAGGAACAATATTTTTCTTTATTGCAGAAACAAGATGTACAGAATTTGAACATGGCTACTTGTGTGATCTGGACATTATAACTAGAGAGATCCTGAGCATAATAACATAGGAAAAAAAAAAAAAAAAAAAAAAAAAAAAAAAAAAAAAAAAAAAAAACCTGATTTAAATTTTACCTCTTTTTTGAACTTTAGATGTTTTTATTTGCAGTTTCACATTTGCATGTAGATATATGATTACATACATGTAGAGTCTATAGGATTAATTTCCAGGGCTTCTGAGAATTACTTTTGACAGCCACAAAGATGCTTAAGTCCTCCTATTACTAAGGATTCCTACCAAGAGAAGCTTCCTGAAGTGAACATTACCAGGTGGTGAGTAATATCTCATTACATCTAATCCTTATAAGCAATGCCCATTCATTGTGAAGTTGATTTGATACAGTAAAGCAAAAGGGAGGAAGCAATATATGCAATAAACTTGGTATAAAGGAGTAAGCAGAGAAGCTACAGTAGCTTGAAAGTTAAACACTGCTCAGCTTGACAGTTCTCTGAGAAATATACCACCGTGTTATCTTTTGATAAACAAGCTTATTGTGAAAAAAACTGTTATCTATAGGCACAGAAACAAAGAAAAAATATCTTCAAGTAAAGAGGTTTAATTATACAGGCTGAAAAAAAAAAAAAAAAAAAAAAAAAAAAAAAGTGTAATTTTGAGGGATAAGATCCAAAAGGCAGAAGGATGAAATTTTTATACATAACTAGTTTCTGATAGAAAACTACATTCTAACCACACAAATAAATAAATAGATTAATAGAAAAAACATTTGCCTTCATAGTCATCAAAATGGAAATTCCTAATTATTATTTTTTTGTATATGAAAAATGCTATCGTAACGTTACGTGGACGTTGATTTTCTTATTATTTGTTTTGTTTTGGTTTTGCATGATTTTGTTTGTTTATTTTCCTTAAGTTTTTATATTCCATGGCATGTTCCATGACATAGAGTGTGCATACCAATTTATGAAATCAGCAAAAATTCTGGAAGGCAAAATCTGAGCTTAATTCAACCTGGCTTCATTCAACATTGGGGTAAATGAAAACAAAGATCTTTATTTTTGCAAGTATATTACCAGTAAGAGGAGGGTAAAGGAGAATCTCCATCCTTTACTGGATGCAGCAGAGAACGTGACTGAAGAACATATGGAACAGGCTGACGTTCTCTATGATTTCTTTACATCTGTCTTTAATAGTTGAGGTATCCCCTGACCTGGAAGTCTGGGATCAGTATAGAAGGGCCTCTTAGAGGGATCTGGACAGGCTTGATTGCTTGGCTGAGGTCACTGGGATGAAGTTCAACAAAGTCAAGTGCCAGGTCCTACACTTTGGCCAGAACAGCCTCAGGCAACACTACAGGCTTGGGACAGAGTTGCTGAATGACTCTGTAGAAGAAGTGGACCTGGGATTGTTGGTCAACACTCAGATGAACATATGTTAGCACTGTGCCCAAGTAGACAAGAAGTCCAATGGCATCCTGACCTGTATGAAACACTTGTCAGCCTCTTCTTCCAGGTAACAAGAAATAGGACAAGAGAAAATGGTCTCAGGTTATGCCAGGGGATATTCAGGTTGGATATTAGGAAAAAAGTATTCTCCCAATCTGTTTAAGCACTGAAATGAGCTGCCTAGGGATGTGGTTGAGCACTGTCCCTGGAGATGTTCAATCAACATTTAGATGTTGTATAAAGGGGCATGGTTTAGTGGGGAAATATTGGTGGTAAGGGGATTGTTTGAACTAGATGATCTAGGAGATCTTTTCCAACCTTGGTGACTCTATGATTCTATGATTTTATCAGTCTAAGCAGAGAATATAATGAAAATAACACGAGATGACTTTTAATTATTAAGCCTCACAGACTCCGTAACCGAAATAAAAGTTCAGAAAAAAATTGCTCTGTTCAGATGCATAAGTTAACAACAGTGTAAATCAGGATTTTCTGAGGCATCCAATTTAATCAGCTTTTTATTATTATTATTATTTTATTTTTTTAATTAAAAAAAAAAATTCTAAATAACTGAGTTTACAAATTTTGATTCAATCTCTTTGCTTTCTTTTATAATCTAACATTTCAAGAGTCAGATTATAACACTGGCTCTCTCAGCATGTTTTCCCATGATAAACCTCTCTCTTCAAATGTATTTAATTTGTGACAGTTACTTTGACATTCCAGTTGTAAGTCAGTTCCCATCAAGTCAAAGCAGACACATCGAACTCTGAAGTGAGATGTACAAAGTCCTGCTTTGTAAGAATTTAGAAAATCAGAGTTTAAACTATGACTAGTGAATGTATTTGATAAGTCCTAAGGAGATGAAGAAAACATAAATAATAATAAGTTCTATGTCATATAAGCTATAAATGTTATTGAAATTATATCAAAATATTGTTTTACAGCATGCTCTTACCATGACTGTTGTTCCTGACAGCTTTTACACAGGACATTGTAAGTAAATACATTTTTGGGATAAAACTGAAATTTAAAGTATGGTGATCACTTGTATAATGAACTTATTCATCATTAATTGACTAAAAAAAGGTAAGTGAAATAAATTAAAAATTCAGCTAAAGAAGGAATATATTGATAGGTTAAATGTATTATATAATTTATTTATACCAATTTTATACAATAAATCACATAGTAGGCACACATTAGTTTCAATCTTCTGTCATTTTAGTTTTCAAGTGACCTACACTTTGAAGGTTATGCACTTCTCTTTAATTATAACTGTAAAGCTCAGAACAGAACATACTATGATTGGATATCAGAGTCTTCTTTTACATAGAGATTAATAATAAGATCTTATCATGAAAATTTCTGTGTTTCAACTTCAGTCAAGAGCTGAATCATCTGTGAAGGACACTAATTTAATCACAGTGAATTTATATAGGTTCTTCCTTGAACATTACATTTCTAGTCTACAGATGCTATAATTATAAAACAATCAGCTCAAGTAGGCAATTTTGTAAATACAACTGTTTAAACAGCTTATTTAAGCATGAAGATCTGAAGTTCGATTTCCTTGTGAATTTCTTGTAATATATTTTGAAATAAGATTGACTGTGAAGAATTTTCCTGCTCCGGCAGGGAGATTTGGCTAGATGACTTTGTCCCTTCCAATCCCTTAAATTCTGTGATTCTGCAACTCTGTGAATTTATCTAACTTAATTAGGACATGAGCAAATGTTAGAGGCAAGCCAACAGAGAGCTGTGGAAGGAAAAAAAAGTTGTGAGAGAAAGAGACAAAATTAAAGAACAGTTCTAGGGTTTATCAATTAGGGATGTAAACATCAGAAAACCTTACATAATTACTCAAGTGATGAGTAGCCAGAAAGCCTTTTTGTAGTTTTATGGTTTTGGTTCACTGGTTTTTTGGTTGTCTTTCTACAACTTTCCAATAACTGTACTTACTCCCAGCAAAGATTTTCTAGTGTGATGGAGAAAAATTGGTAACTGAACCAGGTATTCATAATAACAGCTCTGTCATGGTTTTATGATTTTTGTTATCATTACTCCACAACATAACATCACTAGGAGTTAAAGAGTTAATGTTCTAGTTTAGTGGATTACTGATTTTTCCAGAAACTTGGTTCTCAGAAGAGAATCGTAAAATCAAAGAATTGCTCAGGTTGGAAAAAACCCTAAAGATCTTCAAGTCCAACCACAACCTAACAATAGTACCCTAACTCTAACAACCCTCTGCTAAATCATGGCCCTGTGCACCACATCCAAATGGTTTTTAAACACATTTAGGGACAGTGAGTCAACCACCTCCCTCGGGAGCCTATTCCAAAAGAACTACATTTCCCAGAAGGCTTTCACTGTTCCATTTCCATTTGTCATTTAGAAGGATAAAACTGCTCATGAATCATGAGACTTCCCCTTCTTTTACTACTCATCACTTTGGTATATGTTCCCTAGCCAGCTCATCTTCAGCATGAGAGTAAGGCATTCAGTTTTGGACACTCTCTATTTCATTGTATTTGTTTCATTAGCTTCAATTTCAATTATTTTTTATTATATTGTGTTAACTTACATTTCGCTATCATATTTAGTAAATTAGGCTTCTCCCTTAGATCATTGCTTCTGTTTTAGTTTTAGGCCCTTCTCCCTGCCCCTTTCCCCTGTTAGTCATGGAACTAGCCAAAAACCAGGCAAAAACCATTGTCAAGCTCACCCTAAAATAATACAAATCCTAATTATCCTTTCACTGAAGTTATCCCAGTTTGAAAGATCAACAGATAAATAAATTTGGTTCACTGTTAGTACAAATAATGTTTTACTCTTTAAAATAAGCAAAGTCCCTGAAAAATTCCATTCTACACACCAATATTGTTCAAATGAAGTAAATAATCCAAGTCATTTTACAGAGAAATAAACCTTGGAATAAATAGTTATCAAAATGACTAAGTTTAAAATTATGCAACTGCCCATCAAAGCAATAAAGAGCCTGATTCTAAAATTGAAAAGGGTCTGAACATCACATTCTTTCAAATTACTCCTGAGGTAAAATTATTTGTTTAGTCACATTTGATGTATTAATGTAGATCAAGTCAAGCAGAAGTGACAGATATGGTTAAAACAAGACATATTACAAAATACTTTCCTGAAAAATCTACAGTTTTAGCAGCTAAGCTTTCGTTATTTCTGAAAAAGCAACACAGAGAAGCACAGAATTATGTTTAGTGGGGATCATGTGCGAAAGATAGTAATTTAGATAAGTGAATTTGTTAAAGAAACACCTGAATTCATTCTGTGGACTATCATTATTTTTGCACGTGGTCTTGAGAAACCAGAGCCACTCCTTCCTTCAGTTTTTGTCAAGTGGGAGAAGTAATACTTTCCTGTATTAAGCACAAATTGTATCTTCACAAAGCTAACTACATACATCCCTCAGATGTTTATCAGTGTTTTTTGTTGCTGTTGTTATTTGTTTGTTTGCTTGGTTGGTTTGTTTTTTGTTTGTTTGTTTGTTTGTTTGTTTGTTTTGTGATGTGTAGCACTGAAGGTGCTTCAAAGCCCAGAAAGCTGCCTGTATTCCATGTGAGGCGTCCTCAGGAGTGACTTTACCTAATGATGTCCCCAGAGAGGATTGGAGGGGCAATGATCCATTAGAGCTGATGTATTTTAAAACTATTTCAACTTAGTAATCACACATTTTATAGCTGTTATCGCCTTTCTATGTTACAAGATTTCAAGAAAGAACATGACCTATGGTTTTTCCTTGCAGGATTTCTGGGATTTTTCTGTCTGATCTTTGATGTCACCTACCTCAGATGGGATTTGTATGCTGACTAAATTTAGTCTCGCGGTCAAAGATATTGGATCTCTGGAGACTGAAATTCTACATATTCTCCAAAGCCCCTTACTAATCCATACTACTGATGGACAAATTGGCCATTTTTATGCAAGAATTATTCACATTTTCCACAGGAAAGTCATAAATATGCAACATTTTTTATTTTATTTTTTTTTAAATGAGCAGGTAATAGACTGTCAAGAATTCAGAGCTTTAGAGCTATAGAGATGTATGACTCCTATCAGTTGTTCTCATTAATGTAATCTGAATTTTCTTAGTATCTCTCCCTTCCTATTTTTATTTATTTACTTATTCATTTTTCCAGAATGATTGATATGCTCTAGGGAAATAACTCTTTTTGTTTACATAAATTATTCTCCATTGATAAAAGGGTAAATTAATGTTAAAAAGTAGTTATATTGATTAGAAATGCTATTTAAATGGAATTTTTCATCAAACTATGAAAATTAAAGATTTAATAAAAACTTAAAATTTTGAAACATAATGTTAATAATATACAGGCATTTTCACTGCATTTTACTCTCATGATAAATTATGTTTCTGCCTTTTTTGTTACTAAACAAGACCAGTGGATGCATCTTTCTTTTTTCCTTTCTTTGTACACTATGAAAGCAGCTGATGTACAATCTTGTTAATTGGCTAGCCTCATTAATACATTATTGGAGTTTGGTATAAATCACTGTTAAAGTTCATCAGTTTCTGCCAAGTCACTGCATTCTTTATCTCAAGTTTACCTAGAATTACCTTTGGTTGTTAATTCTCCTCCCAACAGTTTTGGCCTTTCTTTGCTGTACTGAGTCCTCCAACACTATTCCTAAGACATTTCAACTCTCCAGTTCCCACCTATACTGTCATGTCACCCACTCCAGGCATTTTCATGCTGTATATTGTCTTCTCTCACCTGCTTTGAATACGCCATCTATGTCTAGAGAATTTTACTTAGTGACAATACATAGCTTCATGTGTTCCTGTTTCTTGCTGTTGCCCCTTTTTTTCTGTTGCTGCATGTCACTGGAAATATTCCACCCACACTGATTTGACTTCTGCACTTTATACAAATAGTGTTGAGATTCCTCTTAGTCTTCTCTTCTCCAGACAGAAGAATCCCAGGTCTCTCTGTCTTTCCTCATACGGAAGGAACTCCAGATGCCTAGAAATCTTTTTCACTCTCTTCTGGACTCTTTCTAGGAGATCCCTGTCTTTTTTAAACAGAGGGATGTAGGATTGGACACAATATTCCAGATGTGAGCTCATCAAGACACAAAAGAGGAGGAGGAGATCTTCCCTCCACCTGCCGGCCATACTCCTTTTAATGTACCCCAAGATACCACTGGCATTCTTGGCCACAAGAGCACTCTGCTGGATCATGACCAACCTGCTGCCCACCAGGACAACTTGGTTCGTCTCCGCAGAGCCGCTTGTACAGCAATTAGTACATTAACTTCATTGCTTAAATAATTTCCAGAAAGTCTATTTAGAATTCTTTATGGATAACATGCTACATAAAATGCTATATAAGAATATGTTTAAATTTAAGAATCAATACAAATCACACAAAATATGCCTTAAGATTGCATTTAGCACAACATACCTTAAACAAATAATGTGATCTTCCTCAGTACCCAGGACTGTTTTTCCTAGTTTATTCAAATCACATGCACACAGAGGAATAAATGCATACTTTTGCATAATATTGTGGCAAAAATTGTCCTGTAAAAGCACCAGCAAGTACAACTCTGATTATGATTAAAGTTTATCTTATTATACTGTAGCTAAGAGGATCATGTTACTATACTGTGGCATGATTAAACTGCTTTTTCTTAAAGTACTTTGAATTTATGTTCAGACAGCTTTTATATTCATAAGCTCACAACACTACTCCACATATCCCTTAGAGAACAACCCAGGAAAGACTAATCAGAGTACTGCCAGTTATTTTACAATAATGTGCATTACCGTCCTTACTGTTCTAACTCTGATTCAAATCCACATAAGCCCTTATATATGATATGTACAGTTTCAGTTGTGATCTGAGTTAAACTTTAAAATAGAAAATATCTGCAGCAGAACTGCAGAAAGGCTTTGACCACTAGAGTCATGTACTGACCTCAGTAATGTCATTGGAAGGCAACAAAGATTTTGAATGAGATGTAACTGTAAGAATGCACTTAGGTGGTGATCAGATTAAAAAAAATAAATAAAAATAAAGTTTCAGCCGCTCTTTTCTCTGTCAGTGTTTCTTGAGGCATGTGCAGACCATGTAATGGAACACAAGCAGAATTCACCTGAGTTGGTATTTTTCTTTGATGCAGAACAAACTGGCATAAAACACATTTGTTTGATCACAAAAAGAATATAGTTGCATGCAAGAAGAGATTTATATGTATACTGAAAATCTTGCTTCCTAGTTCTTTCCTTAATAATGCTTTCATGGATGTGTATATATTGTGTCGTATATGAGTGTTATGCAATAGCAGATATGAGGTATTTTCTCTAGTCCTGAAATGAGTTTTTAGGATCATATTTTGATGAAGTCTGAAACACACTAGCAAAATCAATCTTACTATTTTAAGACTTCGTTATTTTCTTTTTCGCCTTCAACTATTAGCTGTATTTCTAATTAGCCTTAATCTTTACATTTGAAATTCAAGAGTTCAACATAGTGTGTAGGTGAACAAGGTCTCTGGGTCACAGCTATTTTTGTCCTTGAATATAAACAGAAAAACTCAGAGTTCTAGATTATCTCTCCTCATACATTTAGACTTCTTTGTTGGAAAGATTGTCCTGTATCTTAACATACATTTATTTTTGAAATAAATGTTTTGTCAACACACAATGAGAGTAAAATTTGCTGTGGGTAAGAAATGGACTCAGGAGATTGTTTCCTTCTTTCTCAGAACCTAACAAGGCTTTCAATCATGTTAAATTTGACAAGTTCATTATTTTTTTTTGTTGTTCTTTTACAGTCCTTATCAAATACCTCAAGTATCTGAACCTTCGGGTTATCTCCCTATGTCAAAACTACTAAAAAAGTGCTGAAGTACTCATTTCTTCTCCTGTGGATTTATATTTGACATTCTACTGGCGTCACTTTTAATTATGCTTGCTCCCCATAGCTTCAAAGGCAAAGAATCAAAAAATCATAGGGGGTGTAAACTACCCCTTGAGATCATTTAATCCAACCCCTATGTTAAACCAGGTTTCCTAGAGTAGTTTACACAGTAAAGCAGTCAAGTAGGTTTTGAATATATTCAGGGAAGAAGAATCCATCATGTCTTTGGGCACCTTAATACAGTGTTCTGTCTCCTTTGAAAAAAAATAATAATAATAAAAAAAATAATAATAATTTTTTTTTCCTCATATTCTTATGTGAATTCCTGTGATCCAGTTTGTGCTTGTTGCCCCCTGTCCTGTCGCTGGACTCTGTTGAAAAAAGCCTGGCCCCATCTATTTGACACCTTCCTTGTAGATATTAGAATCATAAAATCATAGTTATGTTTCAGATTTAAGGCATCCATAAAGGTCATCTAGTCCCAACTCCTCTGCAGTGAACAGGGACATCAGCTCAATCAGGTTGCTCCAAGCCCCATTCAGCCTGACCTTTAATGCCTCCAGGGACGGGGTATCCATAACCTCTCTGGACAATCTGTTCCAATTCTACATTAAAATATTTATGAGCACTGATATTATCCCCTCTCAGTCTTTTCTTCTCCAGGCTGAACAGTTCCAGAACTCTCAGCCTTTTCTCATAAGGAAAACACTTCAGGCCTCTAAACTCTTTTGTATTCATATGCTGAACTCTCTTCCGTCGCATCCTGTATGTCTTGAACTGGAGAGCCCAGAATTGAATGCAGTACTCCAGATGTGGCCTCATCAGGGCAGAGTAAACAGCATAGATAACCTCCAATGTCTTTTTGGCCACAGTATTTTTATGCACTTTAGGATACTATTGGCCTTCTTGGACAAAAGGTCACACTGCTGGCACAAGGAGCACACTGCTGGCTCATGGCCATGTTGCTGGCCCAAGGAGACTAGGAAAGTTGCTCTGTTTTCTCAGTTCCATTTGTTAAAGTGACGTTGAACTTTCAAATTTTTCTCAGTCTCCCACTCTAACACTAATAAGTGATTAGATAAATCAGTTATAACATTAGTACTATTCCCACATACTATCAGAAAGCTGTTGTTGCTATTACTATCACTATTATTATTATTATTATTATTATTATTATTTTATATTTTTAATACTGCTAAATCCAAATTTTCCTGTCACATTCACTCAAATTACTATGCATGGTATTTTGAAAGGTTTCCAAAAATCAACAGAAAATGTTCTGATTATTAATCTTCCAAAGCCCAAATTCCAAAGTCAAATCATCAGCCAACAAAGCAGAAACGGAATCTGCTCCTGGAATTCAGTTTTCTTCAAGAGGCTTATGTAGTTCAACTTCTACTCATATCCATTCACTGGCATTTGCCTGTGTATGACAGTTGCAGTGGGAAAGCTTATGTTCAGTAGTTTCTTATCACTTTACTTCTGAGGCTGCAGACACTTCTCCAAGCGTCTCTGACAGTCTTCCAGAACACATACTATTGGAAATATATCTGCTAACATACAGAATTAGAGGAACACATGTAATCAAGTTTTCTAAGTGAATTCAACACTTTGAATTGAAGCATGACTTGTGTCTGAATGACTATTTTTCCAGATGATGAAAAATTAATTAGCCTCCTAATTATCCCTATGAAAATCACAGTTTACATGACACATGTTACCGGCATCAGGTAAGGTAAACAATTACCCTATAAAGGGCTGAACTCTTAAGAAGTTTTGTCTATGTACTGAAATGCATACGAAAATATTTTTCTCCCCAGCTTATCTAACATAAATGTGACAGCATTTTCTTTTTTCTGCCTTCCCTTCTCCCCTCATCCCCCCCCTTCCCCAACTGCCACCCCCCTCCTTTCTTATATTATTCTTTATTTGGATAAAGAGTAAGTATAATTTCACATCTTTTCAGATAGGAATTTGTTTAAAAGCAAAGCTTATATTTTTGTTTAATCCTCAATGTTATGTTTTGAAAAGCCTCCTCAAGACTTCCTGTTCACATTTTGAGCAGAATTGTTTTCAAATCAAAAATTTATATTTTAACAGATTCATGATTTTTATTGTGCTTTGAAAGAAATGCAACTATTTTCCTTGAGTTAATTACATTATCAATATTTTATTTTTTCTCCAGTTTATTCCTTGTGAAGATATATCACTTCACAAAACAATCTCTCTTTATGTCAGTATGTTAAATGAGTTTTTGAGCAAGTGTCCTAGGAAGAAGTTTAATGTTTCACATTAAACTATCTTTTAAACCAATGAAAGACTTTCACAGAGAGTTTCTCAGTCTTTCAGAGTTTTCTGTCCAATTTAATTTAATAATTATTAAAATAATTTGCAGTAATCCTAGACAGGAGGATGGAATTTAGAAATCATTCCAGTCCAGTTGCAGCACTAATGCCATTTGAATCTTAATTTCTGGAACCAAATATCACTTTTACAAATTTCAGATAAAATGATTGTCCACTGTTGTCTTTGGCATTATTTGCTTTTGTATAAATAGCATAAAGCAGTTCAATGGAAAGCTTTCAGCAACATGCCACACTTTGAAGTTCTTTGAGAAATTCCTATGTTTTTATCTTACTGACAAAAACAATATTTATAAATGTCATTCACTTCTACTTTGCTAAAATGGCATGGAATGGGCTCTTAAGGGTGGATACTTAAAGCTGTGGTCTTCTTGGGAGATTTTAACTAATCTGGTTCAGTGTTGGAGCAAATTTTGTTTAGTAACAATTATATTGATGAAGAGACTGAGTGCACCCTCAACAAACCTCCAAATGATAGCAAATTGATTAAGAGTGTTGATCTGCATGATGTTAGGAAAGCTATGATGATGGATCTGGATAAGGTAGATGAATGTACTGCATTCAATCACATGATGTTTAAGAAGGGTAAATTCCAGGTGCTGCAGTCCAGTCATAACAACCCTGTGTATCAGTTTAGACTTTCATCAGGTGACCAGAAAGTTTCCCAGAAGAAAAGGATCTGCAGGTAGTGGTCTGAAAATGAGCCAGCAACGTGTCTGGGTGGCCAAGAGGACCAATGACATCCTGCCTTGCATCGGAAATAGTGTGGCCAGAAGGACTAGTGCAGTGTTTATCCCTCTATACCCAGTGGTGATGAGAACGTACCTGCGTTGCTGCCAAGGGAAGTGGTGGAGCCTCTGTCTCTGCAAATATTTAAGGGACATGTGGATGTGGTGCTTCAGAACTTGGTTTAATGGAGTGGTGTTAGGTGGGTGGCTGGACTTGATCTTGAAGATCTTTTCCAACCTAAATAATTATATGATTCTGTGATATCTGCTGGATGGATAATGTATCCGGATTTAAGCAACCTAAGAGACACTGGTTATAACATCCTGGAATGGGTGTCTGAGGAGTCAGCAAGGAAATGTTCTTTGCTAGATCTGATAAAATCAATGAAGAACTGGTCAGGAATACAGATATTGAGGACAGACACAGCAGCAGTGTCTAGGAGTTGGTGAAGATGAACATTTCAATAGGAGGGCAAAAAGCAGAATGAAAACACTGGTATTCATAAGGACATATTTCAACATCTTTAGAGCTGTTTTCTTTCAATCGATTAATCAAACATAAAATGATAGAAAAAAATATATAGGTTTTAAAATGGGAGGAGAACAAGGTAAAAGGCTAAGTGGCAGAGTATCTCTATGATATTGTGTTGTTTTTTTTTTCAGGAAAATTTCATTAGAAATGAACTTAATGGCAGACATTTGAAAGACATAAAATATTTTCCACCTCTCTGGAAATATGTGAGTTAATTTTGATACTTCTGTGTTAACAAGGGTGACAACTCAGTGCAGAAACTTTGCAAGAGCAAGAGCACCTGGAAGAGTGAAAAACTGAATATAGTGTCAGTGAAAAGAGAGTATTAATGAAAAAATTCAGGTTGCATATACAGAGTCTTAAGAGGAAGAGGCTTTGCAATGGCTTAAAGATGTTTTCATATTATAATAGTATTTTATTAAGTCTATTAAAGGCTGTGTGGCTGTTCCAGTACAGACAAATTATGGTTTGCTTGTTTGTTTTTAACAACCAGGGGAAAGAGGAGATGAGGATTGTTTCAATGAACAAAGTGCACTGCAGTAATTCATTTCACAGAGTAAGGTCTTACTGTTTCAGATATTCTGTTTGAATAGCAATGACTAATATTATTTGAAGAATTATTGCAAAATTTGAAACTAAAACTTAGTGAATATATACATATACACGAAAACAAAACAAAACAAAACAAAACATGTATGTATCAGTATAGAAGTGCCACTTACACTATGTTAAGCTTGTTTAATCTCTGTTGAGAAGGAGAAAAGAGAGAGATAACACATTAATTAGAAGTCAAAACTTTGAAAACAAAATGCTTAAAGTTAGCAGTGAAGACACCAGAGACATAGAAGAAAAGTAGAAGTTGAGAAAGAGTTTCTCAAGGTTGATGAAGTGGAATGGAATTGTAAAGTAGTTAAGAAAATTTGTATTTCATCATAAAGAAAAAATGTGTATACCTGGATGAGTAAGAAAGTATAAACAGAGACAGATCAGGATACAATATTATTTTATACTGTTAGTTTCTCAGACTTCAAAACTGAGTTCAAAACATCAAAAAGTTTTGCAAGAGAAAGTGACTTATTTCCTTCACTATGATTGTACAATCATAGAATCATAGAATGGCTTTGGTTCAAAGGGATCCTAAAGATCATTTAGTTGCAAGACCCTTTTGAGCAGGGCTGCCACCTACTAGATCATGCTGCCTATGGCCCATCCAAACTGGCCTCAAGTGCTTCCAGAGATGAGGCACCCACAGCTTCCCTAGGCAGCTAGTTCCAGTGGCTCATTACCCTTATAGTAAAAAAATTCCTTCTAATATCTAACCTAAATCTCCTGTGATAGCAGTATGTCTGTCTGTAGAAAATAAATAAATAAATAAATAAATAAATAAATAATAATAAATAAATAAATATATATATATATATTATTTTTTTCTCATAGATGTGATGCATAAAATGTGAAAGTGATCCCATAAATGGTATATCACTTCTTTTAGCCACAACCTTAGAAAAATGCTTTCTCTGTTTTCTCTGTTACTTTATGGCTGAACTACTATACTTTAAATACTACCATGATCTCCAAAAGGGAAGGGAAAGAAGAAGCAAAGCAAAGAAAGGAAAAGCAAAAGCAAAAGCAAAAAAAAAAGAAACCTACAGTCCTTCAGAACAGACTAGATATTAGTAGCCAGAATATTTTTCAAGATAATAACAATCATGAATCAGAAGCCATTTCTTAGTAGAAGTTGTTTTCTTAGGGAAAAAAAAATATAAATATTCTTAAGTATAAGGCATCTTGAACCTAATCCATAGTCTTTCAAATTTAGGCTGTCATTTACTTTGGTTTAGTTTGTATTTACAAATTCAGAAAAATGAATTGTTTCAGTCCTGGCAAACTAATCTGTGTTGATGTAGATGAAGAAATGAACAGAAATAATATTATATATTTCAATATGAAGTACTTAAAAATATTTTTGTTTACTTGCCAAACTGATGAATCACCCAATGTGTCTCAATGTGAAGCAACAAGAAAGAAACAGTTCAGTGAATACACTTGGAGAGTGCCAAAGACTTACTATTCATAGAGTAAGAGTCCTCTTGTCCTAAATTAGATATCTGAAGTAATTCTGTCTTTTTGTACCCTGCATCAGTCCTTATATCACCGTTAATTACAAATGAAAGGCTCACATGAAGACGTTTGCATCTCAGCAATTTAAAGTGATTTAATCATGCAAACTTGGTTAGGTCAGTGGCTGATTTTATCCAAATAAACAGAAAGGATGAACTGAAGAAAGAGTGCATGCTTCAAATGCTATTTATCAGTGTGGTACAAACACTAGTGTGACAAATCAATTAATTGGTCTGATTGAAATAACATTTTTCTTTCTCCTGTTATTTGCTTTCTATAAGTCCCTAAAGGCATTTTGCTCTCCTCTTTATGTAGTAATAGTGTGGCTTGCAGAGAAAAACCTTTCTAAAATTCCCAACAGAAAATGCCACTCTCTTTCTAACATCCTCATCATCTGTGGGAAACAAAAATAAAACACAAAAATTAGACTCTACTAAAGAACCTGGCTCTGCAGGGAGAGTTTTACTAGTGTGTGAATAAATAAAACCATTTGTGCTTGTGGACTCATGCTGACTATGCTTAGAGGAGGTTGAGGTTACTTCCACCCCCACTCAAGATGTTGCTGCTAGAATAATATTCACCAGTTTTGTTTCATTTCTTTAAACATAACATACACAAAACAACCTTAAGGAAGTGTAAGAAAATAAGGAAACAACATTATGTAAAAAGGACATATATTTATAAAACTCTCATAAATAAACCATCAGCTGTCTTGGCAAATATGTGGGTTGCTCTGAAAGTAATGCATCCTATTTATTCCCATGGAACCTAAAATAGATACAAAAAACATAATATCAGCATTTGATAGAGCAAATTCTCAGCTACAAAGCATGATTTTTCAGCATAATAACCATAATTAGCTATGCATTTTCACCAGAGATCAACAACAGCCTGTATATTGTGCTCATAAATCACTGTGCTCACATCCACTGTTTTGTCTCCAGAAGCATTCAGCAAGAATTAATGAATACCAATATTTTTTTGTGTGTGTGTGTGCGTGTGTGTGTTTTGTTTTGTTGTATTTTGTTTTTTTTATATGGAGGAACTTGATGATATACAATTGCTTCACACACACTTCCATGTCAGATACCATTCTGTCAGGCTGTCCTTCTGCTCCCTTCTGTCACATGGCAACAACAGAATATTGGTGGGAAGGTTCAAACTCTGCTACCATAACTCAAACATCTGCCTCATAATAATAAACATAATAAAATACAAGGCATCACTTCTGAAGAAATTCTCATATATTCTTTCAAAAATATTTTGATTTTTGTGGAAAAACTGTCCCCTTTTTCTGATTTCTAGCAAATTTTTCATCCTACAAATAACTTACAGGATAATTTTTTATTAAACTTATCTGATACTTTCTTTTAATAACATTACTATTATTTGCATGTAACTTTCCACAAATACAGCTATGTACATCCATTTTTCTATTCTGACAACCTGCTGGATTTTTTTTTTTTTAATTATTATTTTTAATTAAGGGATTTTCTGTTCATTCTTTATTTACAGTGATAGTTTTACGTGCTGCAAAAGTAAAGATACTTTTAGCTCTCCTCAACTGATTCTGAGCCATCTCAGTTTTTTAAAGCCATGGTTACCAGGGGAAAACCTTTTTAAAATATCTTGTGTGGGATATATTTATGATTTATTATTTTCAATTCATGTAGAGAAGACAAGAAGAACACTAATATCAGAACAGATTGGATGGGAAAATATTAACCATTGAAAAATACTGTTTAAAATGTTTACCTTCTGTACCTTAATTTTGTAATACTAAAAAGGCTTAGGCTCATGGAGATACATCTAAGTTGGATAAGATTTTGACACTGTGATCTGTGCATACAGGGGCTGTTCCAAAAGTAAGGCCTCCTATTTGACGATGTTGATTAGCAGTGTCAGAAGTGGGTGTAAGTTGTATGACAGTAGAGGTAGAACCTTCCTGCCAATACTACATTATATTTGTTTCTATGTGACAGATGACAATGGAGGGGAAATATAACATAATGGTGTCTAACGAGAACTGCATATGGAGCAAAGGTGTGAAATTTAATTCTTCCAAATGGAAAGAAATTGCACCCACTGACGTTCATTGAACTGTTTTGGAGAGTAAATAGTGGGTATTAGCACAGTGATATGGTAGGTGGTGCATTTCATCAGTGGCAAATACCACTGTGAAACAAACAAACAAACAAAAAACGTTTCAGAGAGCTATGCACATTTTTATGAACATATAATTCATGCCATTCTTGATTGATGGTGAAAATGCATAACTAATGGTTGTGTTTAGGAATCCTTTTTTTTTTTTTTTTTTTTTTTTTTCCTTTTTCTTCTTTTTCTTTTTTTTTTCTTTTTTTTCTTTTTCTTTTTTTTTTTTTTTCTTTTTTTCCCCAAAATGAATATTTACCAACTTATTACATCTTTCAGCAGTCTTTCAGCAGTGAATTGGTGGTGGAAGCAAAATCTCTGTAAATTGTCTGAGCTCAGTAAAGGAGTTATTAGCAGTATTCCTGTGTAAATAATGAAATAATAGGGTTAGGAAGTAAAATACAGTTAATTAAGAATCCCACAAACTATCCTGAATTTAAAAATATTTTCCTCCCTATTTTCTGCTCTTGAAAGCACAAAATAAGATAAAAAACACAAGAAATGGGGCCCTACAGGAAATCTGGAGAAGGACTTTTGAGAAGGGCATGTAGCAACAAGATGAGGGGAAACGGTTTTAAAATGGAAGAGGGTAGATTTAGTTTAGATGCTGTTTACTGTGAGGGTGGTGAGACATTGGAACTGGTTGCCCAGTGAGGTTGTGGATTCCTCGACATTGTAAGCATTAGAGGCCAGGCTGTACTGGTCTTTGATCAGCCTGGTCTGGAGGGGGGATTAGAATTAGGTTATCTTAAAAGTCTCTTTCAACCCAAACCATTCTATGATTGTATGAAAAACCAAAGCCAAAGCAATTTCTCAGACAGCAAGCAATAACAGTGCCTTCTCTGACATCTGTCATTTTAGATCCTGTTTTCAGAGATTTTCCTTCTGTTTCAGTCTTCTCTTCTCAGACTGTTGTACCAGCCTTATCATTTCAGCAAGTAATCATTTCACTGATTGAATTGAATTTGTCTGCACCTGAGTTTACAAAACTGGCTATGTACTGTCACTCATCAACTTCAGCATGCATTATACATGGCTGTGCCTTTTTTTTTTTTTTTTTTTTTTTTTTTTTTTTCCCTCTTTTTCCTACTGTAAGCAGAAAAAATTTTGTACCAGCCACGTCTCCTTTATAGACTACAGGCAGACGAGATGCATGTTTTTTTTTCAAGTATAAAGATACTTGTTTGTTTTTCCTAAACTACTTTCAGGGAACTACGACATCTCAAAATAAGATTCTATATGAAATGTTCTTATTCTTTTTATCTGTAGAGAAAAAGCATAACAATTTACATATTTTTAAATGAAAATGCCTGCTATATAAAGGATAGTTCTTTCATATGTTAAACAGGATGAGTCCATTTTTATCATACTTAAGTTCCAAAAAATCTCAGCACTATTTTTGAGGAATTCTTTGCAAGTGGGGATATAAGAATAACATGAGCCTCCTTCACAGCTGCTGCTTGTCAACAACATTGCTGTATCAGCAACATACTTAAACAATCTGGGATGACAGGAATGTTATTTCCTTTCACTCTCCAGGTGGGAGCCACTCCCTACTCTTTTTGTGATTAAATAGAATGACCCCCATGTCAACCCCCTTTGATACAGGAAACATACCAAGGCTTTTTTGTTGTTGTTGTTTGACTGTTTGTCTAAAATGACTGCATTAGGATTCCAAATACATGAAAATTTGGGGGTCTTTTGAGTGTAGGAAAGTAACTGAAAGGGGAGGCTGGTTTGTTTAATCAATATGTTTATTAAGTTATACATTTTGTTTTGAAACAAGGAGTACAAAGCAGTGTGCTACCAAAGTTATTAACTATGTTCACAAATAACTTTCAAGAGCTTTTCACTAGTAGTACTGGTGCACATCCCTCAAAATGTGCATGGCTCTACTTACTGTTATTCTTTCAGATGTGGAGTTTTATATCTTTTTAGTTATAAAAGGTACCTTAGAGTTATATTTCAGATCAAAATGTAAAAACTAACTAACAAACTAAACAAGAATACTGTGTCATAACTGTGTGAAAATACACTAATTTCATTCTTTTGGCATGAAGATAAACAAGCCTTACGGTGATGACATGAAGTCATAGCTTTACCTATGTTTTATCACAAGTTTTACTAAAAAAAAAAATAAAAAAAAATAAAAAAATAAAAAAATATATAAAAAAATAAAAATAAAATAAAAAAGATTAGATGCTATATATATATATATATATATATGTGTGTGTGTGCCCCGGTGGCGCAGCGGTAGAATTCCCGTTTGCAACACCAGGGGGCCCGGGTTCGAATCCCCCCTGTGGAGCAGGGGGTAGAAGTGCCGCTCTGCTACACAGAGGGCTCAAATCCCGGGAGTTGGACTCGATGATCTCTAAGGTCCCTTCCAACTCGCATGATACTATGATATATATATATATATATATATATAATTTTTATTTTTTTTGACAAAATGTAATGCAGAAATTTAATTTGTAAATACTACTTCCATAGGTTCCTCAGCCATACTTGCAGTTCATATACTGAAATTGCATGAGCATTAAAAGTGGTTAACAGGTTTTGCAAAGTAAGCCAATATTTAATCTGAAAATCTTTAGTGTTTTACATATATATAAATAAATTTCACATCCTAATTGTCACTTGGATCAAATACAGAAAATTGAGGTTACAAAAGAGAAGTGTAGGTGAAATACAGACCATAGATAGATGGAAAAATACTTGTTAAATTCTTTCAAGAACTCCATAGAATTCACTAAGTTAATGTTAAATAACTTAAAGGATAAAGAAAATAAAATGCTTTGTATTCCTGACTTTATACTTGTGGAATAGGTGTGTGTTCAGATTGACCAAAAGAAAATAAAACCATTTTTCTGCAGCTGATCTTTGTCAAAAAAATTTAAGTGGAATGCCTAGAAGATGAGTTAATAGAAAATTAAACTCAGTTTCTCTACTATTATGCATTTATTACAGTAGTGTTGACTTGTTTTGGTCAGTGTTGATTGGTACACGGTAGTTGCAAACGTTGGACAAGCAGTCTCACTTAAGCAGCAGAAGGAAGAGTTCCTATGAAAACAATTAGAGCTTTCAGCAGTGGTTCTGTTTTAAATGGTCAATGAATTAGGCAGCCTCCTAGAAGCACACACAAGTGAATCTGCTGTTTACAATGAACAGCTTTGTGAAAAGAACACAGTATAACATTACTGAGTCCATCATGGGATGAAGCAGACAGCTCTACTTTTATTTATCCTCTAAATTAAGTTTCAGTGGAAAAACTAGGGAGCTATTTCTCAGCAAAGTAAACTATGCCAAATACTTGTTACCTTATTACAATATAGACCATATTCTAACTCCAGCTACACGAACACAAGTTGTGAGTAACTTCACTGTGCCCTCTGAAATTACTGTAGATTTACAACAGTGTTATCTGAAATTTACACCTCTATAAATTAATCCAAAATGTGGCCAAATAGTCTAGCTGGTTGTTAGCTTAATAGGAAAAAATATAGTTGATGTCTTTCATACTAATTTTGGACCTTTTCACAGCTGCTTACTTACCCATTTATATAAATTTACTACTCCAGAAACATATCCAGTTAATAACATAGGTAATTAATTCACAATTCATGATCAGCAAAATTATCTTCTTGACATTACACCTATCACTTCATATTATTTATACCTTTTCATGTTTGGTGTTTTTCTTAAGATAACACCTTAAAGATGCTGAAGGTTTGTTGTATTCTGGCATCTTTTTTCTAAAACTGCTGAAGTAAGCAGTGTTTGTTTGTTTGTTCATTTTTCCACACTTGTAACAAAAACAACAAATTAAAGCTATGTATTAGAACCGTCCTGACAGTGAAATCATAAATTGTATGTATTCAAAGAATACGTGTCTTGTAAGAAGGACTGCTAAATTCATCAGCATTGTCACATGGGATATAGATTTTGCTGTAATGAAATATTCCTTAAATAATATTGTTTCTGTTTTGGATATGAAAGTTTCACACTTCTGTTATAATTAAGGCAAATCACATTTTCTTGTTTATAAAATGAATTACTTCAAAAATGCGAAGAAAATTAGGTAAACCCTCTAACTTCTTTATTGCACATTCCATAGATTATTATTATTATTATTATTTTAATTACTAGTATCTTCACAATCTAGCAAATTTCATATTATAGAAATTTAAGAAGAAAAAACATACAAATTATGATTACAGTAAATTAAGCTATTTTCAGATCTATTATTAAGATAAGACCAGGTTGAGTTGCCTTCCAGAGGCCTTATTTTTCACTTTTCTAGGCAATAAAATTGTTGTTCCAGGGTTATTGTTGTTTGTGAGGCAAGTTGCCACAGTTCCTCTCTATGAGAAAACTGATTCCAGGACTGTACAGCAGAAAATCATCCAGTTCTATAAAAATACTTTGAGGTCATTAGAGTAAAACCATGGTGATGCTATTGTAGACAGAGACTTTTCTAGCTCATATTTGGGGAAAATGTCTGTTCTTAGAGAAGATAGTCATGTCATCATAAGGAGAGTGTGTGCAAAGCAATCCATTCTGTTTTATGAAGTAGATGTCTTAGTCATCTACTTCCAAAATGAAGAATGATTGTGCACCTAACTGCAAACTTTTCTTGTGAGAAAAAAAAAATAAGTAAAAAAAATAAAAATAAAAAGGGTAATGAGGAATTATTCTACAGATGATATGTCATCACCATGGATACTGTATGTCTACTTCCTTTGGTACAACGTTGAAGTATAATATTTCAACTGGTGGGAAAATAGTACTCGTAGATAAAGTATACAAGAGAAAACATTTAGAAATTCCTGCAAGATTCAAATTTTTCACTTCCTTATAATTTCTTTCATTAAGTGAATTAAGCTGCAGAATCAAGATAAACAAACGTATTACTTTGTTGTTTTGAATGTTTCTATGAAATATATTCCCTTTCCTGTTCCCTGGAGATTGGCAAATAAGTTTGGAAATCAGAGAATATAATTCTATTTTGTCTTAATGACAGTGGGGCAATAGTTTTCATTATCTCCCACATACGAAAGCACAAACATAACCTAGGTACATCAACTATAATCCCAATCTTTTCTTCTTCCCCTGAATTGGATCTTAAACATAATTTAGGGGAATATATTTGTGTATAGATAGATGCTGAAGAAACTGATTTAGTGAGAGTCCATGAACAGAAAACTGTCTTTTAGTTATGTCATATTGGTGCACAATATTTAGATTTGGATATTCAAGAGTGAACTCTAATTGCAACTGTTATCATTGTTATTATTGTTATTATTGCCCTGCTACTTAGTTTCCAAGATCAGCTTTATTTCTCTCTCTGTATAAGTAGATGCTTTCTTCTGATATGCATCTTGTTTGAAAAACTGCCAAGATGACTACAATTCAAATTATTTCCAAAATGAAAAGCTAGCAAGCTGATAACCAATATACTATATCCAAACACCTAGTCTGTTTGCATTCTCATAAGCTTCTACCAGTTTCTTGAACAGACAAAGTAAAACCTCAGCGCTAGCTATCCATTGGAAAAGTGACAACTCCTAGAGGTAAAATTTTGATTAAAATTAAACAAATGAGGCAAACAAAAGCAACTGCAGCAATTGCCAGGGGCCACATAGACACTTACGAGGTAGCTCTGGGATGGTGCAGTTGAGAGCTCATCAGTATTATGCTACCTTGTGACAATACACAGAGAAGCACTTTGGCTGTTATGTACCTTAATCAGGCACAAAATACTTAGTACTATTCCATCAAATAAAATGTTAGCCAGTTAAGTTAGAACAGTACTTACTTCTAGTTTAGCTGTCATTCTTCAGGAAGCAAGATCTTAATTTACCTGCATGTCTTATGTCAGTAATGTAGTGGAATAAACTACACCAGGAAAAAATGTTTTCTCAGTATAAACTACTGTCATTTAATTGATATAAAAATGTAAATTAAAATGGTAATAATAAAAGAACTTGTATTACATCAGAAAATGTGTGTGCTTTAGATGTGGTCAGAATGTACAGAACTTGAAAATAACTACTATTGATAAAATCTGAATATCAATGATTATATTAACTAAGCATTAGATAGTTAATAAAGTATTGTTTATGTCTAAGCTTATGGGCAGGGAGTTGAGACTTAAAGGATACAATGAGTAGATTTACAATTCATCATAGATATCTAATGATGAAATATAGTGCAAAACTGAGGTAATCAATAGAGGAATATGCATTCATTTGCTACCCATAGTATATTTAAAGGAAATATTAATATTTTCCTCAGCATTAAAATTGGCTTATAGTGTACTTCTTGACATATCCAGGAGTTTTGACAGTGCTTAATAATGTGATAGATTGCCTTATGCTAAAAGTCCATTAGGAACTTCAAATCAAATATTTATCTTCCTGTCTCATCCATGGTCTTACTCAAGTAGATGTTCCTGAAACAAGCCTGCTGAATTAACTACATCACATACAAGATACAGCTGCCAGCTGTGATGTCATCACTATCTCCCAAAAAGTTAATAAGAGCAAAACACTCATTCTGATACAAGAAATTATGTTTAATTTCCTTTCCTCACTGGGAATTTTTGAATCAATCTCCTAAGTATACAATAGCATGCAGAGTAATATATACGGTGTATTTAGATGTGATAATTTATCTTTTCAAGCTTAATTCAATTTGTACAGTATAATTAAAAAAAAAAAAAAAAAAAAAAAAAAAAAAAAAAAAAAAAGATACCAAGTTTTAGCATGTATACAGGGGTGGGTGCAAATAGACTTGAGAAAAAATTTGGCTTGATAGCATAGCTAGGATGCTGTGGCACTTTGGTACCAAATTACTAGAATCAATGCTCAATGCAGCCTTCACAGAGCACCAGAAGAGCAACATAACTTGCCAGTATTTGGTTATAGATCTAAAAATGCTGCCTATTACACTTACTAGAGGGATTATCCCTCTCTCCAGTATTTCCTTTATATTTTGAAGAATTAAAGAATATGTATAAGTTGCATGATTACCAACCAATACCTGACTGGCTACAACTGTTTAGAAGAAAAAAATTATATTTATTTATTTGTTTGTTTGTTTGTTTATTTTCTGATTGTGTCTGAGTAGACAGAGACTACAAATTCTGAGCAGAGGAATTATATTACATTAGGAGATTTGAAAATATCAAACACAATATGTTTAGCTACCAGATGATATAAAAGGGGAAAAATACATCCACAGAAGTGCTGTAGTCACTTCAAAAATCAGGGATATTTGAATTAATCATTATAATATTCATGAAAAATCCATGTGTGTGTATAAATATGTATATTGCTAGACAGATGTGTGTTACCTCCATTCAAAAGCTGGTGCTTAGTAAGGCACTAATATATGTGAGGAGATTTTCTTTTCAATGCATTCTTTTCCGGTTAACAGGAATGACTGTTGGAGTTGAAATAGATGTCAGCAATGCTACTGAATAAAAATTCATTGCAGTCCATGTGTTTTTTTTTGTTTGCATTTGTGTGTGTGTGTGTGTTTGGACATTTTTCAGCTTGTAGCATGTGAGAATTGTTTTATTGGCATAAAGTAAGACTCAGGTTCTAGTGTAATTTCATCAGAAAAAAAAAATAAATAAAAATAAAAATTCAACGATCTGCTTCTTGAAAAGCTAGAAAACAGAACTTCGGTGGGAAAAAAAAAAAAAAAAAAAAAAAAAAAAAAAAGGACTTGTGAATGCAATTTTTGCTGACAGCTTTAAAGAAGAATAACAGTCCATTTCACCTTGACAATTACCAATTTCCTATCTGTTTTTGTTTGTTTGTTTATTTTGTTTGCTTTTAACTGTTTTGCCAGGTTTCACAAAGTTTCAACACTAAAGAAGATAAATGACAATGCATGGTATCAGGTGTCCTTCAGTATTTTCTGCAGTGCACAGTGCTTCCACTTGTTTTCAGTATACTCAGCACAGAAACAGGCTGTGCTAAGCACTTTGTTGAATTTATAGCCTAGTTGCCAGTGCAATAATCATCTTCTCTTTGATTTGTTTCCTGGGTAAAATAAATAAATAAATAAATAAATAAATAATTAGCCAACAATCCCCTCTTTTTATTAATTTAACTGGGCAGTTTCTAGTGAAACTGAAAATCTGATCAAAATATTTCCTGAAGAGATATCTTTCTTTTCTGACACTCCTGTCCAAGAAGAATACAAAGAATTTTAAAATTTTAAGAATAATATCATTTAAATGCCAGATATATGCCCCGGAGAAGGACCAAGTCCATGGGTAATACAATATGAACACAGTGAATGCTCACTAGAGGAAGCAAGGCCAGAGGACAGGAGACAATCTAAACCACTTTTCAGAGTTCAGTCCCTAAAAGAGTTGAATGCAACTGTGTAGATGTAAAGTCTTAGCCTTCAATCCCATTCTCTATGAGCATTTAATTTTGTGCTTATCTCAGTTTATCTCAAATGAACCTCTCAGTATTATTTTCTATGGGAAATCATTGCACCCATTCTTTCAAAAACAACAACAACAACAAAAATAGTGAAGTTATTTTGACAAAATATCTTCTTATCTTCTGAAATTTGACTAATCTGTTCTAATGTGTGCTTTAGGATGAGATCAATCAAGCTGCAACAGTGCCTGTTTTTTTTTTTTTGTTTGTTTGTTTGTTTGTTTTGTTTTGTTTGTTTGTTTGTTTTTTCCTACTAACTGCAAAAGTACACTAGATAGCAGGCTTAAATGCAGATTTCTACTCCGTGGATATCTAAACCTAGATAAGACAAGTATGACTTGAACATTTTGTTTGTTACAGTAAAAGACAGACTCAACATACATTCAGCAGATGCCACTAAGACTTCCCTTTTGTTTACTCATTTCCCTACCTACATAGGTTTTATCAATTCATTCTCTAGTATGATTTTGGAAAGAAGTACTAGAAATGTTTTTTTCAGGAAAAGTATATGTATACTTTCTATCAGCTACACTTACTATCTACATAAAATAATAATATAATATAATATAATATAATATAATATAATATAATATAATATAATATAATATAATATAATATAATATAATATAATATAATATAATATAATATAATATAATATAATATAATATAATATAATATAATATAATATAATATAATATAATAATATGATATAATATAATAATAATTTTTTGTGTGCATTAATGGATTGTTTTCCAGAATGTTGTCAACTTTAAGTAATTGTCAACAAGAAGTTATTCAAAGAAAATCTTCATAAAGAGTAAAATCTACATTTTTAAAACCTCATAAACATTCTATCTGTGGTGACTACAACATACGAAGTGCTTTATTATAATATAGAATACATGTTAGAACATTTGATATAGTTTCGGGCATTTTGTTTAGAACATTCCTATTTAGATAATTCCAAAGTGAACATTGGTTTATAATCTAACTAAATCATGTTATTCACTGAACCATGATTCCACTTTTCCTAAACTGAAACCATACTGAAAAAATAAGTCACAGGGATTGAAGCATTGCCAGTCAATTGACAGATTACTACTAGCTTCACAGGAATTTTTATTTCTTATGCATAAATATCATGGCAGAGCATATTTAGTGTTAAAAAAGTAATATTTATTTATTGACAGCAGAATCTATGCAAAGTGGTTATTAAATTTGGAAATATATAAATGTTGCTGCCTAGAAAAATGCTTTGATTATAATGCATGTATATATATAAATATATGTACACATGTACACAAACAATTATATTCAGGAATATATGTTTATTAGTCTGAATTATGGAAGGAATACAGAGATATTTCTTACTATTTAAAGTTTAATCTTGACAAAGCTTTATTTGTTCAAGAGTCAAATCCTATCTCCGGTTCCTCAAAAAGCCAATTATAAGAAAGACTCTTTTACTACTGTCATTAAGAGATAGACATTGATGACAGTTTAACTTGGTTTCAACATAGCTCTTGGGCCACAGCTGCTTACCAGGCAATCTAAGTACCACTTGAATGCTCAGTTGCAGATTGACCTTGTGGTAATTGAGGTTATGAAAAGACTCTTGTTCTCTAAAATCTCAAATGAACACCTCTCCCACTGGGAGACAGCAGGATATTCAGCAATAGCAGTACCGCTGAACCTGTAAGATTCTGCCATTGTGGTCCATGTTGAGGTCAGGATTGAAAAAAAATTTCTATGATGGGATATGAGGAATGTACACATGTTACTCAAAAAGTAATTTCACCTATTTATCCCCATGGAAACAACAACAGTTACAAAAAGCACAAGAGCACTAGGTGACAGAATAGATTCTAAGTTACAAAACACTATTTTTCAGTATAGTCACCACTATTAGCTATGTACTTTAGCCAGAGATGAAGAAGAGCCTGAGAAGCTCCTAAAAATCTATATGGCAGTCTGGATTGTGTCTTGTCTTTCACATCAATGTTACACTTCTGAAATGAGCCACCTGCTGCTTCACTGTGTTCACATGACTAATTTGGTCTCCATAAATTATTCAGGAAGCATCAAAGTAGATCAATGTGTGCTATTTTTACTCATGGGAAAATTAAATTTCAAACCTTTGGTTTATAAGCACTTTCATGTCCGACACCATTGTGTCAGACTGACCCTCTGCTACCATTTGTTTCAAGGTAACAGAATGGAATATATGCTGGAGGGTTCAATCTACTGCCTCACTACCAATACCCACATATATTTTATTATGTTAGCACACTTGTGGGCCAGCGTAATAAAATAAGAGGCATTACTTTAGGAACAGCATTTAAAGTAGTATGCTATGATGAAATTATCAAGTATGCAATTGTTTTCTTTTATTTGTGTCCTATTCTATCACCCCCAAAAAGATCTGCTAAATATATGAAAACATATTTTTATCACTTTTCTCACTTGTATCAAAGAGAGTGCTTCGTATTTTTATTCTTGACAATGTTGTCATTTTGTCTTTAAAAAAAGAGCAGGGCAGAGAGTAATAACAGGTTAAACTCTCTTTTCTTTAAAGCACAAGAACCATCTGCTGAAGTTGTCAACAATTTCACTTTGCATCATGAGCCAGCATTTGAACATTTCTGCCCCTGCCAGCAATTAACATTACAGTCAATGGGAGTTAATGTTGAGGCTTTCAGAGGAAATGGGGGTAATTAAGCTAATCAGAAGAAGTACACAACAATTATTGTTATTATTTTAAATCTCAAGTCAATTAGCTATGCTAGCCACTCTCTTTGGCAAAAGCTCACTGTTTATGAAAGCTAAATATAAGATTTAAATTAGTGATGGCAGAACACATTTTAGCTAGTCAACTTAGGCTAATGCTTATAGTATTGTTTTGTTTTAAATGCTAAATAGAAGATTAAGAGAAGCCTGTCCAGAGGCAGAGATATTTTAATAATCTGTTATTGGTATTTGGTCTGAATGTGCTATTATTCCTGCAGATACAAATAGATCTTAACTCCAGTCAAGCTGAGGGATGGCACTGATGCTCAGCATGTAAAACCAGTCAGCTAGCACCATGAATTGAACAGACTGAATTATCTGAAGATTTTGTTCAATGTAAGAGATATATTAATATGTATTAAGCATTCTTAGGTGAAGTCAGTCACTATCTTGTACAACCAAAGTTTATTTGAAGCCATGTTTTAAATGATTTCTGTGCCAAAATTTGGTTGTTAATTGTCAGTTTCATTAAATTACACTCTGAATTAGATTTTCCAGCAGTTGCTAGTCACAACTGTGAAAAAGATTTGTTTGGATGTATTATTTTTCATTTTCAAGCAAAAATATTAATTAAATTAGAAAATAAAAACATAAGGACAAAAGCTGCTATGTATTCTTGGGCCTAGGACAGAAAGAAAGCTGCATGACATGCAGGCAAGAGAGTTTTGTGGTGTTTATAAAATGTGTCTTAGTAACTCTGAAAAGCAAGACATGTGACCATGAAGCTCTGAAGACCTTGTAGAATAAAGCTTCCACTGCTTTCTCAGCTCAGCAGAAAGTGGATGCCAGAGACTCATTCCCATATTCTTGAGCCTTATCCTTGTATTATTCAGCTAAATTTTTGTGAAAAGAGTTCTTATGAAAGAAGAGGGCTTTGTATGGAGGCATATCTGCACATATGCATCTGAACTATCACTGGAACAACCTCTTTTTCAGTCTTCTTAGATGAACAGAAGACTTCTGCGTATTTAACAACATTGATATTCAAAGTCCAGAGGATAGATATTTCTGTTTCACTGGAAATGGTCTGAGGTAAGGGATTTCAGTTATTTACCATAACAGATGTTGACTAATCACACTTTGTTGTCAGGAAAACAAAAACAAAAACAAAAACAACAACAAAAAAAATAAATAAAAATAAATTGTCCTTTTTTTTTTTTTTTTTCTTTTTTTTTTTCTTTCTTTCTTTCTAAGCAAAAAGTGTCTTACCAAAAGCAAATTTTTAAGTGAAGGTGTTTTGGTGAAATGGTGAGATACAGGAAGGAGAATGCATATTCTTATTCTGTTCTAATTTGTAATTAGATGATGTTTTCCTTTCAAGTAAAAAATTATAGTCTACTGTGTTGATTAGACTGTATCTTTCTCTTCTTACATTTACAACCTATCTATTCTCAAAAATACACATGTAATATCCCAGCTTGCAGAAAAATTTTTCAAGATTAGTACTCTTTTGCTGCCTCTTGCCTACTTTTGCCTTACTTCTTTGTTGTTCTACATCAGTCTATGAAAGGGTAAACAGCATTTTGTTCTGAAGAAAAGCAATCTTGTTCATTTTTATAAATAGTAGTTAAAGGCTCACCCATCACATGTTCTTGCTAACTGCTTGCACTTTGAAGCATGTTGCAAGAAATTATGAATGAAAAGATAATAAAATGGCATAAAAGTGTCTCAGTAAAACATGCATGCTGCCAGCATTTTTGTCATCAATAAGTCTCTCATGAACATGGGTCCCTTCTTTCATTATTCAGATTGTCATGCTTTATTGAATCACATAATTCTGCCTAATTAAAGTAAGCACTGTGTAGTTTCCTCCCCCTTCTGATTTGTTAGTTGGACAAGTGCCAATAACAATGTTTAGAGTATCCTAAGTGGACATCTTATTAATTATTGTTTCTTATGTTCCTCTCTGCAGTCAAGATACAGTAAGTCCTGATGATTTCCTTTTTGAATATTAAGATTATTAAAAATTTTTAAAATAGTGACTACATTGGAATTCACAGATATGGAGGCAGGAAAAGGTCTATGTTTCCTAAAACGGGGAAAAAAAGAAAAAAAAAAAAAAGAAAAGAAAAGAAAAAGGGAAAAAAAATAGAAAAAAAAAAAAAAAGAAACTATGTAAAACAATTTACTAATATCAAGTCACCAATGTAAACCATTAAGTCTTTCATAAGGAATTATCCTACCAATTACTACATAATCGTTCATCTGTTATTGCAGCAAGTTGTGGGGCATTTTGGCCATCATGTTTCAGACAAAAAATTTGTTTTTCTCCTTGGAAAAGAAGATAACTACATAACTCCATTCAAAGTAGAAATCCAAATAAGAATTTTACTCTAACTACCATGTCCTATTTAAAAAATAAACAAATATGATTCGGCAATGGGGCTGTCACTATACTTTTGCATTGTAGTAATCAGCGACTGCTTGCAACATATGCTTCCTATTTTAAGGAATGACATTTTTATTTCATTATGTTGAATTAAATTTATACATATAGGATAAATATGGTTTCTTCAAATAAATATGTAAATTAATAATGGAGAAATTATTAGTGAAAATATTCTTCAGTGAGTGAACAAAAGGAAAGAGTAGTGACACCAGGGAAGGTGATGGAGCAGCTTGTGCTGGATGCCATCTCCAGACAAATGGGAGAAAAGGAGGTTATCAGGAGTAGTCAGCATGGGTTCACTAAGAGGAGGTCATGCTCGACCAACCTGGTGGCCTTTTATGAAGATGTCACTAGTTTGGTGGACGGGGGGGAGAGCGGTAGATGTAGTCTATCTTGATTTCAGTAAGGCTTTTGATACTGTCCCCCATGACATCCTTATAACAAAGCTGAGGAAGTATTGGTTAAATGAGTGGATGGTGAAGTGGATCAAGAATTGGCTGACTGGCAGAGTGCAGAGGGTTGTCGTTGGTGATGCGTTGTCTGGCTGGAGGCCTGTAACTAGCGGCGTCCCCCAGGGGTCTGTACTGTTATTAGGAACTGTTATTTGTGATGTGCCTCGTTAATATCTATAAACCTTACTTGTAGATGTAAGTAGTTATAACACAAGTAGTTGTAATGTATTTTTTAAGACTGGTTGATCATATATTTGAGTTTTCACTCTTCCTACATATAAAGAATATAAATGAAAATCAGGATAACTTGAAAGTAAGCAAAACTTTGTGTAAATTGATGTCTACCTACTGAATTATAGATGTCATTATTGGTAGCTGGAAATTAGGGTAGTGCACTAGTATACCTAAAGTATACTATAGGGTGTACTGTATACCCTATATACTATAGGTTATATATACTATAGGATATACTATAGGGTGTACTATATACCCTATATACTATAGGTTATATATACTATACGATATACTATAGAGTGCACTATGTACCTATACATATAGGGTAGTGTGGTTAGATTGCATTTGGACTTGATGATGTTTAAGGTCTTTTCCAACTTAAGCAATTCTATGTTTCTATGATTTTATGATTATCTTTCTTTGTTGAATACACCACATTCATTCTTTCAATTCCAAAGAAGAGTAAAACATAAGATGAATTTGGATTATCCTTTAGTGCTAGTTACTGGTGGATTTCTGCTGTTCCTGATAGCTCTCCCACTAGTTAATCATCACACTATGAAATATAATCATTATACATTCAAATAGCAAGGCACTGAATAATTATATTTTCATTAATGAGTTTTTCTTTGTTTTTATAACTCAACATAGTATACAGCTGATACCTTGTTTTTCAAAGTTTACTAGTTTTTTTTGTTTTTGTTTTTGTTTTTAAATTTTCTATAGTTTTTACATTTGGATACATTTTGGATATGGTATCTAAGTGAAAGCAGTCTATATAGCTATATTTAAAGCACTGAAATTTATGGTTACATGTTCAAGCAATACCAGTTTTGTTTAGTTAATTTAAATTTCAGCTCTATATAGTACAATGCAGAATGAGTCATTTAAGTGTTGAAGTAATTTAAATAAACCATACAGGCTTGGAAGTATTACAAGGGCGGCATTAAGTATATGAATCAAAATCCATTAATGAAAAGAACATTGATTGTACACTATAGCTTTCATATCTTTCTTTCTTTGTTTTGGGTTTCTTTGTTTTGGGTTTTCCTTTGATTTCTTTCAAGTTTTTTTGTTTGTTTGTTTGTCTGTTTGTTTGTCCTCCCCTCCCCCCCCCCCCCCCCCGGATCATATAAAACTCATCCGAGTTATGAAATCATAAAAATAAATAAATAAATAAATAAATAAAGTTCATTGACATTCATTGTCTCATCCCTGGAGGTGTTCAAGGCCAGGTTGGATGGGGCCCTGGGCAACCTGATCTAGTAAACATGGAGGTTTGGTGACCATGCCAGCCAGGGTGGTTGGAGCTTCATGATCCTTGAGGTCCCTTCCAACCTGGGTCATTCTGTGATTCTGTGCTTCTATGATTCTGTGACTTCTGTAAATACAGATAACTAGTTAACACTGCATGTTACTTAACATGCTAAATTATAAACCTCTAGAAATCACAATAAAATTCAGTACATTTTGCTTTAATACTAATATAAAAGACATCAGAAATAAATACAAAATCATTGACAGTAATAATATTAGTGAAAAAACAATATTAGCCTTACTTTTTTCTTAGTATGATAACATCACAAAATCTGTGAGAATAACTTGATGGGGAAAAAATTGAGCCATTAACAAACTTTGTCTTGCTTTTGAATTCAACAAACTAATCCTGGTCAGGTAATACCTATGATTCAATTAATGACTCCTTGATCCTCTGCACTCGCCTGGAAGGTTTTTTACTTATGTCATTCAGCTCCCTCCTAAGCCTCCTTCATTTTCCATCAACACTTGATTTAACAATCACCCTTCAAAAGCTTTTATGCAAGGCCCACACTAGGGGGTTTAACCTTGCCTCATGGGCAAAATGTTGGAACAGGAGTAATGATTAAAGTTACTCCTAATAAAAAGAGCTCATCTCTGCCCTGTGGTGCCCCCTTAGAAATACAGTGCTGATGTAAGAATGCTGTTTCACATGTGTGTCTCTAACTTGAGTGTTCTGAGATAGTTTCCTGTTTATATTCCATTTTATATATGTATATATATTTTTTAATACTGTTCTTATCACTCTTTGTAATTATTTGTTTCTCTGATACTATTTCCTCAGACAAAAGAACAGGGGTCACTCAAAAATTGTTGCAGGTGCAAAATAAAGATAGTAGTATTTATTGTACAAGTATGTGACATGGATTATAAAGGATAACACCAAATGTGGTAAGTAAATGCTGTGATTTAACTCCAGCAGGCATTTAAGTACCACACAACAGTTCACTCACTCTCCACAGGTAGGACTGAGAAGAGAATCAAAACGGCAGAAGAGTAAGAACTCATAGGCTGAGATAAAAGCAGTTTACTAGTAAAACAGAAGCCATGCATATCAGCTGAGTAAAAAAAGGGAATTCATTTACTGCTTCCTATTGATAGACAGATATCCAGTCACTCTCAGGAAAGCAGCACACATCACGCATAGTGCTTTCTTCTGAAGACAAACACTTCTTAAGAGAAGTGCCTGAGGAAACTGGGACTGTCCAGTCTTGAGGAAGGAAGGCTAAAGAGGAGACCTTATCACTTTCTGCAGCTACCTGAAGGGAGGTTGTGGTGAGGTGGGTGTTGGCCTCTTCTACTGTGTAACTAGCAACTAGAGGGAATGGCTTCAAGTTGCATCAGGGGAGAATCAGGTTGGACATTAGGAAACACTTCTACTCCCAGAGAGTGATCAGGCACTGGAATGGGCTGTCCAGAAGGTGAAAGAATCACCGTCCCTGCAGGTGTTCAAGAAGTGTTTAGATGTTGTACTAAGGAACATAGTTTAAGTGGGTAATATAGGTGATACGTCAACTGTTAGACTGGATGATTTTGGAGGTCATCTCCAACCTTGATGATTCTACGATTCTGTGATTCTGGATGAATAAGGAGATCATGGAAACACTCAAAGGATAGAGAAAATTATATGAAATGTGGAAAAAGGTCCTTGCCATTTTAGAGGAGTACATGAACACTGTCAGGACCTGTAGGAATGTGACAAGAAATGCTGAGACCAGTTTGGACTGAGATTGAGGACAACATGAAAGGATTTTTTAATGTTATCAACATCAAAAGGAAGACTAGGGGATATAGTCTGCTTCCCAGTGAGGTAGAAACCCTGATAACGGGATGCTGAGAAGGTGTAAATATTGAATGCTTTCTTAACTTCATTCTTTACTGTTAAGACTGCTCCTCAGAAATCCCAGACTCTGGAGGCAGGAGAGAGAGTCTGGAAAAAGGCAGACTTCCCCTTGTTCACACATAATCTGGGCAAAACTGAGGCACACAAACACATAGGCCCTCACAGGATGCACTCTCAAGTACTGAGGGAGCTGGCAGAAGTGATTGCTAAGCCACTCTCTATCATCTTTGAAAGGTCATTGAGAATGGAAACTATGCTTAAGGACAGGAGGGCAAGAAATAAGATCAAAAAACTAAAGGCCAGTCAGCCTCACCTCTGTCCCTAGGAAGGTGGTGGAACAATTTGTTCTGGATGTCATCACCAAGCCAGTGGAAGACAAGAAGCTTATCAGGATTAGTTAGCATAGATTCACCAAAGGAAAGTCATCTTCAGCCAACCTGGTAGCCTTCTATGATGTCATCACTGGCTAGGTAGATCATAGGAGAGCAGTGGGTGTTCTGTACCTTGACTTCAGCAAGGCTTTTGGCAATGTCTCATAACATCCTTGTAATGAAGCTTAGGATATGTGGGACAGATGAGTAGACAATGATGTAGATGAAAAACTGGCTAACTGGTAGACCTCAGAGGGTTGTGATAAATAGCATAAGTTCTAGTTGGAGGCCTGTGGTTAGTGGTTTACCCTAGGGATCAGTACTGGCTCTGGTTTTGTTCAGCATCTCAATCAATGCTCTGGATGAAAGGATAGAGTATACTCTCAGAAAGTTTAGGGATGATATAAAGCTAGGCAGAGGGGCTGACACACCAGAAAGCTGCTCTTCCAAGATCTGGGCAGACTGGAGAGCTGAGCAGATAGGAACTTGATGTGCTTCAATAAGAGCAAGCATAGGATCCTACACTTCGGGGGAACAGCAGCGCACATTATTTAGTACAGGTTAGGGCCTGATCTGCTGCAAAGAAACTCTGTGAAAAAATGGACTAGTTGTCTTGTTGGACAGCAGGTTGGCCATGAGCCAATAGTATCATAGTATCACAGTATCATGCGAGTTGGAAGGGACCTTAGAGATCATCGAGTCCAACTCCTGGGATTCAAGCCTTTCTGTGTAGCAGAGCAGCATTTCTACCACTTGCGCCACAGGGGGGATTCGAACTCCAGGCCTTCGGTGTTGCAAGCAGCACCTTATACCACTGCGCCACTGGGGGCACACCAATATATAAATAGTGTGTCCCTGTGGCCAAGAAAAACAGTAGTGTCCCAGGGTGCAGCAAAAAGAGCATGGCCAGCAGGTCAAGACAGATTGTCCTTCCCCTCTACTCTGGTAAGGCCACAACTGGAGTATTTTGTCTATTTCTGGACTCCTCAGTTCAAGAAAGACTGGGAACATCTAGAGAAAGTCCAAAGTAGGGTCACAAAGATTATTAGAGGCCTGTACCATCTACCATATGTGGAAAGACTGAGACATCTGAAACTCTTCAGCCTGAAGTAGAGAAAGCTGAGAGGTTATCTCATCACTGTTCACAAATATCTGAAGTGAGGGAGTCAAGTGGATGGGAATAGGCTCTTTTCAGTGGTGTACAGTAACAGAATAAGGGGCAATAGGCAAAAACTGTAACACAGGAATTTCAGTGAAATATGAGGACTAACTTATTCACTGTGAGGGTGAGAGGGCACAGGAACAGGTTTCTCAGAGAGATTTTGGAGCTCTGGGGATATTTAAGAACTGCCTGGATGCTTTCCTCTACAACCTACTCTAGGGAACCTACAAAAGCAAGGTCTGGACTTCGTGATCTCTGAAGACCCCTCCCAACCCTACCATTTCATGATTCTGTGTGATTCGGTGAATAGAAAGCACAGTTTCTTTTGCCAGAAATACATTCAGCTATATTACTGTTGCAAGAAATGCAATGGTATTAGTTAGAAAAAAAGTATTTGCAAATGTTTATATGAATTTTCACTACTGTACTCTAGGTTATGTAAGAATATAAAACATCACAACTGTGTCTTTGTATGATCAACTGTGATATTTCCTTTTATTTGTTGACAGAAGCATAACCAAATTTAAATGCACTTTATGTATGCTAAAATATGCTTTGCATGACAACTATGCATGTTAATTCACTGTAATGACAAATCTAACAAACTAACTTTTGTGTAGTTTAAAATGTACGGTCTCATTTTACAGGTTTTTACTCTCAGTAATTAAAGAGTTATCTGAGACTCTTCAGAGTTCTAAGAACTGAGATGTAAATTGGGTTTATAACACAGTAATGTTATAATCAATTGGGGTTTCTCAGTCCTTAATTTCAACAGATACTTTCTGGTACTAAGGTAACAACATGCAAGCAACATTCAGATTTTAAAAATTGTTGAGACATTAAAATTACAAGCCATTAAGGTTTGTTCATTATGTGCCTTCAGTTTATTTCTAGGAACATCAAAGCCATCATGCTGTCCCTTATGACGTGACATTCCATTTGTAACCCATGCATGTAAACTAGAAACAAAATGTGCACTGTGTCTTATTAATGCATATACTACATCTGTTTCTGCAAGAGAACATTTGCAAATTGTATAACTGGGCATATCTGACTAATCATCCACACTCATGGATAATAATCTGATGATAAAAAAGGATGAACTTCTAAAAACGTTTTGATTAACTCACTTTGTAATGAAACACGATTTTGTAGTTCTTCTTCTTTCCTCATACATTTTCAGGAGAACTATTTGATAGAAATCCTTATGAATTCATGAAGAGCTGTTCTAGTAAATGTGTATATTTCTTATAATCTAAAGTAGAAGTGGTTTGGGGTGATAAAAGGAATTATCACAGAATCACCAAATCACCAAATGTTGGAAAACACCTAGAAGATCATCTAGTCCAGTCATTCACGAATCACCAATAATTCTCACTAGACCGTGTCCCTCAACACAACATCCAGATGTTCCTTGAACACCTCCAGTGTTGGTGATTCCACCACCTCCCTGAGCAGCTCATTTCACTGCATGACCACTCTTTCAGAGAAGCAGTATTTCCTAATGTCCAGCCTGAACCTTCCCTGGCGCAGCTTGAAGCCATTCCCTCTAGTCCTATCACCAGTTATACGAGAGAAGAGACTAACTCCCAGCTCACTACAACCTCCCTTCAGGAAGTTATACAATCCCAGCTCCCTCAGCTGCTCCTCATATAGCCTGTGCTCCAGACTCCTTACCAGCTCTGTTGCCTTCCTCTGAACACGTTCCAGGGCTTCAATGTCTTTCTTGAAGTGAGGGGCCCAAAACTGGACATAGTATGCAAAGTGCAGCCTCACCAGAGCTGAGTACAGGGGGACAATCACTTCCCTGTTCCTGTCGGCAACACTGTTCCAGTAAAGCCAGGATTCCAGTGGCCTTCTTGGCATCAGTGCTTCAGCCGAGCATCAGTCAATACCCTCAGGTCCATTTCCTCTACACAGTCTTCCAGCCACTCTGCCCCAAGCCTGTAGTGTTGCCTGGGGTTGTTGTGGCCAAAGTGCAGTAACCTCATGCCATTGGCTTCAGTCAGTTGAAATCCCCCAAGAGGACAAGGGCTGGCGATCACACAGCTTCTGCTAGCTGCTTGTAGAGTACCTCATCTGTCTCTTCATCGTGGTTCGGTGTTTATAAAGAACACCCTCCAAGATTTCCGCCTTGTCAGCCCTTCCCCTGATCTTTATTTATTATAGGATTTCCAATAGTAGATTAAGGTTATTTTCAAATGTTCAAGATTATTATTCCAAACATTTTGGAAATTCCAATACATTCCAGCTTTTATTTACCACTACTTAGATAAAATCTACTTAATATAAAACATAGTATTATATGATATTAATGAGTTCTGTGTTGTATTTAATAGTGTAAATACATTTTATATTTGTATACATATATATATATGTGTGTATGTATACATACAAACATGCTTACAAAGAGTGATCTGTTAATGTTCTTCTTATTCTCTCTACATACAAATACTTGTACAGGTATCTATATTCTTCTTGTTCATATATTTGTTTCTGGCTATGTGAAAAATAACATTTTTTATTAATTATTATTTGTTTTTACATTCAAAAATTTAAATATTTTTAGCAGGAATCTGAAAACAGGGATGAAGCTGTTTTTGGAAATGCATTCCAAGACTCTCTGATATTAATAACATAGAATATATTTAAAAAAAAAAAAACAAAACAAAAAAACAAAAAAACAAACAAACAAACAAACAAAAACACCTATAAGCTGGTGAAATCAGTGAAAGTGTCAAATGATAGTTTCTATATGGATTTACACATATGTAAATTTACACCATTATTTCATTCTTTATAACACATCTCAATCTAGCATTATCAGTGGGTACATTAATATGATATTTAAACTTCCTGTTAATGAAGATGTCAGTTAAAGAAAAAGGCTGAAACCTGCTAAACCAGTATGCCTCTAGATAATTCTCTCTATCTAATAAGTTGCCATTCATTATTAACTACTGTTTATGGCTATTGGGCTATTTTTCATGCCATATCACATGGTTCATTTCCAAGGAAATTTGATTTTTCAAAGTAATATTTCATGAAACACTCTGCCAAGTGTTTTAGTAAGATGTGGATTTGTTATGTTTGCAGAACTGCATTCCCTAGAGTTATGTTGCTCACCCCTGGAAAAAGCAATCATACTTTATCTGTAATAAATTAATGAGTAAATAAATAAAATTGATTAGCTAACACTCAATTTTTCATGGTTTCATCATCATCATTTACTTCAGTAGTGAAGGTGTGCAACAGTAAGAATTTTAAAATGGCTTATGTTGATAATTCACCTTGAAATTATTAATTATTTATGATACCATTTTCTATGATCAAACTAAGGGGATTCATGCTCTCAAAAACCAGTTGTGTGTTTTTTCATTTTTTTTAGTTCATTTATAGTAAATCAGATATGCATTCTTGTAATCTTCTAGTATCTATCTTTGTTGTGTTTTTTCTTCAAACAGGTTATTGTTGTCTTGTTTTAATCAAGTACCATGAATTTCTGTGTGAAATCCACAGAAGGAAATAACATATATTAAATAAAAAACTAAACAGAAGAGTAGAATTATATTATCTTATTAGAACACTTCTACTTGTCAGTTCAAGTGTGATATAAAATGAAGACTGAATTATTTCTGCTCATCTTTAGACTTAATACCTAATTTAGGAGCCTAGTCAATTTAAATTCTCACTGTGGTTGATGTAAATAGGTATAAAGAGCAGTTCAGGGAGGTATTTTTATCTCACATGCAATCTGAACTGCTACATCAATGGTGTTATCTCACTTGTTACAAGAAAGGAAGTCTAGGCTGAGTAGGCTGCAGAGTTATTTTCTACAGTTAGGCAGGTACACTTTGTGGGCTATAATGTCTTTTATTCTGAACTATCACCAGGCTTTTTAGAGGAGTGTATGGGGTCTGTGCACAGTGGCAGTGTTGTTAGTAAAGGCAGCACAGTGATTCTGGGTGCTAATAAGCTTCTTTGGTTCTGACCTTGGTCTTGTTGGGGTTTCACAGTGCCTCCAATTTGGGTTGGAAAATTATTTTTTTTTTCCAGGGTCTGTTCCACTTGGACTCTCAAGGTATGTTTCTGTCCTTCTCATTATTTTACTTTTACACGCCTCAGTACTCAGACTGAATGGTATTTTTCTGGTCTATGTTACAGAATCACAGAATCACAGAATTGTAGGGGTTGGAAGGGACCTCTAGAGATCATCGAGTCCAACCCCCCTGCCAAAGCAGGCTCCCTACAACACGTTGCACAGGTAGGCGTCCAGGCGGGTCTTGAATATCTCCAGAAAAGGAGACTCCACCACCCCCCTGGGCAGCCTGTTCCAGTGCTCCATCACCCTCACTGTAAAGAAGTTCTTGCGCAAATTCGTGCGGAACTTCCTATGCTGAAGTTTCAGCCCATTTCCCCTAGTCCTGTCCCCACGCACTACTGAAAACAGACCAGCCTCGCCACTATGGCTCCCACACTTCAGGTATTTATAAACCTGGATCAAGTCCCCTCTCAGCCTTCTTTTTTCAAGGCTAAACAGACCCAGTTCCCTAAGTCTCTCCTCATAGGGGAGATGTTCCAGGCCCTTCACCATCTTTGTGGCCCTCCGCTGGACTCTTTCCAAGAGATCCCTGTCTTTTTTGTACTGGGGAGCCCAGAACTGGACACAGTATTCCAGATGAGGCCTCACCAGGGCAGAGTAGAGGGGGAGGATCACCTCCCTTGACCTGCTGGCTACGCTCTTTTTAATGCACCCCAGTATGCCATTGGCCTTTTTGGCTACAAGAGCACACTGCTGGCTCATGGCCAACCTGTCATCCACCAGGACACCCAGGTCCCTCTCAGCAAAGCTCCTCTCCAGCAGGTCTTCCCCCAACCTGTACTGGTGCATGCAATTATTTCTACCTAGGTGCAAGACTCTACACTTGCTTTTGTTAAACCTCATCCGGTCTCTTACTGCCCAGCTCTCCAGCCTGTCCAGGTCTCTCTGAATGGCCGCACAGCCTTCAGGTGTGTTACGTTCTATCTGTACCCCTTCAGCTCCTCATAAATTCTTTACCCGTATATGAATCTGTAATGTAATAAGTGCCACTGAAGTCATCTATTTGGACTTCAGTAAAGCCTTCAATATGGTACCCCACAACATCTTCCTCTCCTATTCGAAAGTCAAGGATGTGATAGGTAGGCTGTTCGACAGACAGTGAACTGGCTGCAGAATCAAATTCAGAGTGATGGTCAGTAGTTCAATGTCTGGATTAAGATCAGTGATGAGCAGCATCCCCCAGGGCTCAGTGCTGGGACTGATCCTCTTTTAATATGACCATCAATGACATTGACAGTGGGTTGAGTCAAGTTTGCTGATGACACCAAGCTGTAGGGTGCAGTTGATATGTCCAAGGGACAGGATGCCAACCAGAGGGAACAAGAGAGGCTTGAGCAGTGGGACCAGGAGAACATCATGAGTTTCAACAAATCCAAGTGCAAGCTCTTGCACCAGGGTCAAGGAAATCCTCACTACCAGTACAAACTAGGAGATGAAAGGATTGAGCACAGCCTTGCAGAACAAGACCTAGGTGTACTGGTGGAAAGCAAGTAGGACACGAGCCAGTAATGTGCCCTTTCAGCCCAGAAAGCCATCTGTATCCTAGGCCACATCAAAAGATGAATGGCCAGAGGCTAAAGAGAGGTGATGCTGTCCCTCAACTCTTCACTTGTGAGGCCTCACCTGGGGTACTGTGTCCAGAAGTGGAGTCCTCAGTACAGGAGAGACACAGACCTGTTGGAGTATGTCCAGAGGAGGGTCACAAAAATGGTTCAGGGAATGAAACACCTCTCTTACAAGGACAGGATGAGAGAGCTGGGGCTGTTCAGCCTGCAGAAGAGAAGGCTCTGAGGTGACCTGACAGTGGCCTTATAGAATCTAAAGGGGAGTTACAGGAAAGAAAGGGACAGGCTCTTTAGCAGAGTCTGGTTTCAAAATTAAAGGCGATAGATTTACGTTGGATACAAGGAAAAAGTATTTTACAGTGATAGTGGTGAGGTTGCCCAGAGATGTTGTGGATGTGCCATCCCTAGAGAAATCCAGTGCTAGACTGTGGAGGTTCCTGGTCAGTCCTGGAAGTCAGACTAGACTGCCTTTAAAGATTCCTTCCAACCCTAAGAACTCTATAATAATAAAATGAAACATGCAATTAATGCCCACTGTAATACTTTGTCCTTTTATTTATTTATTTATTTATTTATTTATTTATTTATTTATTTATTTATTTATTTATTTATTTATTTTTATTCTGTACTTCTGTGACAGACCACCATTTCTTTGGCAAGTTGTGTGGTGGCAGGGAAGTTAATAGCTCAGAAGAAAAGCTGAGTGTGGGTACTGTTGCGCTCAAAAGTGCCTTGGAAATAAGTGTGCATTAGCTGAACCTCACAGCTTGTTAGTTTTGGATAACTTGTTTAGGGGGCTACTGTGGATAAAAAAAGCAACATAGAGAGTTGGAAAGTGCCAATAACAGCAGTTTCTCTTCTCATTTCCACTTGTGGGGAGGCACTTATAATAATTACCAGCAAAGTGGAAAACACAGCTGGAATTCTGAGCAATTTCTTTTTTCTGTACTTTATCTTTATTAAATTGTTTTATTTCCACTAGATTTTAGCTGGCATTAGGCATAACAAAAAGACAAAAGTGAAAAGTGTCACAGTGGGATGCCAGAAGTTGTGTTCCTTTATTTTCATCTGGGCACCTAAGTAAAAGCAGAGTTATTTTGAAAGATTTTTAGAATCTTTCAGCTCTGTTTTGTCTGCCATAAATTTAATAGATCAGAAGCACTTTTGAAAATTAGACTGTTTACTTGTCTTTAAAGTGTGGTGTAGTATACTGACTTCAAATATTTAGATTTATAACTTTGTGTTCAACTCCTCTTGTTCCATGCATTTATCCTAGATTTTTCTTAATGTATATTTTAGCTCAGTAATAAAAATAAAAATAAAAAAATAAATAGAACTCTGCAAGCAAAATATGAATTGTGGGTACTTAGTTAATACAATTCATTTATTATAATTTTCACAGAGAAAAACATAAGGGTCTAACTAAAGTAAATGCTTACAGAATTATCAGAAAAAGTTCAACTGTACAATACATGCAGAAAGAGTATTTTAAAAGGATTTCTTCAGCTTTGCCAAAAAGTTTACTTTTAACTATTAAAACTATCATTTATATTGACATCATTTAGTATCAAATACAAAGGATAGCTGAACCCATTAGGTTAAACTTAGAACCCCTTTGAAAATTGTGCTTCAGTTTCACAGCATAACTCATGAAAAAATGTTTTTTTCACATTTAAAACTGGTGCTCCACAGTTGCTCCATTATTTCCTCTGACTTAAAAGCAAGTAATAAGTATATTTATTTATTTATTTTCAAATTTGAATTTAAACTATGGACACTTTATTTTGTTCTTATTTTTCTACACTCTAAATTAATAGGAAAATTCATCCTGAGAGCAGTATAATACCAGATTACCCTAACCTCCTCCCTTCTATTCTTGGTTTACAAATAATGACAGACTTCAGTGAGTGTGGTAGGGAAAATACTTCTGCATTTACAATAGTGTTAATCTCTTCTCCATTATTGTAGTCGCTATGAAGCAGGGAACAGCTTAAAACTGTACCAGAGAAAGTTCAAACTAGATATTTTAAAAAAAGTTCTTCACTGAGTGGGTAGGCAGGACCTTCTAGGAAAACAGCCTGTCAAAGCACCAAGTCTGTTCAAGAATAACTGGATAATGAATAAATACCTTGGTTGTTCTGAAAGTAATGCCTTCTTTTTATTTCTAAGAAAACTGCAACAGATACAAAACACACAATAACACTATTTGATAGAGCAAATTCCCAGCTACAAATCACTATTTTTCACCATAGTGTCCCTCATTAGCAATGCATTTTCACTAGCAATGAACAAGAGCACATGCTGTGCTTGTAGAGATCTGCACCAGCAGAAGTGACCCACTGTTACCACTGCTAAAACACACCACCTATGGCTTCACAGTGCTCACATTCAGTGTTTGGTCTCCATCAGTGTCCAGCAAGTATTAATTAAAAAAGTGAGTAGGCATAGACAGTGGATATCTTAGGCTGGCTAAAGGTAAATAACTACCTGCTTCAGGGCTCAGAGCATGATTCCCTAAAACTTTATTTTTTTTAGAAGAAAATGATTAAAAGCTAAGCCTACAGCAGGTTTCCCCACAGTCAACACACTCTTCTGCATCACTTACCAGGAAAAAAAAAAAAAAAAAAAAAAAAAAGCACAATCTCACAACCTCCAAAAACAAAGAAATCACAACATGTACTTGGTTTCCTTAGCAACTGAATGCAGTTCTATATTAAGAACAAGAAAATAATTAACCCTCTAATGCAAGATTATGTTGAAAACATGTTTAAACCTGAATAAATTTCTGTTTGTTGCTCCAGCACATTGCATTTTTAAATGATAAAGGCTAATCTGTAGATAGCTATCCTATTAAAACAACCAGAAAATTCTCAATAATGATGGCATATATCCTGAATAGAATACTTTCAGGCTTCAGGTTGTAATTGTCCTGATGGAAATAGCTATGTGGTTCTGCAATTTGATCACACTGTAAAGTGATCTCTCTTTTTGTAGAAGCAGTTATGAAGTATCCCAACAGTTGTCTGGATAGACATACGATCAATTCTTTGTTTTAGCCTTTACTCTTTTTTTTTTTTTTTCCCCGTAACTTTCACTGTGAAGTTAGGGGAATCGTGAGAAATTCAGTCATGCATTTGTGTGTGAATATGCTTCTGTGTCATTAAAATAATCAGGATTCAGAAACATACACTTTTACACTTTTACTCATATAAAATGAATCAGAAATATACTTAAGAATGCCACAAAAGTACTGGAATTATTTAACCAGTTCTCAGTTACTACCTGTCGTGCTGTGCTGAATGTCCATACACATAGGCTAGTAAAGTACATAATTTTAGAAGCTTAGAGCTAATTGCAGTGTATCACCTGGTTTAAAAACCTTGCCTATTTACATACTCACTTAAGTGTACGACAAATATTTGACTTTTGACACTGTATTGCTAAATGCTGATAAACATTTAAGGAAATGACTGCAATATATAGTAATCTCTTTAAAGCTAATTTATTTAACTGCAAACATACAAATTAAGGCTTAATTATTTTTAAATGCTACTAAATAATATTGAAATAATGCATATTGATTTTAATTGTTACTGGAGTAATGGTCACGCAATCTCAGATTAAAATAAAAAAAAAATATTTGGGAGTGGACAAATGAGCTGTGTATTGTGTTAATAAACTTAGTGCTTTTTATTTACTAATTTTCTAAGAATGTGTAAAAGCAGTCTTTTTCAGCAGCAGTGCTTGTGTAACCCAGATGAGTTTTGTGGAATTTTCTTTTACAAAGAAGAGAAAGTTTATTTATTTATTTATTTTTTCTTCCTGTTGTATCTTTGTTGGCTTTATAAGAAGTTTTATACTGAGAATATAGATGGCCACTGTTTCTTTCATGGTGCTGTACCAAGACTTAGTAGAAAGGAAACAAGGCTTTTCATCTGAAACAGTAACAAGAGACATAACATTACTTTCTTGTGAGGATCTTTCAAAAAATGTTTGATCATGCTGGTTCAAAGTTATTATGTACCTATATTTCTAAATTATGTTTAACTGTCATAATCACTGAGACTACGTATTAGATATGGTCTCATTTCTGCCCCCTCAGACCAACTTTTTTTCAAGATTAGGCTCTTCAATTTCTGTATTTTTTCTTGCTATAGATTTTGTTGCTGCTACTTCTTGTTGTAAGAGAAGAGTGCATTATAAGAGTAAAGGATATATACAGTACTTTGTAAATAGAATAAATATAATTCCAGACATCTTTCTACAGCCACAAGTAGGATCATCTCCCAAGGTTTTATTCCTTTTCTCACGTTTTGTCATGGTTTTGTGCTGTTGCTGTCAATATTCTACATCATGACATCATGTGCAGTATGAATCATTAACTGAGGGTACAAATAGTGGCAAACTGTTTTGGTGGTATAAGAAAGTGTAGTTGTTAATGGCATACAGAAATATAACAGAGGGTATGTGGAAGAGTAACAGAGGGTATGTGGAAGTGTAACAGAGGATATGTGGAAGTGTAACAGAGGGTATGTGGAAATGTAACAGAGGGTATGTGGAAATGTGGAAGGTTCATGCTCCAGTTCTGTGGAATGGCAGCATCCCGAGTACTCAGCTCTTGGAGGAGAACTACATATCCCAGAGGACGACGCGGCCAGAGAGGAATCACCGGATGAGGACACATATATAATCTCGCTCCCAGGCTGGAACATTCCTTCTTTCGCTCTATCTGTCTCTTGGAGTGCTCCAGCCCTGTCGTCTCTCTCTTACAACGTTCCAGCCAGATCACAGTAGGCCTCCCAGTTCTCAGGGACTCTTTTTCTCTCTTTCTATCTCTCTCTGTCTTGTTCAATTTAGTAGTTGCAATTATATTGTATCATATTGTGTTATCTTGTATTCCAATATTGTATTTAGTAAAATAAGTTTTCTCCTTAGACTGCTGCCACTGTTTTTGTCCATTCCCCTCCTTCCAGGGGCAGCAGCCTCTATCACAGGTAAATCTAGATAACCTGATTACACATTTGGAACAAGAAAACACTTGTATGTATCCAAATACTTAAATGAAAGTGTGCCTGCATATGTGGTTTTGTTTGTTGTTTCTTTTTATTTTATTGGCTTCTGGAAAACAATCTTTTAACACTAATGAAAAAAGATTCCCTTTGTATCTCCTAATTGTTAAAGCCTTTTCAATCAAACTGAAACAAATATAAAGCTCTTGCATTTACAGTGGAAATGTCTGTTTATATATGAAGGAAAAGTAAACTCACTTCTGTTTTATCAGATTTAATCTTGTTCACTGCATTGTTTTCCCTGTCTTGTACCACTTGTTTCCTTTTATGCAGTTACTTCTCAAAGGCAGAAATATCCACTTAGTGTATGCCCTGTTATATGGGACTATCATCAGCTATAAGACTAACAAAAAGGACAAGCACTGATAACCGTATCAACTGTCATTCTCTACAGCAGGTAGTGTAGTCTGGAGTAGTTAATGACAGTTAATGACTTCAAGACCACCAAAAATTTTCCTGAAGTGATGAATATGCTTTTCTTCTTTGTTGTCCCCTAGATGTCCCACTTTTGTGAATTATTTATGTTGATAATAGAGTCAGATAACAGCTGAGAAATCACAGACTACACTTACTTCTGTTTGATTTAGCATCCAGTGAACTTCTATAACTAGTATTTGAATGTCTTTATTTACTGTATAACAGAACAATGTTTTGCAGATAGCTATTTTCAGGGCTCCTGCATGATGTTTTTTTGAAATTCATTTTTCCTCTCTAGTCACAGGCATTACAAAATCACCACTTTGAACAGCATCATTTTCATTTCTTAATTTTTTCAGCTAATGGAAATGTTGTATGTCACTGTGATCTTCTCAAAAAAGTGATTCTTTTCTCTGCTAGTTCCTCTATACTGTCTAAAGTTTTAGTCCCGTTCAGACTTGAAGGAAGGGTAGAACCAAAAGCTATCTCTTAATGACTAGCAGATGGAGAACTACTATAAGCCTACTTTCTAAGAGGCTAAATGGAGTCCTTCAGACAGATCTCCTTCATATTGTGATTGTAGGCATAGCAATCACATAGATCACAATTGAGGACATAGAAAAATAAATAAATAAATAAATAAATAAATAAATAAATAAATAAATAAATAAATAAATAGATGACCTACGGAGGTCTCTTCCAACCTCAGCCATTCCATGATTCTGTGAGATTAGGCCTCACAGTCTCAGTCATGATGAGCTAGGAGACAAAAAAAAAGGGTTTCTGTATTGTACTGAGATTGACAAAAATCTTGACAAAACCAAATTTACTCTCAATTCAGTATTTCTCTTCCCTAGAAATTACATTCACAACTGTAATCGGGTTATCTAGATTTATCCGTGATAGAGGCTGCTGCCCCTAGAAGGGGAGAAATGAACAAAAACAACGGCAGCAATCTAAGGAAGGAAATTATTTTACTAAATACGAGACACAATATGATACAATATAACTACAACTACTATATCAAACAAGGCAGAGAAAAGAAAGAGAGAAAAAGAGTCCCGGAGAACCGGGGGCCTACTGCAATCTCTAGGCGACAGGCTGGAACGTTGCTGATAGAGCGAGACGGCAGGGATGGAGCGCTCCAAAGCGAAAGACAGGGCGAAAAGAGGGACGTTCCAGCCTGGGAGCGAGATTATATGTGTGTCCTCCTCTGGTGATTCATCTCTGGCCGCGTTGTCCCCTGGGATATGTAGTTTCCTCCAAGGGCTGAGTACTCGGGATGCTGCCATTCCACAGATCTGGAGCATGAACCTTCCACACTTCCGCATACCCTCTGTTACACTTCCACATACCCTCTGTTACACTTCCACATACCCTCTATTACACTTCCACATACCCTCTGTTACACTTCCACATACCCTCTGTTACACTTCCACATACCCTTTGTTACACTTCCACATACCCTCTGTTACACTTCCACATACCCTCTGTTACACTTCCACATACCCTCTATTACACTTTCTTATACCACCAAAACAGTTCATACCGCACATGATGTCATGATGTAGAATATTGACAGCACAAAACCATGACAACAACCAAACCTATAAAGCTGAAAATGCCTGTAAACATCACAATAAAAGTGTCAGTATCAGATTGTTATTAACTTCTGTATATGTTACTGAAAAGACTGGCAAAGTAGGTCAGATAATTTGCTTTCTGCTTTCCCTTCTCTTACTCTATTTGTCTACAGGTTTTGTTTGGATCGCCAGACTTCTTTATCCTAGAGTATTATATACATGACTAAATAGTTCTGATTTTTATTTTTATTTATTTTTTTTTTTTTAATGTGTCTAATAATACAGTCACTCAAAGGAAAATCATACAATAACATCTGAGAGATGCTGCCTAAAACAGCACAGTACGAATGAACTATCTCAAACTGCTTTAAATTTTTCATTGCTGGTTATAACTTAATGGATAGATTTTGTGAGGTCAAACATGAGTTGATTTGCTCTCATGATTGTGATAGTTAGTTGTCTTTTGTTAAAAAGAAAGATACAAAATGTAGCTCACCTCACATAATTATTATTGTATAAATGAAGACTGATACACTCTTACACTCTCAGAATTATATGTAGTTGGCTCATAGAACATGCTGGGTGTCTGTACATATTTGCAGATATGTTCATATAACATCTACTACTTCATCTCAAGGTCTTTTTCACAGAATCACAGAATCACAGAATTATAGGGGTTGGAAGGGACCTCTAGAGATCATCGAGTCCAACCCCCCTGCCAAAGCAGGCTCCCTACACCACGTCGCACAGGTAGGCGTCCAGGCGGGTCTTGAATATCTCCAGAGAAGGAGACTCCACCACCTCCCTGGGCAGCCTGTTCCAGTGCTCCGTCACCCTCACCGTAAAGAAGTTCTTGCGCACATTCGTGCGGAACTTCCTATGCTGGAGTTTCAGCCCATTGCCCCTAGTCCTGTCCCCACGCACTACTGAAAAGAGACCAGCCTCGCCACTATAGCTCCCACACCTCAGGTATTTATAAACCTGGATCAAGTCCCCTCTCAGCCTTCTTTTCTCAAGGCTAAACAGACCCAGTTCCCTAAGTCTCTCCTCGTAGGGGAGATGGTCCAGGCCCTTCACCATCTTTGTGGCCCTCCGCTGGACTCTTTCCAAGAGATCCCTGTCTTTTTTGTACTGGGGAGCCCAGAACTGGACACAGTATTCCAGATGAGGCCTCACCAGGGCAGAGTAGAGGGGGAGGATCACCTCCCTTGACCTGCTGGCTACGCTCTTTTTAATGCACCCCAGAATGCCATTGGCCTTTTTGGCTACAAGGGCACACTGCTGGCTCATGGCCAACCTGTCGTCCACCAGGACGCCCAGGTCCCTCTCAGCGGAGCTCCTCTCCAGCAGGTGAGGAGGTTTACTGTTAAAGTGAGTACTGTGCTATAAAATCTGTTAGGATGAAAAAGGCATGTGTAGAAATTTATGTATTAGAGTGTAAAACTTACTGAAAACTTAGCCTTTTCCCTCCTAAATGAGCCCTCTTAGAATTTCCTTGGAGATTCAAGTGAAGGAGGCAATTAGATGCTCATTATATAGGAGTAAAAGATATTTTGGTAGTACTACTTTCCTTCATTATAATTGTGGTTTGAATGAACAGGATTTGACTCTTCAGGAATATATCCTTCCTGTTTCTCAGACTGCATGCTGAAGGCAGAGCAGTATGCCTCATAGGCACACAGGTATATTCTTCTCTAAGTAACAGGAAGGTGGACTTTAACACCTACAACTTGTACATTTGTTTACATCTCAAGCCACGTAGATAACACCTGATTATGCTTCTTCATAACTGTCTTTCTGCTGTAATTTCTGACAGTGGTCACAATTACTATTTGGAGTTACCTCAATGATCTGCCTATATTTGCAAATTTGAAAGATTTTACCTTGCAAGCTACTTCATTTTAACAGTTACCAAGAAGTCCACAGACAAATTTATTTCATAGCATGTTTGTTGGAATTATTTGGGGAGAGACAGAAGAACATAATGAAAATTTGACTTTGTGTCTTGCTTGGTGATTAGCTTATAAATAGAATATCATCCAGTATTTGAATAATTAAACTGGGCAATTAGAGAGGTAACAGCCCCAAATAATTACCCAGAGACAGAGTGCAGAAAAGCTCTTGCCACAGTGTGAAAGGACAGAGTGGTAGGGAGTTTTTCCTGATTTTCTGAAAGAACATTATCAATCTGAATACATTCAATCTAGAATTTTCCTGGGACACTGGACACCTACGTCACGTATGTAAAATCTTCAACTGTACCTTTGTCTTTTAGGTATAAATGAAGTACTGGCATATTAACACAGCTAAACTTCCAATCATAATTTCTTCTAAGATTCACAAAATTAAATCAAGAAGAAAACTGACACTTCCATTGTGTTATTCTTTTATTAATAGAGTCGTAGATCTGTATGACACATTCATTTGGAATAGGCAGTCTGCATTATGACGTACTCATTTGGAAATATACTTTGAAAGAAGTAGAGATGCTGGATATCCTTGAAAGCATTTTGCAACAGCGATGAATTGAATAAAAGAACATTTTGGGAAAAAAAACCAAACAAACCATAAATTATAAGTATTTTCAGCAAATGCATCTTGCCATTACAGTTACAGGCACACCTGAAAAGGAAGAATGTGACAGTTTAATGTAAAAACAATTATATTCTATGTTAGAAGTAGTGAAAGGTGTTTTTGTTTTTTTGTTTTTTTTTTTTCCAGTGGAGAAGTAAATAGTATCATACTATTTAGCTCGTAACATGATTTCCTTTCCCTCAAAGATGCAGACTCTCAAACTGATTTGAAGCCAACTAACAATAGATTTGGTTTTAGTTACTTGTCTGTCACGAGCCTTTTGAAATTACCCTACAGACTCTGTAGACAGACTTTACATAAACAGGATTTCCATACAGACATACGAGTTTCCAGGCCTCCTGATTTCCTTCACTTCTCATCATTTACTTTACAAGCTTAATTCTATTTAGCGCAAAGGCAAATCTCACCTATTACTATGCTAATTCACTGTAGTCTGATACTTAAACATCAAAAATATATTGAAACAGCCTAAAAGTCCAAGTTCTACTTCATTTTTAAATAGATACAAATGGTTAAACTTTTAGTAAAAAAAAAAAAAAAAAAGAAAGAAAAAAAAAAAAAAAAAGATAGAGGAAATTCAAAACCATTATACATGTAAGCGTTAGCAATCTTACCTGAATGTAAAATACATTTTTATTTTTATTTTCTTTTTCATTCTCCAGTTCACCCACTCAAAGTAATTAGATAGAGCCTTTTCACTTCTAAACTTTCAGTGGCACTATGAAGTATATGTATTAAGAAGGACAAGTTTTTCTAATATATTGAATTATTCTTTCTTACTCCCTGCCAGTTTCATCTCTGTTGTCTCATTGCTAAAAGAGTATCTGCAAACTGACAGTCATGATAAAAAGGAGATGTAATAATCTGAGTTATAAAAACAGTCTCCTGAGGTTGAAGTGGTTTTAGGAGAACGTCTGTTTTACCTTAATGTATTTTTACATTTACACTGTGGCTCTTTGTCAGATAAAGTTTCAAGATAAGTGACTTACATTAATTACTCCTTATTAGAATACAGAATTATATTTCCAGCAACCAAGGCCTACCGTAAAAGAACCCCTAGTAAGAAATTAAAATATATATATTTTAGAATGCATAATAGAGTTTATTTTATAACATCTCTCTGCTTTTCTTTTACAATTATCAGATTTCTTTACAGGTATTCTTAAAACAAAAACAAGATGAATTGTGTTTGTGTTGTGGGAGAACTGGGGGATTACATGGCTTTGTTCCAACAAGGTTTCTGATGCTGTTGAACATTCTTCGGTAGACAAGAAATCCTACAATCCATATCTCCAGGTCTGATTGTTTGTTTTCTGAATAAGATGTGAATTTTAAGCTCCAATATTTTATACTGAAGTAAAAAGTGCTACTAAGTACATGCATAAGTATTTCTTTTACAACTTTAAAAAAGAAAACTAATATTTCATACTGTTCACTTGAATCACTTTTTTTCCAAGAAAAATAAAAATCTGGTGTTCATAGTGTTCCTCATTTATCTAGTAAATTTTTTATCCTTTCCTTATCCTGAGACATTTAATGCACATGGTAGTGATTAAATCATTATTCTTTGACTGTTCTTATTTGTTTCAGTAAATGATCACTTCATTACAGTCTTCATAAAATGATTAAAAGTTCCAGACATCATGTGAATTGTTTGAATGTTTATGCACTGCATTATTTTATTGCTGTATTTAAAAATCACATGAAATACCTAGCTGTTATTAAATGAAACTAGTAACATTAGTCTTACAGTCATAATTGCAATATTCATTTGTAGTATTTACAAAGTGAATAGAATTTTCTATGAGAACTAGTGTCCCAGCAATGTCTTACTAATCAGCCTATAAATAGGTGCATATGAACAACCATAGCATCATACCAGACACACTGGAGAAAACAGTTCCATCCCCACTGAAACTAAGACACTGATGGGTACTTGTCTCCCTCTTCTACTCATAAGTATGTGCAAATGAGTACCAGGTGTCAAGAAAAGCACCATATTAGCTCAAAACAAAACATGCACAAATCTGGTGGGGGAAGACTCCCCAGGGAGCACTAAACTCTTCTCCAAATGCTGCTGCCTCTGTTGTCGGCTCTGTGAGAGGCACAAAGCTAGGGCTGCTGGCAAATGTAGCTTTGCAGGGCAAAGAACCCCAGGGCACATCTATGTTCTCTCCTGAATCCTACTCTCTTCACATCCCATCATCAGCAAAGAACATAGTTGATTATGTGACTGTCCCCATGTACATCGCACTGTTAAGGCCACACTTTGAATACTGTGTTCTCTCACTACAAAAAAGACATCGATGAGATGGAGCATGTCCAGAGGACAAGTAAGCTGGTGAAGTGTCTGGAGTGCAAGTCTTATGAGGAGTGTCTGAAGGAGCTGGGACCATTCAGTCTGGAGGAGCGGAGGCTGAGGGGAGACCCTATAGCTCTAAACAACTACTTCAGAGGAGACTGTGGCTAAGCGGGTTTCAGCCTCTTCACCCAGGCAACTAAAAATAAGACAAGAGTGAATGGCGTCAAGTTGCACAAGGAAGGTTCAGAAAGAGTGGTTATACATTGGAAGAAGTTGCCCAGGGAACAGTTGTGTCACCATCCCTGGAGGTGTTTAAGGAAAAGGTAGATGCAGTACTTAGGAGCATGGTTTAGTGGGCAGTACTGGGGTAGGTAGATGGTTGAACTAGATGAACTTAGAAGTCTTTTCCGGCTTTCATGGTTCTGTGATGCTGTATCATAAAACAAATTCATTCTCACACTACTTCTCAGTTCTTCTCAATTAACTGTTACACAGCTGATCAATTTAAAAAAAAAAAAAAAAAAAAAAAAAAAAAAGCATCTTCATTATTAGATACTTACTTCCTCTTTTAGAATGCTGATGATAAAATATCTTCTTCTTGAAAACCTGTTCCTTTTTGATCACTTTTTATGTATTTTGATAGAGAGCAATGGATAAATTTAATTTTCAGTATTTTTCAGAATGGAAAATAATGTTAAATGTTTTATTAGGCACTAATATCAGTTAATTTCCAAAAAGATATATTTGCGCTTCTTCTAATTCACATGTGTTCTATGTGGTCAAAGAATGGTATTTAGATAACATCTATCAGTAGTTATTCGTACCATTTGTGTAATTTTGTATTCTGCTGATAATAGGTTGATATTTAAAACAAGCAGAAAAATTGATTACAGATAAGCTGTTTTTCTCAGGACTTGTTATTTAAAAATTAAAATGCATAAAAGTAAAATTCATTAGTTTGAATATGACAAGTTTGGTTCTTAAAATGTCAAGGACCAAATAATTTGATGTTGTGGTATATTTAAAATAACACTGTTTAGGAAAATACCATTTTCTGGAGAAGAATAAATACAGATTACATATTTACAACAGCAATTGTGAGATTGTAAATAGATTTAAGAGTTTTCCTGAGTGTGCAGTAATAGATGCTCTATCAACCAGTATTTGTACTGAACATATGTCAGGTACTGAGTAATTAAACCTATGCTTACTCATGTCATTCTAGATCACTGCACATGTGAGTTTAACTGTTTACATGATGAGTAGTTAACTTGCTGATTGCCCTGGTTTTCGTGGGATCAAATTAATTTTCTTCCTATTATCTGGTATGGTGCTGTGTTTTAGATTTGAGATGAAAATAGTGGTGATAATACATAGATATTTTAGTTGTTGCTGAGTAGCGCTTACAGAGTTAAGGAATTTTCTGCTTGTTATGGTATCCTGCCAGAGAAAAACCTGAGGGTGCACAAGAAACTGGGAGGAAACAGAGCCAGAATAGCTAACCTCAAACAATCAAAAGCATATTACATACTATATGAGGTCACGTTAAGTAATAAAAACTAGGGGGAGGAAGCAGGAAGTAAGGATAAAGGAGGGACAACAGTGTTTGCCATATCAAATAATGTGTACTGAACTCTTCTTTCCTGGAAATATCTGAACATCTGCCTGCCAATAGGAAAATAGTAAACAAATTCCTTATTTACACTACTTGCACACAAAGATTTTTGCTTTCCCTATGTCTTTATCTCTACCCACAAGTTTTCACACTTTTACTTTGTTAGTTCTCTCCCCCCTTTCACTTGGGCTGAGTGACCAAGTGGCTGTGTGGTGCTGAGCTGCCAAAGAGGGTAAGCAACAACCAAGTTTTACTCGATTGTCTGGAAGAAATTATTCTGGAAGAAATTATTCATAAATGCCTTTCTTGTCTTCCTCACCTGACTAACAATTAAGTATTCTTTGGGTTTATTTTTGCTCATCTAAAGACACACTGAAAAGTCTTCCACTGCCTCAAAGATCACACCTCTAGAAAATGTGTAAAGCTGCACAGATGATGAAAAATACAGGCACAAGCTACAGCAGGCAATTTGGACTCTTTGACAGGTTGGACTCTTAGGAATATCTTAGACCTATAACATTTATGTACGTATTTATCATAAAGTGTTAAAGGATAAGAAGGTTGCAGTCTCTCCCTCAACATTCATTCCAGAACCCAAACAGAAGAAATAAAATTTCTATGTGGCTGTAATAAGCATTACTGACATTCTTTACCTGTCATTTGCCTGTCATTCTTTCCCTAAGTATCTTTTCACCACAGTCACACTGAGTCATTAGGTCCTGTCCTAGCTTCTGTTCACTCTCTAGACTTTCACTGAATAGAGAAAATAAATAAATAAGTGAATAAAACTGCTAAAAAGCATCACTGAACCCCAAGGAAATTCAAACTGTTCTGCATGCTGAAGCTAACCGATATACTTATGCCAAGATATAAAATTCAAATTGAGGTTATACTGTTGCAGCCTTCTTCAGAATATGACTTATTCTGTTCTGTTTTGTGGTGGTTTTCTATCTGTTATTTTTGTTAATGTGAATGATGCAATTTGAGGCCATTTCCTCACATCCTGTTACAAATCACCTGAGACAAAAGACTGACACCCATCTTCCTACGGCCACTTTTCAGATAATTTTAAGATGTCTCCTCTCAGCTTCCCCTTCTTTAGACTGAATAATCCCATTTCCCACAATTGCTCCTCATATCTTGTTTTCTAGTCCCTTCACTAGCTTTGTTGCTCTGCTTTGAACATGTTCTTGCAACTCAATACCTTTCCTTTAGAAACTTAAAACAGTATTCAAGGTTGTGCTCTTACCAGTGCTAAGTACAGAGGGACAACTATTTCCTTAGTCCTTCTGGCCTCACTATTTCTGATAAAACCCAAGTTGCCATTGGCCTTCTTGGTCAACTGGACACCCTGTGAGCTCATGCTCAGCTGGCTGTTGGCCAGCATCCCCAGATTCATTTCTGCTGGGCAACTCTCCATCCACTTCTCTCCAACACCCAAGCCTGCACCACTGGCTGGTGTTGCTACAATCCAAGTGTAGCACTCAGCATTTAAAGCTGTTTAATGCCATACATTTGGATATGGTCCATCCATTCAGTCTATTCACATCATCCTGCAAAGACTTCCAACCCTCAAGCGGATCAACATTCCTGCCCAACTTGGTGTCATCCACAAACTCAATAAGGTTGTACTTGCTTCCTTCATTAAGATAATTGATAAAAATATTAAACAGAACTGTCCCCAGTGCTGAGCCCCTAGGAACATTACCTGTGTTTGGCCTCTAATTGCATCTATCTTGACTTACAATGACTCTTTGGGCCTGTCCATCCAGACATTTTTTAACAGTACAACCATCTAAGCCACAATTATCTGGTTTCTCAAGGAGAATATTGTGGAAAATGGTATCAAATACTTTTCTAAAGTCCAAATAAACAACAACCACAGCCTGTTCACCAAGCATATAATCTTATCATAGAAGATAAAATTAGGCAAGAGCAGCCTGCCTTCCATAAACCCATACTGATTGAGTCTGATCACTTGGTTGTCCAAGTATATCACTTGGCTAACACACAGGCTTCAGGAACAGGATGCAACAGATCACTTGGTTGTCCTTATGTTCTATATGATATTTTGATACAGCAGTCCTCAATTAGTTAACAAACCAACAGAAAAGATTAAAGGGGACTGGAAAAGTAGATGAGTACTGCAGGGCCTTTTATCCCCCATTTCTGGGGGGATTTTTCTTCTTTTTTCTCAGTTTAGTGAGACATACCTGGGCCAACAGATAAGCCAGGGAGTGGTGCCTTCATTGCCATGCACAAGTGTTATCACCTTTTGCAGAGGTCTGCTCCTTCAAGCCGCACTCCTGAAAAAGACTTCTTGTCTCCCTTCTGCTATCTTTAAAACCATAAGCAGAGGTACTGTGGCATGGTGACACCCACCATTTACCCCCCTAAATAATTAGCAGTTGTCAATTAGAATCTTATCACCAGAAAGGCGTCACGAAGCAAGCTTTGAGACAAAAAAAGAAAGTTTTGTCTTTCACAGGGACTGGTTATTAATGTTGTGTGAATATGTGAAGATCCCATGTTAGACTAGATGCCAAATATCAGACACATACCACATGTAAACCCAAATTTTCTTCAGTTATTTAAATAAAGTGTTTTTGTATGTACTCTTTCAAAGTGTAAAAGCAATTTCTGAGGTTTGGATTCATTAGCATAAATGAGAAGAGTAGGATTCAGATCCAATAATAAGTCTTACCTGCCTTTCTCCCTCCCTAATCTTATGATTATCTAAAGATTAGCATTTAATTTTTTTTTTTTGTATTTTCATAATAAAGAATAATAATGATACTAATAAGATACACATTTTAGAGTATGTACTGCGAAAAGATACATTTCTGATAGCTCTCTTCTCTCTAAAACTTTAGAATTTTTGTCTTCTGTAATTTTTATCAATTGTTCTGTTCAGATATAAAATCACTCCTGTTCATTTATTTCCTTCTTGTAAGTAGTTATAATTATTTAATAATAGACTTTGAATCAGCAGTCAAAAGAAACTACCAAATGACTTGATCTTGGTAGATTTTACATATTTAAAATTATAATGCTTTTCAGTGATAATTTTAGTAATAAGAATATTTCCTTTTTGTTATTAACTCTTGAAAAATATAAAATATTAGTGACCTCTGTATATGTACATGAAAAAAGCACTTATTAATTATTTTAATTATTTTCTTTTGGTATAATAAATGCTTATAGAAGAAATGAATTATAGGTTACAACTTTATATGCTGTATAATAAGTTTGGTTTCTGTAATAAAATTCAAGGAAGAAGTGTTAGCTACTGTAATGAACAAAAGATTGTAATGTTCTTACAAGTTATAGATTAGAAGTCAACTATTGGTAAGCTATATATCATTTAACTTACATAGTTAAATATATAAAACTTAGAAAAAAATATAGCATCAATTTTTTGTTACCGTTCAATATTTAAAATATTTTAATTAAAAATTATATATGAAGTTCAGTAAAAATGGCAAAACATAGCTCTGGAATCAGTCCTAATGTTAAGAATTGATGTCTCATCTTAGAACTTAACTTAGGCAAAGTGTTCTTTAAAAAAGTATTCCTGAATTTTTTTATTTTTTTTTATTCTATTAATACACCATATCGATCTCTATCTCTGAATATCAACAAGCCATTTTTTAGAATTGTCCTTTTCTCTGTTCAGATCTACTAGCGCCTTTCTACTGTTTTCGTATTGAAATATACAGTGCCTTCATAGGCATTATCTAAAGCATGGTTGTCTAGTCTTGATAGTAAAAATTATCTCAGTGCACAGAATAAACCAAAGAATATGCACCATTTTTACTTTTCAGAAATCACTTTCAGGACATCTTGAGGAAGAAAAGAATTAAGTAAAAGTTTTTTTGCTACATTCTACAAAATCTAAAGAGAGTGATTGCAGGCACATTGTCAAAATTTTAAATGTGGCAGAACTTCTGACAAGATGAGTTTTTTTGTGTGAGATTATAGCAAATTCTCGCATGTTTTGATACCCTAGTTATACTAGTAAAGGCATAATCACTGAGGGAGTGTCTGTGAAGACAATAAGCTTAGTCTCAATTATTTCAGTGAAGTATTCAATCTTTGAGGAAGAGGTTCTCAATCTAAGCATAATAGCATTTCTTTGTATCTCTTGTTCTTAAATAAAGGACAGCCTCTGAAAGTTAGACTAGTACTAAAAATAAACAACATCTCTTTTAACTTCAGATTTTAAAGCTCTGATCTCTTACGCGACTTACTGGCAGCATACTATTGCAAGATCCTCTGTAATTCATGTCAGCCCCAGGATGCTGTCACTGCTGCTATGGTTTGGGCAGACAAGCGAGTAAAGAATGATGTTGCCTACAGCATATAACTTGCTTTACATTGTATTCTACATTACCACAGAGAATTGGAAGTCATAGTTCTATTAAATTCAAGATGTAAGTTTGCATACTCATAAATTATGTAAATGACTCAGTGCAGAAAATATTTGAAGAGGCCAATTAATAATGAAGGACAGTTTAAAAAAAAAAAAAAATCATATGTTATTAACAGTTCTGAATACCAAATTAGTCAATAAGTTCTGAAATCAAAAGCAAGCAAATTAAATATCACCAGATATTTATATCCATTTGCTAAAGAACACTTTGGAAAGAATAGCTTCAGAATGTACACAGAACAAAACCAAAAAATAAGAAAAAAATAGCAAAAAAAAATTTATACCACAAAAATACTATGCTTTTAGGCATATTGAAAAAGAAAAATAAATAATTACTCCTGTTGTACTGTTCCTGTTCAAAGCTTTTTGTAGGAAATCTAGCTTTCTATAAGTCTTTTATATAACAATGATGTCATTATGTTATTTTACATTGTAATGATGATGTGTTGTAAAGAATTTTGATGTCATTACAGCAAGGAAACAGATGATGCAATTAAGACCACCAAATGATATTCCATCCTTCTATATTCATACATTCTGTGTAAATTTCTAATAACTTGTGAAGTATTTATTACATAAGAAGAAGACTGGTAATAACAGTAGGACAATTGCAATGCTGCAAGATACACATTGTCAAAGAAACTGAAACATTATTTGTTCCTCTTAGACTGCAAACAAAATGATCTTATTTGTTTTGCCTCCAAATTTGCATGATGAGGAGAGGAACTACAGCTAAATTAGGCTATTGGAAGATTTCAACTAGAGTTTTCAATTAGTAATAAAAATAAACAGAGCAGACAACAAGATATATGAGTTTAAATGAAATCTATAACACTTTACATACACTATGAAATACATTTTCCCCTATAGGAAAGAAATAGGACTCACAAATTGATTGAATGCTACTAATGTAAATAAGTTAATTCATGCTTTTTCCAGTATACCCAACAATTTGTTAGAGTGATTCCAGTCAACTTTCTGCCTTAACACAAAACTTAAGCTGTACTGAAACTTACTCCAAATTTTTGGTCTCAAAACTGATTTCAGTGTTCATTGAGTGATACAGGTTTGTCTTTGAACCCTATGAAAGTTGTGTTTATAAACGAAGGGATAATCTACAAAGACAAATGTGAGACTCTTTAGTTCTTATGATCTTAAATCATGGAAACTACATCTAAGGTTTTTAGATGAATTTATAAAACAGAATAATTATAGGATGAATCATTAAATATTATGCATGTGTGTTAAATATTTTGTAGGTGACCACTGTAAGCAAGCATTTTTATCACTGTTGTTATATCTACAAGTTTTTACTTGTAGAAAAGTGGGGAATCTCTTATTAAATAGTGACACAAGGAATAAAGATTATTATTTTATACTTTTAATAATTTCCACCACTGCTAGTAACCTTTCTGTTTAGATAATTCTATTAATACTAATAGTTCTGTGAGACAAATATGTCAGTTTACCTTGAGTGAATTAAGGCTTAATAATTCTTACATTCCCTGAAGGCCACTGATCTCTAAAGAGTAAGTCAGTAATTGAATGTTGCAGTTACTACAGTCCCCAGTTTCTAAAAACACATGATTCACTTTCTTCAACTACCATGAGTGTGAGTGTATCTTAACTCTTAACTACACTTGCAATAACTTTAAATCCATCAGAAAAATTAAAAAATAAATAAATAAATAAATAAAAATAAAAATAAAAATCACAATACATACATACATAAATTCAAATTCATGAAAGTTATAGTACGAGGACAGTTCACTTACATAGTGCTATTGTTCTACAAGTAGTATAATATAATCTTATTTAGTAGAGTTGAATAAATTTTACAGTAACATTGGCATAGATGCACAGTTTACATAGATACATTTACATATATACATTTGCATTTACATTTCAGGGCTGCAGATATGAAATTTGCTGAGAAAGTGCCCCATGTCAGATTACAGTCAGCTCCAGGCTAACCAGCTGCTGCTGGTCAGAGATGAGCCATGAGTGACTCCGCTTGTACCTTCTGGAGAGTAGATTTATGAAAGAGAATAACTACTGAGCAACAGCAACTGGGAGAGATAAGTGAGAAATGGAAGAGAAACAGACCTGCAGCTGTTGGAGTGATGACTGAGGACATGCACACTGTGGGAAGCCAACTTTAAACCAGCTTGAGATGGACAGTATCCTGTGGGAGGCACATTGAACCAGAGCAGGGAAAGAGAAGGAAGATGAAGGAGTGGCAGATGAGAAGGCATTATGGAGTCACTGCAACCCCCATTCCTACTCCTCCCTGGTGTGGGAGGGAAAGAATTTAAAACAGGGTGAATTGGGTGAAGGGCTGCTTTCCTTTCAGCTTTTACTGCTCTATTCTGTTTTAAATAGGAAATAACTTGTTCAATCTCCTTTGTGTTGTGTCTGTTGTGCCCGTGATTTAATTGGTGAGTTATCTCCCCATCCTTATCTGAAGGCCTTGACTTGTGGAATCAAACTCCATAACCAGGAAGTAGTTATAAAGCAGGTATGTTTAATGAAGGATGCACATACACCCTGGTGCAAGGGGGATAGCTCCACCTCACTTGCACACCGTTAGGATAAAGCGTGCAACAGATATAGGCTGAACTAATACATAATCAATAGTTTGCAGGAATTTGTATACAGAATCACAGAATCACAGAATCACAGAATTATAGGGGTTGGAAGGGACCTCTAGAGATCATCGAGTCCAACCCCCCTGCCAAAGCAGGCTCCCTACACCACGTCGCACAGGTAGGCGTCCAGGCGAGTCTTGAATATCTCCAGAGAAGGAGACTCCACCACCTCCCTGGGCAGCCTGTTCCAGTGCTCCGTCACCCTCACTGTAAAGAAGTTCTTGCGCACATTCGTGCGGAACTTCCTATGCTGGAGTTTCAGCCCATTGCCCCTAGTCCTGTCCCCACGCACTACTGAAAAGAGACCAGCCTCGCCACTATAGCTCCCACACCTCAGGTATTTATAAACCTGGATCAAGTCCCCTCTCAGCCTTCTTTTCTCAAGGCTAAACAGACCCAGTTCCCTAAGTCTCTCCTCGTAGGGGAGATGGTCCAGGCCCTTCACCATCTTTGTGGCCCTCCGCTGGACTCTTTCCAAGAGATCCCTGTCTTTTTTGTACTGGGGAACCCAGAACTGGACACAGTATTCCAGATGAGGCCTCACCAGGGCAGAGTAGAGGGGGAGGATCACCTCCCTTGACCTGCTGGCTACGCTCTTTTTAATGCACCCCAGAATGCCATTGGCCTTTTTGGCTACAAGGGCACACTGCTGGCTCATGGCCAACCTGTCGTCCACCAGGACGCCCAGGTCCCTCTCAGCAGAGCTCCTCTCCAGCAGGTCTTCCCCCAACCTGTACTGGTGTATGCAATTATTTCTACCGAGATGCAAGACTCTACACTTGCTTATGTTAAACCTCATCCGGTTTCTTACTGCCCAGCTCTCCAGTCTGTCCAGGTCTCTCTGAATGGCTGCACAGCCTTCAGGCGTGTCAGCCAATCCTCCCAGCTTCGTGTCATCAGCAAACTTGCTGAGGGTGGCCACTATCCCCTCATCAAGGTCGTTGATGAAGATGTTGAACAAGACTGGACCCAGCACAGACCCCTGGGGGACACCACTAGTCACAGGCCTCCAGCCAGACACCGCACCGCCAATGACAACCCTCTGCACTCTGCCAGTCAGCCAATTCTCGATCCACTTCACCGTCCACTCATCTATCCCATACTTCCTCAGCTTTGTTATAAGGATGTCATGGGGACCGTATCAAAAGCCTTACTGAAATCAAGGTAGACTACATCTACCGCTCTCCCCCCGTCCACCCAGCTAGTGACATCTTCATAAAAGGCCACCAGGTTGGTCGAGCACGACCTCCCCTTGGTGAACCCATGCTGAGTACTCCTGATAACCTCCTTTTCTCCCAGTTGTCTGGAGATGGCATCCAGCACAAGCTGTTCCATCACCTTCCCTGGGACAGAGGTGAGGCTGACTGGCCTATAATTACCCGGGTCATCCTTCTTGCATATACATATACATACATATTCATTACATTCCTGAGACCTCATTAGCATACAGTCCCTCCCTCCTTGCGCATGCGTAGTGAGTTGTGGGGATGGTCGTGGGATGAAGGCTCATCATCTTCCTCGCGAAGGCTCATTGTCTTCCTCACTGTAAACTTTCGACCTTGCAGGAGGGGCACCCCCCAAACTGGTTCCAGCTTGCTCTGTGGACATCTAATCACCTTACTGTTCTCGGTCTGTTCCACCCTTATCTTCATGGCCTTCATCCTCTTGTTTTCTCAAACTTAGTGTCTGCATTTCCCCCTCTCTCTGCCTCCCCTTAACATAAACTATCTATCTGTAACTACCCTTTGTCTTAGTGAGGCCCCTTTTCCCTTTCTGTAGCAAAGTGTTCCCTTTTCATCTGCTATGGGGTCATTTTCCACTATTCAGCCTGAGCTCTTTTTCATTGCATTCCCCACTCCAACCTGCCCTCCTGTCCCCTTGCCCCACCAGCCCTGCTGAAGAAGTGTACTGAGAAAACTGTGTGGTAAAGCTTAGCTGACCTCTGATGTTAAACCACCACTCTCCTAAGCAGAGCTCCTGGGAACAAACTGGATCTTGAGAGAGGGATCGATTCTCAGTTAACATTTGAGCTAAGGATTGGTAATGCTTAAGATCATGTTTGTCCTGAGGTTGTTTTAGCTGTATAGCACTAAAGACAAGAAAGACCAGTACCTGCAAGTTTTCTTTACATTGTCCCATTTACTACAGTAGATGTCAAATGTACTCAGCCATAGCTGAAAAACTCATCTTTTGAGTCAATCAGACCGTTTGCTCCTTACTGTATTCATGCTTATCCATGTAACTATTCTTGCTGGACTGTTATTGATCAGCATTTATCCTGGGGATGGAGATACTGATAACACCAACTACTACAGCTCTCCTTCAGACCTTTTTTGTTTACGTAGAAGCAAAACTATTTTTTTATGCTTTATGTTTTGTTAGAAAAATAACTGCATGACAATTTTTGACAAACTTTTCAGTTCTGTATTTTTGCCGTTGGTATGAAAAGAGATTCTAAAGAAAAGAAAGAATTTTTACAAGTCTATAAAATGCTTCTGAATCTATTGAATGTATTCTTCTTTTCATTTCAGTATGTTTTTCTTCCAAAATAGGTTTTATTATTAGTCACTGAAGGAGATTTTATGTAGAAACTGATGTTTTAATCAATTTCCTAATATGTCTTTTTCTTAATGTCTAAAAAAAAAAAAATAAAAATGAAAGCTATACTACCTAAAAGTATGGGAATCAGAAATCCATTTAAAATTTCGTGAGAAAACTAATAAACTCTATACAGCTCATCAGAGCACAGACTGAGAAATCATAAATAGTTTCAGTATTGAGGCTCCAGGCAAAACTGTGGTCCCGTATCAGTACAAAACTTTACAGGAACAGAACATCAAAATAAAGGTTTCCAAACTGTTGCAAAGTAAGACAGTAAGATGTTGCACTGATTTCTTGAATAGTATGATTGAATGAAGACAGATCTGTTCTCTGAACATAGAGGTTTTCATTCAAGATTTTCCATTCACAAATGTTTTTATATGCACACCTATCTTACAGTTCTGTAGAGAATTTAGTTGATCTCAGATTAAATTTAATCTTCAAAAATTACAGTGTCTTTTAATTTGGTCCTAGACACAAATATAGGCACAGTAACAAATTTAAGTAGACAGATCTTCTGCAAAGGTTTGACTAGTATTAATACACTCAGAATTTTTATCCAGAAGTAGCTTCCCAATGTGGTTTAAAAACAACTTGCATAGATGGCATTTTCATTCTTGTCTGAATACAGATCTGGCTTCAGCTCAGTCAAATTTTTCTCTTTATTACTTTCACTACCCACAGTAGGAATGTGGAATTTCAAGATTGAAGGATTTCAGTGGCAGATGGAATCAATCCACGCTCTTCCAGCTTTTATGGGTAGCTTAGAAAAGTGTGATATACTAACCTCACTTTCTTCCAAACATAAACAAGCTCATAAAACTGAATTATTTTAGTTAGTTTGTATTTATAAGTTTCTGTCATCTCTGAACCACTCTTACTTACTGTCTGCTGGAAAGTAATTCATTCCAAAATATAAGTTGCTTTTCAGATAAAGTTTAAGTAATTGAGCTAAAAACTATTTGATCCTTGTCTCAATTTCATAGTAAGAAACACTGAAATGCCTGCTTGGAAGTCTTACAGACCATCAGCAATGAATGTTTAGAAATTAGAACAGAAATGTTATGAATTATAATCCTCTTGTTTGGAAAATGTCTACATGAAAATGCCTACTCGTCAGTGTTCAATATGGTCTGTTCTCTGCGAGAGTAATTGCTTTAGTCATTGGACTTTCACTTCTATCAGGACCTGCTGATGATCTGGTAGAACACTATGACCCCTGGTGCTGAAGTGTTCCCATATATCAATGACATTGCTCTAAAAACTGCACTGTATATGCAGGAAAGATAAGATAGTAATAAATGTACATCAAGAAACACTTGAGTGAAGAATTACTTTAGTTTGTGAGTATGTCAAAATAACTTCTTAGCATATCAAACTCAATCCTGGTATCTTGTTTCAGACATTGTGTGCTTGTTTGCAGATGCTGTGTTGCAATACTTTTTATCAAGCAGGTAGATGACTAATGAAAAGACATTTACCAGAGATACAGACTGGCATTTTCATCTGCAGGAAGCAATCCTGTAAAAATCTTAAAAAATAGATTCAGACTCCTACTTTACATCATCAAACGTGCTGCATGTGGGAGTCTTCTTGATGCTATAGGTGTTATGTGTGGGTGGACTCAGACTTTTTACACATAGGTGGATGTGAGAAAACAGTTTCAGCAAATCATTAGAGATGAATTCTAACTAGTTTAGAGTTTTGCTCTTCATTTATCTCATTTCTTTTGTTTCAACTGGTTTAATCATTACATTTCAAAAAGAGCTGCTAATGCTTTCTAGCTTTCTAAGAAAACTGAAGAACTCAGGTGAAATTTAAACTTTTCTTTGTTATGCATTTTGCTGCATATAAGCAAAGAACTGCAAACCATTACTTTTTACAAACCATTTCAGTAAGATTTTAGTGAGCGAATTAAGCAAAAAGGATGTCCAGTGCTACTTTACCTTCAAAAAAACAAAAAATCAAAACAAACAAAAAATCCCCACTGAACTCCTCAGACTTACTTACTTTCTGCTTTCTACTGACATGTACTGATCTATCTGGAAATTATTGTATTATCTGAGTTGTCCTATTTATATACAGACAAAAATATTTGCCTATTTTTTTATTTTTTTTTTTACTGTTTTAGGATTCATACTATACAACAGTTACATCTGTTTGCTGAAGTCTTTTCAAGGGCATTGACAAGTGCATTTCTTTGGCACGTGGTGTGAAAAATACAATAAAATTAAAACTATATGACACAAAATAAATTAAGCAAACATAAATCTAAGTGATATTTTCCGTTGTTCTTTTTACTTCATAAAAAACAGTCACTTATTTTCTTAGACATGTAAAACTTACTTGACTTACTGTAAATGTATACACATATTTCTTTTAACTGATAACAAGGATGATAAGCACCATCAGAGAACTGACAATTATTTAAAGTGTGATTAGTTACTCAGCATTGTACAAGTAGGCCCTGGATTAGGTGCAGTACTAGAACAGAAGAGACAATAGCAAAAACTAAATTGAGCAGAAAACAGCCCAAAGAAGATGAATGATGTCTAGAAAAAGTTAAATGTAAATAGGAAAGGAATCCAGACATGTAAAGCAGATCCAAGCACTTTCTGAAATTTCTTTCAACTGAGAATACCATTTTCATATATTCATCATTTTTCTGTATGTTCTCCAATGAATATATATTCTTGTTGAAATCTCCAAGCAAAGAACAAATATTTATTTATGATTGTCTTTTTTTGTTGGTGTTGGTGTTGTTTTTGTTTGTTTGTTTTATCAGAGTAAGGTAGATAGTCAATGTTTTATGATTCTGAATAATCATAAAGTTATTCTGGTTCACTTCAAATAGTTCACAGCTCACGGTGAAATGTTCTCTGATGTTTACTGACTTAGTTTGCCCTGACTTCTACAAGACTTTTCCATCAGCAATATCATGTGTAGGTTTGATTTAGCAATTGTGGAGACCATATCAAGTTCTCCTGTACACAATACTGGTTTTGGATCATGATTCATATACATAGATTTCTTTCCGATTTTCTTATGTTTCCTCTTTAACTATTTTTATTTATGTAGATTTGTGTAATGTTTCTCCTTTCCTGCTTTCAGGCATACCACTTCTGCTTCTTTTCTTTGCCTCAGTTAGATTTTTAACATCTGTAGCAAATTAAAATTAAATAACCACGTGAAGATCAAATGGACTAAGAAATCAGAACACTTTAATAACAGAAATTTTCAATTTCACAAATTATACAACTTCCCTGTTCTGCATGAGATGTGATACAGTCCAGAAAACAGCTGAGTGGGCAATTTTAGTAGTTCCATCTTATACTACACTATATAATGCCTAGTTGAGAATGCCCTGAGCCATCTTTAAATGGGCTACTTCATCTTCGTGGCAGAAAGTAGGGTAAAACAAAATTGCTAAATCTGTTCCCTGTGTAGGACTGGAACTCTTCATGACTTTTTCTTCCATTTTATTATTGTCTTTTGCTAAACGATGACAACTATCACAACGTTCAGAGAGCCTGGCATTTCAGAGAGGAAACTGAATAGCAGAGTTGAAAGACAAGCAATTCTTCTTAGTGTGATTACTGTAAGAATAGTAAATGCAGAAATTATGACCCCTGTAGGAGTCAAAGAAGGAATATACATACACAGTAGTGTATATTCCAACATCTACAAATGTTATAATTTTGTATCAGACAATGACAAGAATCTATCTGAGGAGTCATAAGCCAGGCCAAATTGACTTTGTAAGAGCTAACAATAATCTATTGGCACCACTTTTATTTGTCTCTTGATTACATTGCATTTCAAATTAAATTGAAAGGTCTTGCTTGCTGCAATATTTTTCTTGTGTCAGAAAATTCATGAACACTTGAGGCACTTCATGAACCTGGGTAGCCTGGTCTAGTGATTGGTGACCCTGCATGTAGCGGGAGGGGTGAAATTTGATGACTGTTGAGGTCCTTTTCAACCCAGACCATTCTATGATTCTATGATGTATATCCATCGAGGATTTGAAAGACAGTCTTCCTAATAGGCTGTCATCATTTTGTCACTAGAAAGTCAGAAAGACTATGCAAAGTGGGCTACAGATTCTAGACAACTTTGCTTGTCCCTGCACTGCACGTCATTATATGGTACAGGCAAGTTCTTAAACCTGGCCAGTGCTGGAAAGTCGTTTATTTTCTCATAAATTGAAATGCAAGTTGATGAAGTTTCTGTACTGAGATACAAATCACTTACTCTTTTGGAATTACTGATCTGGCAGCTTCCCTTTTAGTCTGCCACAGGCTTCTCTTCATGGGCTACTCTTCCAGCTTGGGGCTTGATTCTGCAAGGCTCTCTACGGACAATGACTTGCTTTGGGCTACATCGACTTACATAATCATAGAATCACTGCATCACAGAATGGTTTAGGTTGGAAGTGGTCTTAAAGATCGTCAAGGTCTAACCTCCTGCCATGGGAAAGACTGCCAGTCACTAGATGAGTCTGCCTAAGACCTCATACAGCCTGGCCTAGAACACCTCCAGGCATGGAGCATCCACAGCTTTACCTGCTGTAATGTGTGCTCCTCCATGGGCTGCTCATGGAAGTCTGCTTCATGTTGATTCCCATGAGCTGCAGGGGAACAGTTTAAATGATAACTATGCATTTTTATTTTTATTTTTATTTTTATTTTTATTTTTATTTTTATTTTTATTTTTATTTTTATTTTTATTTTTATTTTTATTTATTTTTATTTTTATTTTTATTTTTATTTTTATTTTTATTTTTATTTTTATTTTATTTTTATTTTTATTTTTATTTTTATTTTTATTTTTATTTTTATTTTTATTCTTATTTTTATTTTTATTTTTATTTTTATTTTTATTCTTATTCTTATTTTTATTTTTATTTTTATTTTTATTAATTAGAAAGTGTATTTTCCTTGTTTTTGACAGATATTTTGTAAGTGAAATTAATGAGTGTGTTTTTCATATAAAACTCAACTGCATTTGTTTACAAATACAGATAAGTGATTCTCTAGAGGAGAGATAATGTACTCAATATAAGAAGAATTAGCAGCATCTTTTCTACTGATGCGCTGCACAGCCTTTTGTTCTCTCCCTCTCTCTCTTTTTTTTTTTTTTGTTGTTGTTGTTGTTGTTGTTGTTGTTGTTTCCTTTCTTGGTAGGTTCACTGTTAAAACAGGTACTTTTTTACCTCTTATCAAAGGATGTACTCATAAGAAAAAAAAATAGTATTGAATACTAGAACATCAAACATGCAAGGCAACTGAAGTTCTGGGGCATTAAAATCTAAACTGCACACACATATAACTTCAGAGGAATTGCCATCTAGGGACTGGTGGAAAGGAAGAGAAAGTACGGATCTTGCTTACAAAGAAGTGAAATAACCCAGACAGCCATGACTAATGCTGAGATAAAACAGTCATTCAATTAAAAGAATTAAGAAAGGAAAACTCCTTCATATCCTGTACCTGGTCCAAATATTTCCCCTGTCTCTCATGCTCCCCTTGAGATTTCTCTTGTCTAGAAGCCTCTACAAAGCAGACTACCCCATGTTAAAATACAAAAACATTGTATTCTCAAAGCAACAAGGAGAATCTATTTGCATTCCTAGCATGGTTAATAAGCAATGTAACCCAGCAACCAAAGAGAGAAATTACATTGTGATCATATGAAAGAGGATTTTCCTACCTTCGGACTTTGCAAATCTCCTCCACTGGAAGGAAAAAAATAAAGATTTGCATAGCACAGCAGAAGTAAATGCTTTGATTATAATAAGTAAATTATATATCGCTTTATTGTCACTATATACAGCTTCAAGCAATCAGACTACTGCTGCTAAGCTGCTCTTTCAAATAGCAAGTACATTTGTTTTACAACAACTGTGGGGCAAACTTTATCAGTTAATATTTCTTCTTTTGCTTTCCAGAGGGAAAAGAAAATACAGAGGAAAAATAAAGGAAGCAAGAAAACATAGAAAACACTATGCTATTAAATACATTTTTATTTTTATTAACCAAAATATAAATTTGTAACTGGTATCAGTATGAGTACGCAAAAAGAGAGTAAAAAAAATATGGTGTAATAAAAGGAGTTCAAAGGAACCAGATGTTATACTACAGTTATCACATTCTTCAAGTGGTGTTCAGCAGCTACTTGTACAAGCCTGAATGAGTCTGAGGAGATAATATAAATAGATGCCAAGCACTAAAATCTCTGACTGACTGACGTTTTGGCAGTTACCAGTAGATGGCTGCAATTTCTAGTTACTGAAATCACTCACTGAGAACTACTCTGCTCCACACAATTGCTGGAAATGAACCAACAAGTAGTTGTTTATTGAAGGCTGTTATTGGACATGTCCTGGCTACACAACAAGAACATATATATCCAAAAAGATGGAAATTTGTAGATTTCATACATGTTGTTCACTTGTTTTAGTGTTCAGTAGATATTTATAGTCTCTGGTTTTCAAAGGCCCTTCCTATTCTCCTCTTATGTTTGTCATGAATTCATCTAGATATACATAAAACCTAAATTTCTGTGTGACTTCTTAGGTTTTTGAAGTGTACTTTGTCCATGCTTCAGTATCACTCCAGCTGCTGGGAAGTTGTGATGTGTCAAAAAAAGAAATTAACTGAAGAGAGCATAGTGAGATCTTACTAGGGATGGACAGAAAACAGTTACATTCTCCAAAAGAATACAATACAATAATCAAATAACTAGTTAGGGTGGCAGTGTGCATAAGGCATAGCTGAGATTGTACACAATGTTTATGATTCTGTTTTCCTGATAAATTATCATACATTCTTAAAAAATTTATCTCGTGTTCTGTCCCACACATTATCCAAACTGATGGATAAGCTTTTAGGATGGTAATTATAATGGAATCTACATGCAAGCTATGGAACTGAGCACACTCAGTTTTACATTATGAGAACACTTTTCTGCTAAGCAGCTCATAGCCACTTCTCATTATTTTTTGTGTTTTGAACAGAGGGAAAAAAACACTGGGGGAAATACTGTCTTAAAACCAAAGAGACACCATCTGGTATCCAAAGGAGACTGTTGTGGTTTAACCTGGCAAGTAGCTGAATACTGCACAGCCTTTTGCTCACTCCCTCTCCTTCCAGTGGGATAGGAGAGAGAATTTATATATATAAATTATATATATATATGTATATATATATATATATAATAAGTATATAGATAGATAAATTTGAGATAAAAAATATTATAAATATTTACTAAAACAGAAAAGAAAGAGATAAATAACAGTACTGATAAATTGCTAACCATAAGCCAACAAATGCCTAGACAGTTCCTCAACAGCAGGCCCTCTATGGTTCCATGATTCTGTGATTTTATGTACTTGGTCAAGTTCAAAGGGAGACAGATGTGACCACTAGCTATGCATTGTAGGCATATGTTAGGTAACAGTTGGACCACATGAGAGCTGATAGTGACCAGACAAACTTCTAGGAGAAGGATAAAGAGGCTGTTTGAAATAAGTTTATTCAGGAAAATAAATAAATAAATACATAAATCTGATGCCTCTGATATATATATATATATATATATATATACACACACATACATACATACATATACATATATATATATATATTACAATTTACCATATTAAACCTAATTATTAATTGATTAACTATCAGATTTTGCTGAAGAAAGATTGTAAGATATAGGAATGAATGGTCTTTGTTTTTATTTCTAACTGCTGGGGAAAAGAAAAAAAAAAAGAAAAAAAAAAAAAAAAAAAAAGGCTACTCTTGAAATCCCTAGCAGAAGAATTGTTTTCAGAAATAAAAAAAAGTATTGGGATTGGGAAACTAATTTGCTCATAAATTGAACCTCAGCATATCTACTGTACCATCTTCTTTGAAGGTAATCCTTTAAAACTGCTCTTCTTGTCACTAGTGTTAGAACTTGCATTATCACCCTCAGATCTAATTCTTCCTTAAAAGAATGAGTTAATCTTTAGAAACATGTTGTATTCTCTAATTTTTGAAGTTATGAAGCTCTCATTGAGAGGATTAAACTAACATTTTATATTCATTTTTAGAGCACATAATAAAATAATGTCAATATATTTGATTATATATCCAAGAATTCGATCACAATGCTGTCACTGTGTCACTGTAGTTTTAGATCAGTATGCAAATAAATTAATAAAGTAATTAATAGCACCATATTTTCCTTTAGTAGTGTTGTGTTTTTGTTTTTTGTTTGTTTGTTTGTTTGTTTGTTTGTGAACCATTATTTTCATTTTCTTCTCTGCCTCATCTGTAGTTTCATTGCTGACTTTATCGAAATAATTCAGATTGGGGTTTCTTTGATTTAAGGATATTTACTTTCCCCTGGAAGATTCTTTGTGTAAGATTCAATAGTTGCAATAAACTGAATCTTCACTTTTGACTTCAGGAGTGCACTTGTGAAGAATCATTAAAAAGAGGTAAATGTCATGACATAAGCATACTACAGCATTCAGTTTTGCTGATAATATGTGAAGAAAAGGATGTCTGCTGTGAGGCAAGAATTAAAACAGCTATGTTGAAATTTGTGCCAAAGACAGCTGGAGCTTTGCTATCTTCCCTCCATAACCAGTATTTCTATGAATAAAATAATTTACAGTGTTATATATACTATATTTACAGTATACAGTGGGCAGGACTTGGTATATGAGTAGCAAGCTAAATTGCAAGGATATTCTATGAAAGAAGAAGCTACATCCACTCTTATGCAAAACAACTCTGTCAAATACAGAATGGTGACAATATTGTCAACTTTCCAAAAGATATATGAAACAAATATGCTCTAGTTTTTGTTGTTTCTGGTTTTGTTTTGTTTGGTTGGGTGGTTGGTTTTTGTTACAAATGATGTCTGAAATGGCATTCTGTATAGCTTTGTCTTTCTTCTGATGGAATTATTGATCAAGAAATGTTATGCTTGTTCTTACCCATCCCCCATAATCCCCATATGGCTGTTCAAAATATGCATGTCGATTATTCTACTAACTGTGGAAAAAGTAGTCTGAAACATTGTTAAATGAACTATTTTAAGCCTTTAAGCACAGTAGGTGGTTGAAGTGAGAATTAAAAATGCCATGTTCCTGAAACTCACACATTTTTAACATACTCCTTCAAAGTTAGCAATGATGGCAAGATCATTCGAGCCTTATGATATAGTTAATTGCTGCAATTTCAGACATTTCAGAGGTGAACAAGACCTTCATACTATGTTAATGAGAAGAATATTGATGGTGTTATACTTTTCATACTGGTTTGGAAAATATTTTTAACAATGATTTTGCAAGTTAACTTCTAACTTTTATCAGAGAGAGAAAATTTTGATTGGTGGTGACAGATTATCAACTACAGTAACTACAAGACTTTTAATTATTTCATGGAGTTTTCATACTGCTCTTCTCCCCCAACTAAACAATTCCAATTTAAAAGTTTCTTGGTTCTGTTTCTATTCAATCTTTCTACAAATGAAAGCTCATTTTCTACCTAAGATAATCTATTATCTTTTCAACCTGACACACTACTAAGCAAATTTATTTTTTCTGCTCACTGTAAGACTTATCTTCTTCTTCAAATTTCCACACTATTCAGCTTGCTTTCTCAACTTTTACCTCAAAAATAATTATCACAGAGGATTTTATATTCATATACTGAAAATAAAATATCATTTTGCTGAGTGTTATTGTGTCACTTCATATAGCATTCAAACTTATGATGTACTTCCCATTCCTTTATTGAATATATCAAATAAGATTATAAGACTTTAGGTGTTTTTTTTTTTGCTTTTTTGTTTTTGTTTTTGCTTTTGTTTTTGTTTGTTTTTTTCCTAAGACTCTTCAAAGAAGTAACAGAGGCTCCAAAACGCTAAGAGGAAAAAAGAGCAGTTTAAGACTGGTAGAGGATTAGTGATTTTTAGAATATTTTAAGCATTTTTCTTTCTGAGCAACTTACATCTTGGCTGAGGTGTTACTGCTAGAGAAAACAGGCTACTGCAAGATTTACTGGCTGGGTGCACAGTTAAAATTTTATTTTCTCTTGTCACAATCATACAAGGTAATTGTGAAAGTAATAGTGGCTTTGAAAAGGTGAGGTCAGATTCTCATCTGGCTCATGTATTTCTGGCTCATGTATTTGCCCCCGTGCCAGGACCAAACCAGAAGTTTGGGGAATGTTATGTCAAGAGGGAGCCCATTCCAAGTAAAATATACCAAGTGCGCTACATTTACTGCTCTGTAACTTTCTGTCATCACTACAGTCATTAACACAGAGTAACACTTGTTTATACATGGCTCTGTTCTGAAAGCCTCAGTCATGTATTTGTCTGGAGTATTTACTTGCATCTGTGCCAAGGCACTCAAGAGATGTGGTATTAGAATTTTTCTCCTTGCACACACTTTATAATAATGAGAATGATAGTTGACTTCAACTATCTGATGGATAAATCTAGTGATTGCCATAGTAATGACAAACCAAGCTGAAAGGGCTAAAGTGGCTGGTTTTTCTTAAGGTAATTAGCATCCTGGTACAAGCACATTAAGTCTGGCTTTAATGACAGTTCTGACGTTTTTTAGTATCTTGAGAAACAATCCTGTATTGGAGATGGCCATGACTATGTGTGTTCATGTTTACACATAACAGAAGGGAGATAAAAGAAAGCATAATAAACAAACAAACAAACAAAAACAGAACAAAACAGGAACAGAGAAATAGTGTGTCCATCTCTGGGATTCAAGGATAATCAGTAAAATCCATTCTGGCTGCTGCTGTGCAGGTATTCTATATTCTATACTCTCCCTGTGATGTACTGAGAGGGGAGTGCTCACCTGTGATCTATCTGCCTTCAGAATGCAGTTTGCATTTCCTGATGCCATTATTCTTAATGTTTGTCTTAAAGAGTCAAAAAACATTGCAGAAACCACATTTTGCAAGTCTTTCTGAAAATTAATACAGGACAAATGGCTAAACTAGGTGGTGATGATGGTTCTAGTAGGTGCTTATAAGACCTAGCCTGATTTGCAATAACTGACTAGGGGACCCCTCACCTAAGATTAATCTGGAACACAAGTCTTGCAGATGCATCAGGAAGAGCTTTACTCTGTGCTGGTAGCTTGTCAGCTTGGCATATGTAGGATCTCTTGGAAAGAATCCAGCGGAGGGCCACAAGGATGGTGAAGGGCCTGGAGCATCTCCCCTACGAGGAGAGACTTAGGGAACTGGGTCTGTTTAGCCTTGAGAAAAGAAGGCTGAGAGGGGACTTGATCCAGGTTTATAAATACCTGAAGAGTGGGAGCCATAGTGGTGAGGCTGGTCTGTTTTCAGTAGTGCGTGGGGACAGGACTAGGGGAAATGGGCTGAAACTTCAGCATAGGAAGTTCCGCACGAATGTGCACAAGAACTTCTTTACAGTGAGGGTGACGGAGCACTGGAACAGGCTGCCCAGGGAGGTAGTGGATTCTCCTTCTCTGGAGATATTCAAGACCCTCCTGGACGCCTACCTGTGCAACGTGTTGTAGGGAGCCTGCTTTGGCAGGGGGGTTGGACTCGATGATCTCTAGAGGTCCCTTCCAACCCCTACAATTCTGTGATTCTGTGATTATATTTAAAAGAACACCATTATCTGCTCTAATTTATTATTTTGAATTCTAATTAAGCCTGTCTTCAGATATAATATGTTTCCCATGTCTTTTGGCATGCCCAATTAAGGTAAAAAGTCAGATAGCTCTACCTCAAAGCTTAGGCCAATATGAGGTAATTTGACAGATTTAAAAAAGATAAGTGAGCAACGTGCTTCACAGGAAAAATCATTTTACCCTTGCCTCAATCATTTTAGAATGTTTAAGTCCTAAACAATCATAAATGATATATTTAACAGCAAGAGTCACTTATATTTTCCCATCTTGATCAAGAACAAGAATGTTTAATGTAAGACACAAGCAGGCACCACAGTTCTTAATGTTCCTTAAGCTATTGTGTTTGTATCTGGAATTAATTCTGGACAGTGATTCACATCTTATGAATAAGGTTTCATCACAGAAGTATTTTGGAAGGTTTCTGTTGTTGCCATTGTTGTTTGCTTGTTTGTTATCTTAATTGCTGTTTCTAGTTGCAATCTAAGGTGTACAGTTTGACTTAAATGCACAAGCAACTACATTTCAATTGGATATGATTTCAGTAACAAAATGTCTTGCAAAATAGGGCAATGGGAAAAATTTCAACAAATTGCATTCAGAATGTGCCCAAATAATATTTAAGTAAAACTTTAAAATTTCAGTGATCTGAAACAACAACATTGTTGTTGTTTTTTGCTTTTTTGTTTTTTTGTGTTGTTCTCCCCCCCCCCATTTATAATGAGAGAATATGAGAAATTAAATTCACTTAGTCTGTAGAACACAACAGAAAGTCTAAGAAGTCCACTGCTGTCTGAAAATATAACAAAAAAATTATAGAAGTAATCATATAAATTCAATCAGTTCTACTTTCCAATTCCACAGAAATTCTGACAGCATATATTTTTCATGGTAGGTATTTGATAAGCAAAATGTTAATAAAGTTCTTGAATTTACTGCTAAGCACACTTGATATTAAGATCTTATTAATATGGACTGTCCTTCATACTTAGTGGCAGAAATATCATCGATCCAGTTAATGTATACAGAAAGGAAAAAAAAAAAAAAAATCAAATATGTATCTACACACTTCAAAAGTCTTTCTCAGTAGTTCTCTTTGTTTATCTTTTCATTTCTTCATTCTTTCCTGATATTTCTCCTCGAAAGTGTGTATACACACTGGACAAAGAAAAATACTAAAGTACACTGACATTATTTGCTCATTCATCTAAACTTCTAAGTGAAGCTCTGTAGTTCTTGTAGGATCATGTCTATGAATAAATGTCTTTCTTTATAATGGTGTCTCTTAAACACTGAACTGCAGTTATACTCAGCATGTTTTCTTGTGGGAGCAATCAGTTTTTTGTGTACCTTACTTTTACATACTGAAACCAACAAGGAAGATCTATTATTCAGCTTTACCATAGAAAGAAGACAGCAACAAACATTACTCTTTCCTGGGAGCTGTGTGCTTAAAATTTAGACAACACTGTATTTTCTTGCTCTAGTAGCTTGGATTGCGAGTCTTTAACAAGAGAATTGTTTTTTATTCTCACTCAGGGTAGTATCAATTAATTAATCCCTATCAATAATAACACAGTTCTTACAACAGCGTATTATATGTTGTTTCTTCAGTAAGAATTCCAGTCTGAATTAAAACAATGCATCAACTCTCACAAGGAATTCAGAGTATGCAGCTACATCAGAGAATGAAAAATAAACAAAGTGAAAGTGTTTTATGTCATGCTGCAGTTCTGATAAGAGTATATATTTATTTCTACAGATTCTGAATTCACACTATGAACGTTTACTTAATTGTTTGTTCTTTTTCCAAGTAAAACTTTTGACATTCAATGAATTCTTAGCATTTCACTGGATATATTACTATTGTTTGTCATTATAAGTATGGTAAAGTAGCAGAATTCAAAGTTTTCTATGATTTTTTTTTTTTTCAAAGTTCTCAGGGAAGAAAAATTCCATTACTGAAACACATTCAGATGTGTGAAATGTCCTGCAGAATCTGTATATATATATAGATTATATATATATATATACATATATAGAAAATCTATATTATAATTATGTATTTTTATTTTGGTAGTGCTTATGAACTGTTTATTACATTCTTTAACAAACCATAACAAAGATTTTCAATGAAATTCTGGGATTTTGAAAGACCTTTACAAAAGACAAAAAGGGAAAAAAAAAAAAGAAAAAGGAAAATGAAACAAGAACACATGAAAAAAAATCTAAATAAAAGTAAAGTAATGTTTGCTGAGATTACAATACATGCTTTTATCAACATCAATCATCATACAATCATATAATGGCTTGGATTGGAAAGGACCTTAAAAATCATCTACTTCCAACCCCAGTGCCTCAGCCAAAAAAGCTCCATCCAAACTGGCTGTGAACACCTCCAGTGGTGAAGCACCTCCAGCCTTTCTGGGCAACATGTTCCAGTTCCTCACCATCACTGAAGCAAAGAATTTCCCCTTAACATAAGATAAAACTACATTTTTTCCTTTACAGATATTCCCACTTATTCTATCACTATCAGCCCATGTAAAAATTGGTTTCTATCTTTCTACAAGCTTCCTTTGAGCACTGATATGCCTTAATAAGGTGTCCTCAAAGCGTGCTCCTCTCCATGCTGATCAAGACCATCTATCTCAACCTCAATAAAAGACAAAAGTATCCTGGGATGCATCAAAAAAATAGTGGTCGGCAGGGAGAGGGAGGTGCTAGTCCCCTTCTATTCTGCCCTCATGATACCTCATCTGGTGTGCAGGCCTGGGGCCACCAGCATAAGAAAGATGCATAGTTGTTGGAGTAGATCCAGAGGAGATCCTCAAAGATCATCAGAAAACTGCGGCTTATAAACAGGAGGGAGACTGACTTTTTACATGGTTTGATAATAATAAGACAAAGAGGAATATCTTCAAACTAAAAGAGGGGAGATTTAAGTTAGCTGTTATGAAGAAATTACTCAGAGTGTGATGAGGTACTGGAACAGATTGCCCTGAGAAGCTGTGGATGCTCCACCCCTGGACACATTCAAGGATAAGTTAGATGGATCTATAGGTATCTTAGTCTAATGGTTGACAACCCTGTTCATGTCAGGGAGATTGGAACTACAAGGTCTTTAAGATCTATTCCAACTATTAAGATTTATTCCAACTATTAAGATCTATTCCATAATTCTATGATTCTGTGATTATCCAGATGTTTGGATGACATCATAAAATCATAGAATCTTTTGAGTTGGAAAGGACATTTAAACGTCATCTGGTCCAACTTCCATGCAATGAATCTGGACATTTACAGGTATATCATGTTGCTCACGGTTTAGACCAGACTGATGCTGAATGTCTCCAAGAATGGAGACATTCTAATGGAGACACAGTATCTCAAGGTGTCAGTGATTTACAGGCTGGTTCAGCCCGGTTCCATGACTAGCAGGGTGAAGGAATTTAGCAAAATCCACACCTCCAGAAAAGGAAAACAGGGACACCAAAATAATTAAAAACGGGCAATGATCTGAGAAGAAATAAACTAATTTACTAAGTATGACATCAGAATGCAAGATAACACACTATTAAACAATATAATTAGAACTGAAGCTGATAAATCAAATATAATGAGAGAGTATCTGAAAGCTGTAGGTCTTGTAGTGGTGCTGAGGTGATGCATGCATTTGGGACAAGCAACAGGGTGGAAAGACTAAGGAAAAAAGGGGACATAAGATGACCTTGCCAAGGGTTATATCTCCTCTCTGACTGCAAAGCCCCCAGGGTTATGTAGTTCTGTTCTGCGACAGGTGCCTGGAACTGGAGCATTAACACTTTAACCCAGTGCACTACTATTCTGATATGAAATACCGATAACGAAAAATCATAAAACAGTGACACAAGGCAACCTTTTACAGCACCTCCCCACCCTAGTTGTAAAAAACTTTTTTTCCTTATATCTAATCTAAATCTCCACTCTTTTAGTTTGAAACAAAATTCCATCCTTCCGTTGCTTGAGCTACACTTCTTACCTGTTATCTGCAATGTTAATATAAGTGTACTTAGTCCTACTAAATTATTGATAAAATATTAAAGAGCAACTGTCCCAAGACAGACCTCTGGGGGACACTGCTCATTACTGGCCTCCACCTTAACAAAGAGCCATTGACCACAACCCCCTGTCTGTGACTATCCAACCCACTCCTTGAACAGTGAATGTTCTACCCTTCCAATGCATATCGCTCCAATGTAAAGACAGCAATGAAGATACATGAGTAGATTTCAGATAGATAAAGTAAATTCAAGACATTAAGATGAGTCATGTACTATTAAGGGGAGAAAGACCAGTGTGGATGAACCAGGAACAATTGCTGAGACTCTGGAAGAAAAAAAGTCTATGTAAGTCCTCTGGAAGAAGGGACAGGCTACTTGGGGAGATTACAAGGAATGCAGGGAGGAAGTTAGGAAGACAAAAGCCCAACTTGAACTTAGATTGGCCATTGCAGTAAAAGAGAATAAGAAATCCTTTTACAAATATATCAACAGAAAATGAAGAGTCAAGGAGAATTTTCATCCTTTACTTGATGCAGCAGGAAATGTGATCACTGATAATAAGGAGAAGGCTGATATCTTCAAGACCTTCTTTACATCTGCCTTTAATAGGCAGATCAGTAAGCCTAGGGTACTGTACTCTCTGATGCGGAAGTCTGGGATGGAATGCAGAATACACCCCCAGTTATTCAGGTAGAGACAATTAGAAAGCTCCTCCTCCACATGGACTGTCACAAGTCCACGGGACTGGATAGGCACCCCTAGGGTGCAGGGGGTGCTAGCAGTGGTGATTGTGGACCCACTCTCTGCCATCTATCAGCACTTCTGTTTATCTGGAGAGGTCCCAGAGGACTGGAGGCTTGCTGATGTGACTCCCATTTACAAGAAGGGCTGTAAGGAGTATCCGGGGAACTACAGGCCTGTCAGCCTGACATCAGTACCAGTGAAAGTTATGGAGCAAATCACATTGGGTGAGAACATACGGCATGTGCGTGGCATCCAGAGAATCAGGCCCAGCCAGCATGGGGCTCATGAAAGGCAGGTTGTGCTTGACCAGCCTTGTCTCCTTGCATGACTGGGTGACCAGACTGGTAGGCAAGAGAAAGACTGTTGATGTAGTCTACCTAGACTTCAGCAAAGCCTTTGACACATCTCTCACAGTATTCTCCTGCGGAAATCAGCTGCCCGTGACCTGGACAGGTATACCCTTCTTTGGGTAAGGAAATGGCTAGAGGGCCATGCCCAGTGGTAGTAGTGGGGTTAAGTCCAGCTAGTGACCCGTTACAAATGGTGTCTGCCAGGGGTCAGTTCTAGGGCCCATCTTGTTTAATATCTTTACTGATGACCTCGATGAGGGGATTGAGTGTACCCTCAGTAAGTTTGCAGATGACACCAAGTTGGGAGGTGGTGTTGATCTGCCTAAGGGTAGGGAGGCCCTTCAGAGTGATCTAGATGAGCTGGATTGCTGGGCTGGGGTGAATGGGATGAGGTTCAACAAGGCCAAGTGCCAAGAATGAGAACATAACATTTAAAAGTATTCATTTTCTAAAGATCAAACAGGGAGAAGGACATTGGTGTCCTGGTGTACACCAGGTTGACTATGAGCCATGTCATCTGGGGTGCAATAAAAAGAACATGTCCTGCAAGCCAAGGGAAGTTCTCCTCCATGGGATGCTTTTCTGTACAACTTGCTACAGGAAACCTACTTTAGCAGGGCAATTGGAATATATGATGTCCAGAGGTCCATTCCAATCCCTACGATTCTCTGATGCTGTGATTCTGTGTTTTTTGGGAAAGAAAATCAAGAAATCCGATTCCTTCTACAGTTTTGATTTTTTTTTTTTTTCCTAACAAGTCAGATATAATTCACAGTTAATGTATATAACTCGTCCTCTCATACATTTTGAATCATATGGTTTTCTTTAAGAAAAATTTTTGCCATTGCTATTTTCTGGGAATATTCATAAGTTTTTAAAAGTTAAATCTATAAAATTTTCTTCATCATCAATAAAATGTATCATTCCAATATTGTCATTTTATATCTGACCTATTTTTGCATTCTATTATACTTATGTTATAGCTGCATATCCTCTCATGTAGAGTTCTAGCAAAAATTTATGCTATAAATTAGAATAATAGATTATGTTCTCTATTACAGTTCATTGGAAATGAAACTTTAATGAATTTTATTTCTGGATCTTCAACAGAATAGGAACATTTTTAAAAGATGTTTATCTGTTTGACTGGTGGAATGTGATGGTAAAATTAGTCCTGTAAAATTACGGAATAGGTCTCAAACAGGGAGATCTGAAAAGGAAAAATAGAAAAACACACAGGGAAATTGAGAGAAGTGGTTTTCTGTTACAAGGTGAAAAATAAGATCTTTCAACACAAATTTGCTTTCCAAAAAAACTGTAAAACATTTTGTCTTAATTTCAAAGAACTAAAACATATTTTCCAGCCTGGGTAATTCTATGATTCTATGACAGTCTGGTTTGCATAGATTAACTCCTGGAATGCTTCTCTGGAATTTGTACTCTTCATAAGAAATTTATTTTATGCACTCCAAGATTTATAACAGTGGCATTTCATCACACACTTCTACTAAGAGTGGAACTGAAAAAGTCCTAAAGACGTTTAATAGATCTATGTTACCCATTTATGCTATTAAACTAACAAAACTACTCATTTGCTGTAACGTAAAGTATAATTCAAATCATGATGTGACTGAATGTTATCTGCAGTGCCCATTTCTGTAATAATAAGGGTAAAAAAGTTAAAAACACAAGTTAGGATTCTGTCTTTCCATTCTGAATTTGATGAAAATGCTTGACTGTCCTTCAGATAGCAAGATCTGTTCCTGATGTTTATATTCACACTTATCTGAACACTTTCAGATTCAAAAATCAGTCTCTCTTCCACAGAGACTTTAAGAATTACTGAGCACTACTATTTGCAGAAATTAAGAGAAAACTTAGACTGAATGCAGTCTTAATTAGAATGCAAAGATTTGATGTGCTGTCTTTCCTGTTGCTAAATGAGCAAAGTTAAAAAATAATAATATTTATCAAATATTAAAAGAAACAGTTTTGTAGCAAGCACATTTCTTGAATAAGATTCTATGTATATTAGGTGGATTTTTAGTCCTTGTTTATTTTATTTTAATTTAAGCCTAGAGTTTTAAATTAACAGAATGTTATGCCAGTTACACCTACTTTAATTTGCTACTTCTGCTATGAATTTTAAAAAATTTAGCTTGAAACTTGTAAGAACATATATTTGTAAAAATTAACATTTTTTATTTTTTTTTTTCTCACTTCCCCCTATTAGTTATCTAAGAATTAATCTATTTGGAACAATTTTGAAAACTGATTTCTTTTCTTGTTTCCACCTGCCTTATGCTTAATACAGGCTAGATTATAACATAGTTTATAACTAAGTTATCAGATTCATTTGAACAATATTGTATCTACAGTAAGAAGAAATGGAGAAGTAATATGCAGAATTATTTTTAACTTCTTCCGTTATGTATTGTGCATGCAGGAGATAAAACCTTGAAATAATAAGGTGAGATTGTGTCAATTTATAGTCTTAATATTTGGCTTTCTTATTTTTATCCTTCTATTCAAGGGAATTAAGGTGTTTGTAATTACAGATGAACCAAATAAATAAAAATCATTTAACTGCAGCATGGATCGCAGCCGGCTAAGAAATACACCATGTGTTGTAAGGAAATAGCTATTTAAATTTTTATTAAAAATGGCAGGGTCAATAATGAACACTATACATACCTCCTCACACTGCTTAAAGACTCTCTACACCCATTTTCTCTCTCTAGGACATTGCAGGTAGTCAAGGATGGAGTATAAAAAATGTGGAATTGTAGAGTAATCCTTACCATGAATTCTTTTTCAAAATCTCACAGATTTGATGTTGGGATCCTCTTGGTTCAGGGAAACAGAGATATTAGTGGGTTATTTTTTTCAGGAATTCTCCTGTTACTTTTTCATTTCATGTATATTTTCACTATCCAGATTCTCCTATTAAATTCCATACGCTCTATCATAAGAATTTAATTCATCTGTTTTTAAGTTACCTTGTTAAATTTGCTTTTTTCTTGCTCCTGTCCTCTAACTTAAATCCTTTTTATTTATTCTCTTTCACACTGATGATCATGGAGAAACAAAATTAAGAAACCAGGGTAGAGTAGAGTACGGATGTTAAAATGATTAGATTACTCAGACTTCAACTTCAAAGTTGATAGAATGATCTCTATATATGTAAAAGAAATCTAAATGTCAGAGAGAGAGATTTGCTACATGAAATTAAATAAATAAATAAGAATTATTTATTATTAAATAAATAAATAAGAATTTTCAAAGAATTATGCAACAAAAGTAGAAACAAAAGAACTTGTTTAAAAAAGAACACTATGGTTTTGACAGGGATAACGCAAAATGTTGCTAAAATAAGAGAACAATCATTTGAGCAATATGCTGCAGCCAACTAAATATTGCAAGGGAGAGATTATTTTCTATATTATTTTGATATAGTCTGCATTAATAATATTTTTATTACTGCTTCAACAAATAATCTGCAAGGAATCTACTTCTGTCAAAAAAAAGTTATGAGCCAGGAATCTGCTTGAAGTTGAAAGCCTACTTGTATTGATATATAAGTAGCCTTTGACTAGAAAAGAATTGCTCTGTGAGCAAACAGAAGATTTAACCTTTCAGGTGTGTCAATTTGACAGTTTTCATAAGCTTTAAAATCAACTGAAGACTCAAAAACAACAACAACAACAACAAAAACAGTAAATAAAACATAGTGATAAAAGGTGTTATTGAGTTTTATGCAAGACATAAAAAAGATCAAAAGGTACTTAATGTCTGCATTTTGTTCACTCCAATATCCGCAGATTTAGCGCAAACATATTCTTTAATGGTTTTTGTGGGGGAGGAAAAATCAGCTCTGGTTTATAGCCTTCACTGCCAACTTTGAGCCTGAAGGAAATTTTTACAGCTGAGTTATAAACTCCTAAATATTGACATTTATAATGGCAAGGTTGACAAGCCTTTAATTTCAACACTAGCCAGTGTCAGTATAATAACTTTAAAAAGATAATATAATATCAGTGAGGTTAAATCCATGTTAAAAATGTGTGACTGGAACTTGCTAGGCCACAAACACACATATACCCTTAATTGTACCCTCCCTTAATTTAGAACTGCTTAAAAAAATCAAGTGATTTAATTTTTAGCTATATAGCTATTCCCAAACATTTCCATGTCCTGACATTTTCTGGCCAGACTATAGTCAAAATCTTGAATGTTATTTTTAAAATGTAATCTTAACTGGTTGGTTTTGGACATCCAACTGTTTTTCCTTCTACTTTGTCCCTGAGTAAATATACCGTATGGTAATTAACTGAGTAATTAAGAGTGATAAAACATGTAAGACACATGCACATTTAGTCATAAAAACACCCTCTTCTTTAGTACATCGTGTGGCATAATCTTATTGATGTTATTGCCATTTTTTCTTCCTACAACTCCCACACAATTTTCTTGTTTCCTCCTCATGTCACCACCTCCAGAGAAGCTAGCTTGAAATAATCTTTTCTGAGGCAATACCCTTTCTGGCTTTTGGAGAATTGTAACATCTTTCCAAATATACGTACATCCTCACTGAAATACCAAATACAATTCTGAATAACACCCTCTTGACTACTGAGATTCAGATACATTTTCTGCCCACCTCCACTGTACTGAAAAATGCAGAGGTCTTGTCACTGACCATGGTAAGACTTTATCTCTGCCTACAAAATCAAGTTACAGATCTGTTTTGCCCCTCCTTAACTATCTTAGTATTTTGTTTGTTTGTTTGTTTGTTTTTTGCTAGGGAATAGCTCACTTTTTAAGAAGTCTCAGTGCATTTATTATAAATTACTTCTTTTTGAACATGTATGGCCTTGTGTCACTGAGTTATCTAGATCAACCTGTGTCCATGACAGGGGTGCAGTAGGCCTGTGGGTCCCCTGACTCCAAAAATGGGAAGGGAGGAGGGAAGGGGTAGGGAGATGGGAGCTGGGATCAAGGAAACAAACAGAGCAGTGGCGATGATCTAAGGAGAAAAACTTATTTTACTAACTACGACATCGGAATGCAAGATAACACAACATAATACAATCTAATTGAAATTGATAATAAATAAATTAAGTAAGTCATTAAATCAAGTAAAATAAGAGAGAGTTTTCTGAAGACCGAGAAGCCTACTTTGAAATTGAAGGCACACAGCTTGATAGCACACCCACATTCACTGCTAGGCACTGAGAGAGTGTCACTTCTGTGACATATTTCCCTCTCTGACCGTGAGGTCCACTGGGATGTGTCATTCTTCTTCTCTGTGCTCCACATGATGATATGATATGGAATACCAATAGCAAAAATTACAAAACCATGACACCTTGATGCTACATATCTCAGCTATGAAAAGGTAAAACAGATAAATCTCTTTACTATTCCAAACACACAAACTTCAAGTACTTATGAAAATATCTATGTTTATGTATGAGTAAATGAAATAAAGCCCTTCTTTATTTACTAATATGAAGATATCATCTAAGAGGTATTTTTTCTCTACTTGTAGGTATATTCAGCATTGGCAACATAAATACTGTATCATAGTATCATAGTATCATAGTATCATAGTATTGTGCGAGTTGGAAGAGACCTTAGAGATCATCGAGTCCAACTCCCGGTATTCAAGCCTTCTGTGTAGCAGAGCGGCATTTCTACCCCTTGTGCCACAGGGGGGATTCGAACCCGGGCCCTCTGGTGTTGCAAGCGGCAATTCTACGGCTGCACCACCGGGGCACACGGTATCCACTCACCATTTGCTAGGAAACTCTACATAAAAGAAGTTGGTCCTTTGCAGTGTGGATCTGATACCCTCCTTCCACTATTATTTACCTAAACAGGAATAAGCAAAGATAATCTTTCTCAGATAATCATGTTGGCCTTTAGAGTTAATCTTTGTCATGGCTGCTTATGTGAGATTTTATCCATTTTTTTTGTTTCTCTATCAAAGTCAATTAAACTTTGCCCATGTTAAAAGTTAGTTTTGATACACAAATTTTCACTTATGTCATATATCATCTCACTGAGGATATACATATTGTTTTGGAAGTGCAGGTGTCATATCTAGTACTCTGTAGATCTTAGATTAAGGCTCCTTGACTCAATTAGTTGAAATGCATAATTTTATGTGAATTGTTCTTACTTATTGCACATCATGGTTATATCTGTAAATAATTCAGATAATGACATGCACACTCTTGGTTTACTCCAAGAACCAAAACCATAAGTCATTTTTCTATCTAACATCTTTATGTGGCTGATATTTCAAACTCATCTTAAAGGAAAATACAGATATAAACATTGAAATCAAATAGAAACACAATCAAATCTGGTTGCCCTAGAAGTCAAAGGCAAAATTTATTTCAATTGTAATCACAAATTAGCTAATCCTTACACATTTTAGACAAAAGGATTATTATTTTTGTGATGATTTACAAATAAACTAAATACAAATATTGGTTAAAAAACTAGTTCTAACTCCTTTATTTGTGTTCACTTTGATTCATGAAACCACTTGCATTCTGTCAGACTGGACAGGGCCATACATAACAAAATACAGCTGTAGATGACCTTATTCACTGAAGGGGAGTTGTCCCATGTGGCCTTTCATTGTTCCTTCCAACTCATAAAATTCTATGTTAATATAGATCTCTCATATTTGTTCCACATCTGTGACTTTTAAAACAAAAGTTAGATATTTGAGACAGTCACCTCCAATGTTCATGTGTTTTATGTGAATTATTAAGGAAAGGAACATGTCATTCACTGTCATAAACATGAACAGTTAAAATTGACAGACCTATGCAAATTTGTCTATAATTTTATTTACATGAACATTTACTTTAGTCTTATTTGTGATTCTGCTAATTCTATCAAATATTGAAAATAATAAAAAAGCTTTATAATATAAAAAAATGTAACTGTGCTGATTTAAAAGATTATCTTCTATAAATAAACATTAAATTTAAAAGTATATTATACTGCAGTAATGATACAGTTACTGAGTGAAGAACTGCAATGTCAAACACATGCTTCTTCTGAATAAGTTGGTTAGTGAAATCAGGTGCCTAAACCTTTACTTTAGACTCAGGGGCTGTTAAAAATACACAATCATATTACCTTCCAACATTTTTATTTTTAATACGGAGCTATTTCTAGGCTGAAAAAAGAGCAAACTTCCTTTGGAATGTGTTAAGAAGATTTTATGACATAACAAACTTGAGTGCAATATATACTTTCTGTCTAGTTCTGCCTGCTCAAATACTGGATCTTTTTAAGATAAAATAACTGAAAGTAGATAGTACAATTGAGTAAATTAATCAGTTGTTCTTACCTATAATCAATAAAGTCTAATTGATTAACTTTTCTATAGCTTCTCATTTAGAATCTTCCTTTCATCCTTGCTGACAAGGATGGTGTTGCACTTGGGTAACAAATTCACACTGGTAGAAAGACTCATTGAGAGCAGCCGTAAGGAAAAAGGGGTTCTGGTGAGCAATAAAAGCTTTACATGAGTCAGAAGTGTGTGCATACAACCCACAGGACCAACAGGATCCTGGGTTGCATCAAAAGGGGGATAGCAAGTAGGGTGAGCTAAGTGATTGTCCCCTTCTGTTCCACCCTCATGAAACTCCATCTGGAGTATTGTATCCAGGTCTGGGGATCCCAGCACAATCATAGAATCACAGAATCAGAATCATAGAATTGCTCAGGTTGGAAGAGACCTTAAAGATCATCAAGTCCAACCACAACCTAACCATACTACTCTAACAACCCTCTGCTAAATCATGTCCCTGTTCCTTCAATTGTTCCTTGTAGGGTATATTCTTCAAGTCTTCCACAAGCCTTGTTGCCCTTCTTTGGACTGGCTCCAGCACCTCCATGTCCTTTCTGTACCAAGGTGCTGAAAACTCAACACAGTACTTGAGGTGACGCCTCACCAATGCTGAGTACAGGGGCAGAATTACTATACACTAGGAGGTAATTCTGTACTTCAAAGGTGATGACATTCTTGAACATGTTGCCCAGAGATGTTGTGAATGTCCCACCTCTGAAAACGTTCAAGACCAGCTTGGAGGGGGTTTTGGACAACAACATGTGGCAGACATATTGAAACCAGATTATTTTTAAGGCAGCGTTCAACTCAAGACATTCTATGATTATATGATTTTCACACTATACACTTCACTGGGTTCAATTAACACAAATTCAAATGAAAATGAGTATTCAAGGTGTTGTGAATTTTTTGTTTTTAAGTTTTTTGTAAATAGTTACACATCGGTTTGGAACAATAGGCAAAGATGGTCTCTACCTTACTCAGGTTATTTTGTAAGTTTATAGTAAGAGAGTTTCTATAGCTAGTAATGTGACAGAGAATCATAGAATCATGGAATCATAGAATCACCAAGGTTGGAAAAGACCTAAAAGATCATCCAGTACAACCATTCACCTATTACCAATAGCTCCCACTAAACCATATCCAGAATAACATAGACAGCTCCTCCTGCTTTGACTGTCCAGAATAAATGATGAAATAACTTTTGAAAATGTACTTAGTTTTTATCTTTTATTTTACAAGAGCTAATCAGGATTGGTATCGAGAATCTTAATGTACTGTCACAGGTTTTATACAATTAATGGAAAGGTGAAAATTAAAAATTGCTATATAAAAGGAACACATACTGTGAGTTGTCGAGTTAGTATAAGACTAACATTATTACTTACACTATATCCTGTGTTTATAAATTTTCTGTTTTCAGTGGTCAGCTGAAATAAAGGCATCAGGATAATTCAGTTTGTGCAACAAAATTCTCTTATAAGTTCAAATAAAATTCCCCCAAGCTTTTTTCATCTTTGTGCAACACAAATTGCCAATCAGCCTTGTCCAAAGTAATCCCTGGCATGTTCTCTTTTCCAGTTTGTACATAGATGTTCTCTGGCAAATTACTTGGTGGTCTGGATCAAAACCATGCCAATATGCACACCAGCAATTGTTTATCCCAGTTTCTGTTCAGTTTATTGATATAGATAAATAGTTTAATAAATATTTATATATTACTTATGTAGAATGATTGCTAGCTAGTCTACTATGAAAATAAATTTTTTCATGTATCTTAATATGTTCTGAAAATCTTACAAAAATGACTCTGATTCCAGAACATACTACACTGATGTTCATTTGGAATATGATGGTCATTAAGAGCTTCTGACCTAGTGTGGTTGTGTTTTAAACAGATTGCATATTTTGTTTAAGTAGCAGTGGACAAGAGCACCTCACCCCATCTGAACTTCAGTTCTAATGGGAACTTCTTTTCTTCTTTTTCATTCCTGGAGAACAGGCTCAGGTATGAAGTCTGCAAAAGCAGCTAATTATAAAATGCTTTGAAAAGATTTACAGAAGACTTGCTAGCTGTGACCTGTGCTCCATTCAAAGTACATAAAAAATCTGTAGGAGAGAGACCCTGAGTTATCTCTGACTATTATGGTCCCTCAGGAACTTTCAGATATCCATAGTGACAGGGTAAGAAACAGTGAGGGGATTCAAGTCTCATTGCCCAGAAATCATTGTGTGAATCTCCATCACAACTCAATGCAAATATATACTGTAAGACTTTTGGAGCTGTAGTCTGTGAAAAGCAAACTTACCATTTCTTACACTTTTCCATTAAAAAAGAAGCAAAAAAAAAAAAAAATATTGAGAGTTTAAACAGAGGACCGTATTTCTTTTAGGTTCTTGTAAAATCTACTTATCTTTCTGGACCACATTTAAAGATAAATAAATAATGAGAAAGCATTTACTTCTGATCTGTATCATTATAGATCTGTCTCTAAATGTTACTGATAACCTTTTCGTTATATGAAGGTTAAAAAGTCAGGAATTTCTAGTGAAGTTGGCTTTGAATTATTTGGGCTGTCACCTATAAGCGTATGTTCAGAGTACCTTTACAGTACTGCTAGAGATTTAGTAACTGGTGACAAAAGCACATAATTAGTGCCAAAAAACTGAGAGAAAGTTCCTTGCCAAAATAAATCAGAAAAGGTCATGTCTTCTACTTATATAAATCACTGTAACTCAGTTAAAGTCACTAGATAATGATCATACTATACAAGCATGGGATTTCTTCCACTCTGTTTTAAAAAAAAAAAAAAAAAAAAAAAAAAAGGAAAAAAAAAAAGAAAAAAAAAAAAGAGAGAAACTCAGAAGTAAGGGGAAAAAAACATGCAATGATGGATATTTATTTATTTATTTATTTAGTTCCCTTAACTTATCAAATATTTTCTCAAGCGGAAAACATCTTTAAAGCCTACTGAATATTTGATAGGAAGTCAAACATTAATTTTATGCATGAATTTTATATTAAGCAATTGTATGTATAGATGTGTGATCCATTTATTCCTGGACCACTTGGTAGATAAGGAACTGGATGGATGGTTGCACAAGTGCTGCAGTGAAAGTGGAAAATTGTGATGTGTGATGATCCTCAGGGATCTATATTGGAACTTGTTCTATTTAATATCCCTGTGACAAGAACTGTGCTACTGAGTGCCCCTTCAGCAAACTTAGAGGTGGAGCTGACACACTGGAGGGAGTGGATGCTACACCAAGAGACTTGGATAAGCTTGAAAGGTCAGCATGTGTGAACAACACATGGATCAACAAGGCCAAATGCAAGGTGATACTCTTGGGTCGAGCAATTAAAAATAAATAAATAAATGGATATAGGCTGGGCAACTAGCTTATAGGCAGCAGCCCTGTGAAGAAGAATGTAGAAGCTCTACTGGGTGACAAGTGAATCTGCCTTCAGAAAAGATGAGGAGAATCAGCTACCTGAGAGTACAGTGGCAGAAAGACATATAAAAACTTTAAACTATAAAGGAGTATGTTTAGATTAGATGTTAGGAAGAAATTCTTCACTGATGAGATGAGACATGAGAAAAGATTGCCCAGAGAACTTGAGAATTACCCATTCCTGGAAGTGTTCAAATTAAGGGTGGTTGGGTATTTGGTGGCAAGTGACCTTGTCCATGGCATAAGGATTGGAACTAGGTGATATTTAAAGGTCCTTTCTAACTCAAGACATTCAACGATCTTTTGATATAACCTCACTTATGAAATGAAATCAAATGAATGAGATCTGTATTCCAAGCATGGATACAATTACTGTTTTTTAACACTCAGAATTCATTTTATGCTTTATGTTTTGCAGAGGTAACAGGTGTTTTTTGTTTTTATGTAATATATTTATATTTTTAATAATATTCTTATTATTTTTATACAGGCACACATGAAACAGTTAGACAGTTAAATTTTGATGCAAAAGTTGATCAAACACGAAGATCAAAAGAATGCATCTGATTTAGGCAATATAGAACCAGACCTTAGTTAATGAATGATCTTATTTGAGCACAATTGCCCATTAAATTTACTTATTTACATATTACTGACTGGTCATTTAAAATCATTGCTAACAAACAAGGTCTGAAAATGTATTTGCACACCAACTGCCAAGGAAAAAAATGCAATACCTGAGTTAATGAGTAATTAACTCAGAATTTAATTAAGAGAAAACTATTTTTTTTTATCTGTATGATGGATTGGTATTGGTTTGTATTAGATCAGATCAGTTTGTATTAGGAATTTATTATTTATAAGACATTGTAAAGCCTGAAAAAAAATTTTATATATATATATATATATATGTGTGTGTGTGTGTGTATGTATGTATATATACACACACAGATATATCTATATGTTAATATATATAATATTATATATATAATAACATATATATATGTTAATTTTCCTCTGTGTGTTTTATTTATATGCTATAGTTTATTTTAGATATTTAATAGAATATATAGTACATGATAAAATTAATTCCATACTTTTGTATAAAATCAGTTTTGAAACAGATTTTGTCCAGATAATGATAAAGCAGTAAAGAAAGATGAATAAATAATAACTTCTTTAATATGTAGTGGAAAATAATGCAACCATAAGCTGTCTGTAATAAATGTTAATTGATTAGAATTTATATTTTTGGTCTTCCTCTCTGAGACCCTAAGCTATTAATCTGACTCAAATGCGGGCAGTATTATGTAACAATTTAGTAAAAGTCATTAAAAAGAAGTCAGTAAAAGCCTTAAAGGGGAATCAAATCTGTTATAATAAATGTAATAGATCTGTATATCTATAGGCATGTGATAAGGCAGAGAGGGAAAGGAAAGGAAAGGAAAGGAAAGGAAAGGAAAGGAAAGGAAAGGAAAGGAAAGGAAAGGAAAGGAAAGGAAAGGAAAGGAAAGGAAAAGGAAAGGAAAGGAAAGGAAAGGAAAAGGAAAGGAAAGGAAAGGAAAGGAAAGGAAGGAAAGGAAAGGAAAGGAAAAGGAAAGGAAAGGGAAAGAAAGGAAAGGAAAGGAAAGGAAAGGAAAGGAAAGGAAAGGAAAGGAAAGGAAAGGAGAGGAAAGGAGAGGAAAGGAGAGGAAAGGAGAGGAAAGGAGAGGAAAGGAGAGGAAAGGAGAGGAAAGGAGAGGAAAGGAGAGGAAAGGAGAGGAAAGGAGAGGAAAGGAGAGGAAAGGAGAGGAAAGGAGAGGAAAGGAGAGGAAAGGAGAGGAAAGGAGAGGAAAGGAGAGGAAAGGAGAGGAAAGGAGAGGAAAGGAGAGGAAAGGAGAGGAAAGGAGAGGAAAGGAGAGGAAAGGAGAGGAAAGGAGAGGAAAGGAGAGGAAAGGAGAGGAAAGGAGAGGAAAGGAGAGGAAAGGAGAGGAAAGGAGA